>NC_088245.1:75109285-75409933 GCF_036013445.1 Caloenas nicobarica
GTTATTCTTCCTTTTGAAAATGCATGTCTTTTTCATGCTTTGGGATACACTTAGAGATGCCACACACGCAGCATCCTTAGGATGTTACATCGAGCTCGATGGGCTTCGCGTGGTTCCTTTTGAGTTCAGCCCAGGACACTTTGAAGTTTCCCGGACCCAGGGGAGGTCCCAGGCGCTGGGGGCGGCTGGAGACGGTTCCCGAACCCGCGGTGCTCCCGGGCGCTGGGGGCGGCCGGAGCCGGATCCCGAACCCGCGGTGCTCCCGGGCGCTGGGGGCGGCCGGAGCCGGATCCCGAACCCGCGGTGCTCCCGGGCGCTGGGGGCGGCCGGAGCCGGATCCCGAACCCGCGGTGCTCCCGGGCGCTGGGGGCGGCCGGAGCCGGATCCCGAACCCGCGGTGCTCCCGGGCGCTGGGGGCGGCCGGAGCCGCGGGCGGGGGCGGGGCCGCCGGGCCGCTGTCCTTGGTGCTGACGCGCCCGGGCCGCCCCGCGGGCGAGCTCTGGGGGTACCTGCGTAAGTTTCAAGCGGAGGGTTTTTTGTGTGTGTTTGGCTTTCCTATCCCCTCTCTTACCTGAGGATAGTGTTCAGGTGGCAAGGGGTAGATGATGCATTTTTCAAAAGTGTTTTGTTCGGTGCAGATAATTATAGTAAATTTGCTTTATACTTTTTTTGTGGTGCTCTCCTTATTGCCATGTTATCTGTGGTTTCTACAGTGATTTCATTCCATTGTTTATGATGCTTTTAATGCGGCTTATCTCAGGTTTTGAAACAGTTTAACCATTGTTGTTAAGAACATAAGCATGCATGATAACCTGAAGAGAGGGACAGAGAAGATTGACAGCCTGAGCAGGAAAAGATGTCTGTGGCATCATATAACACTGTTATATCATTTCTTTCTGGTAGGGCAGAGCACTGGAAAATCTTCGGTGACAGGGGGATGCATAGGTCTGGGAGGAACATGTGTGCTCAAACATGCCCGTTCATGGCTATTCTTTGTAGAATTTTGGGAGGCTAGAGGGACCTGCCAGGGCTTCTGATGCGATGTCCAGGGGTTGAGTAAGATAATCTCATCTCAAAGAGGAGGAGATGAGAACAGTGGTGAAAATCACCTGCAGATTGAAGAAAAGACAATTGATACGCTTTTTTGATTAGGCAATTTCTACTTTTCCGGACACTTAGTCTTTATGCTGCTGGGTGAAGCAACGTAAGAAAACCCTTTGAGTTCTTCAGTATCTGCTTCTCTGTAGTGGTACCTTCTGCTGGTCTCCTTTCTGTTTACCTCCATGAGGTTCTTTAGTCTCTGAAGCTGATGAAGAAGAGGAAAGGAGCTCATCTTCCCAGACTCAAGGCAAGGAAGGGGGGCTGATTGCTTTCTCACTTCTGTTGGGAGACAACTTCTTCCCAATCTAATTCTCTACAGGTAATTTGATTGGTACCAAGCCACAAACTTGGTAAGAAGTCACTGATGCTGTGGGAGGACTTCCTGAATTTATAACTTCACAGCTTTATAGCACAGTGTGTAGGTATGGATTTCCTTGAAATCAATACTTGCTTGACTGCAGCCAGGTTACACATCCTTTTGTGGATTTCTTGGCTCATGTACAGCTGTGTTCTGGATAAGCATTAAGCTAGAGATCTCAGTTTTTCTTGCTGGAATAATATTGAGTCTAATTATTTTATTAGCTTAGTGCCTTTAATTTGCTGTCTTTTCTGTGAGCTCTAGAAGGCAGTTCTACCCTGTAAGCACTACTTTTCTGTGAGACTACTGGCTCGGGCTTCTAGAGAACAAATACCTGGAATTAATGTGAAAAGACATGTAGTAGATGATAAGCAGACTCATGCTGAGAGGATTTGAGAAGCTGCCAGCCCCAGCTGTGTCCACCCTGCTGTCTGCTGAAGACAATTGCTTCCATAGCAGAGGTTGCAGAATGGTCACTGGTTCTGTTCCTCAGGTGTTTACAGCCTGGCAGACTACAAAAAAATGAATCAATTTTAGTTCACATTAATACTCTGAATTACAACTGTTGAGTTGCAAATTCAACATGTATTTTGCTGTCCCTGCTCCAGGGGCAGTAATTTATGGTGGAAGAAGGAACCATCAGCCATAGATGACAACCTTTGAATTTTTTCTATAAATGTGTTTTGAGTTGCCTTGCGCGCATCCATAGTGGAAAGGTGATACTTTCATATGTTCCCTTCTGTCCTCAGGCTACTTGTGCTAGTGTTGAGGATTTGGACTTTAGTTCATCCCAGGAGAAAATTTGTGATCCAAATAGGGCACTAAGCTGTTTTCAGTACTTAACTGAAAGAGGAAGGCTGTGTTTTTTCTTCATTACACACTTTAGTCAAGAGATTGATCTAACTGTACAAAATTCTAACATATGGAAGTGTCTTCCTCATGGCAATTGATTGTCCTGATACATCAGGTTTAGGAATACCTTTTTCTCTATTTCAGGTATTAATTAATATTTGGAAGAGAGATAATTTCATACTTAACTTGTGATTTATTTTTTCTTTCTCCAGCCAGTTCACAGTGATCGTTTCACAATCATTTCACAATTATTTCTGCTATTTTAATTTCTTTATTTTAATTTGACAGAGCATTTCTGACAAATGCTTTTAGTGCTTAAACAGGACAACAATAGTGATGTGGCAGTGATGTGAACGTTAGTCATCTTGACAGTTTGACAAGTGATACACTGTGAAGAAAGCTCGGTTTTTTCATGCAGAAAGAAATGCATATGTCAAAGGTATCAAGATGTCAGATTTCCTACACAAAAGAAAGCTGGATGGGGGGAGCAGATATGAATTGAAGTTTTTAATTTGTGAAGTACAAGTGCTGGGTCTCAGTGGTAACTCTTTTTTTCTCTCTCTTTCCCCTTTAGCAAATCAGAAGCTGTTTATCCCTAATCTGCCATACTCCTTTTCTTTCTTCTTGCTCTGTGTGCCCCAAACACCAGCCACTCATTCAGCTACATTTTCTTAGGTATATTCTCTAACGAGATGAAGTTCTTGTTTCACCAGAAACAAGAAAGGTTGGGCTCCTTGTTAGTAAAACCAGAAATAGTTCATTTCTCTTGTATGCTCAACATGTGCCTTTCAAGGAAATGCCTGGCATTTTTCAGCTATGTTGAAAGGCTGTAGAATAATTTTTGTGTGTTTATGACTTTTAATACTAAATTCTCCCTTCCTTAAGTTATTTTTCTTACTTTGATCTTTCAGATGTTCTCAATCTTGGTGATGTTTGGCTAAGAAAAATTGACTCAAGAAGTTCATTCATTCTGCATATTCAGAAGTATTTGTGTCAAAATGGCATTCAAAGCCTGATGGTAGATTCCATATTTTCCCCAAAAGATGCAGGAACATCTGTGGTTTGGTCCATGGTCTCAGGTGACACAAACACCAGAGGAAGCTGGATGTTGGCTTGCATGGCGGGTAAATGGATGTAGATTTCACTTTGCAACAGCATCATAAATCTGGGCTTTATGGGGACAAAATCAACAAAATGAGGTTAGAAGATGAGAGATTAATTGTATTCCCCTTTTTATTGCTTCTGTTGTACCAGTATCTTACTTTTTTCACTGAGGGTAAGTTACAATGGCTGTAGGGCACCTTATCAACAAAACAGATGTTGCCTGCGCCGTGTAGTCTACTTTGGCTACTTGGCAAACAGGCTTGTGGTGAGTACTCTGCCCTGCTTGTTGATGATCTCATCACAGTTCATATTTTATCCATGCGCTGCTTCAAGTTGGCCTGGGTAACATTCAAACAGCGTTCAGTTAAATCTCAGTGTGGTTTTTAGATATTGGAGCAGTTACGGGTACTAAGTTTGGAAAGGAAACTTGGTTGTAGCTCAGTCTTATGGCTAGAAAGCTAAAAAAGCAAAACAAACCCCAAAAAAACAACCAACCAAAAAAGAAACCCAAACCCAACCACCAAACCAAAAAACAAAAAAACACCAAACCACAAACAAACAAAAACTACAAAAAACCCCACAACCAACCAACCAACCAGCCAAAAAAACCACCCCACCCAGCTAGGGAGGATATGCTTTCTTATTCTTTGCCCGAGTGTAAGGAATTTTAGATATTCAGCCTGTGAAGAGCTGGCATCTAATGCTGGTATCGCTGTTACGCTGTGAATGGGAAACGGTATTGACATGTCCCAGCAACCAGTGGCAGAGCATGCAGGTGTGCCAGGTTAGGAGGTGTGTACATGGGGATGCTGCGTGGTTACTGACATCTACGCAAATGTCAAGCAGAATGGGATGGACAAGGTCTTGAAATAGTATCTGAAAGCTTACAAAAGGGAGCCGATGTAGGGACGGGCGCATTTCACTTTTGTCATGTTTTTCTTTTAGTCAGCATATCTTTCATTGCATGTATTATTATTATACTAGTGGAGAATTCAAAGATCATTAGAGAAATACAAAGCCTTCAGAAGGAAAAAAAGTTAAAACCAAACCAAACCAAAACCCAAACCAACCAAACAAAAAACCAACCAACCACCACCAACAAAAAGCTGTGTGTATTTTTGCAACTTAAAGAAGCAAAGAGAAAGCATCACTTACCCCACTTTCTGAGAGGAAATGGGGCAGCTTCCCAGGGTAGCCAAATCAGCCTGCAACAGAAGCCACAGCGAAAGCCAAACGTTGATGAGCAGCGCAGTCCCGGCAGCGACGGCAGCCCCACCTTGTGCCACCTCTTGCTTTGAAGTGCTCTTGTTCTTTTCTTTCTGCATGGTTGGTTTGAACAGGAAAGTAAGATTTGAAGGTGAGCAGCTGAAAGAAGTAGATTAGTGTGGTCTTTTGTGAGCATTGGAGAGCAAAGTAATTGCTACCTCCAGTTAGCTGTTTGCTTTAAAACTAACCTTTTTTTCTTGCTAAAATGTGTGAATGTGAGGATTTTTAAGACATAATCCTATTCTACCAGGATGTTTATATCTCTCTGTTACTGCTTTCTACCTGTGAGCGCTTTATAAAAAGAAATACTCCTGTTTACTGAAAGAGCTGTTTCGTGCATGTCTTTTGCATTACATTTTATAAAAAATCAAAGACTTCTTAACTCCAGTTTGATCTTGTGATGTAGGTATTTGCCATTCAATCGTCACTCCTGATCTCCATGTGCACTCACAACAAATCACAGTCCATTTAAAATTCCAGTTTTGTAGCTAGGGGAGGTATATGAAATTCAATACATCTAAAAGGTTATCTTCGTTATACTGATAATAGTTTTCTTTTATTATCTTGTGTTCTTAAGTGACATATATTTTAAGTATGTAGCTACTAGAATAGCACTAGAATTTATACCAATTCTGGTAATGATAGCAGCTTGCAAAATCTGGCATCATTTGTGGTAGGCTTTATCTTGGCTTAGTAGATCTGTTAGTATTTCCAGTAACCTTTCCCTTCTCTTGATTTAGTCCTTCATTTTCATCCCAAATGCTTTTGTTTGCATTAAAAAAAAATAAAAATCTGTTCCTTTCTTTTTATGGAAAAAGCTTAAAATAAATCGTATTTAATGGAGAAATTCAGGGCTTTGGAAGGGGAGAAAATACTAATTTACAGATTCCATGCATGAACGTATTCAGGTTTTAAAAGATTCTATACATTTGTCTGCTCTCTCTTAGCTGTTCCGATATCCTGATTTTATTCTGTTTGTTGTATATATTCTCAGGGAAAAGGAAACATGCAATGAGAATTTTGAAATACAGCCAAGGGATAAAGCAGAGGGAGATGTGTATAATAGTAATAACAATAATAATGTCACATAATAAAATGGCATTTAGAAACCCAGGTCCTTTGACTTGCCATGAGACTAACTCACAGAATCACAGAATGTTAGGGATTGGAAGGGACCTCAAAAGATCATCTAGTCCAATCCCCCTGCTGGAGCAGGAACACCTAGGTGAGGTTACACAGGAAGGCGTCCAGGCAGGTTTTGAATATCTCCAGAGAAGAAGACTCCACAACCTCCCTGGGCAGCCTGTTCCAGTGCTCTGTCACCCTCACTGAGAAGAAGTTTCTTCTCAAATTTAAGTGGAACCTCTTGTGTTCCAGCTTGAACCCATTACTCCTTGTTTTACTGTTGGTTGTCACCAAGAAGAGCCTGGCTCCATCCTCGTGACACTCACCCTTTGTATATTTATAAACATTAATGAGGTCACCCCTCAGTCTCCTCCAAGTTAAAGAGACCCAGCTCCCTCAGCCTTTCCTCATAAGGGAGATGCTCCACTCCCTTAATCATCTTTGTGGCCCTGCGCTGGACTCTCTCCAGCAGTTCCCTGTCCTTCTTGAACTGAGGGGCCCAGAACTGGACACAATATTCCAGATGAGGTCTCACCAGGGCAGAGTAGAGGGGAAGGAGAACCTCTCTCGACCTACTCACCGCCCTTCTAATACACCTCAGGATGCCATTGGCCTTCTTGGCCGCAAGGGCACAGTGCTGGCTCATGGTCATCCTGCTGTCCACCAGGACCCCCAGGTCCCTTTCCCCTACACTGCTTGAGTGTGCTGTGGGTTATCCCATAGCTACCTGCTGGCAAACACTATTTAACACTAGTATGAAAATCTATTATCTTTGATTTTACTGAAAGCAGTGCATTATTACGTGATATTTATTCCTCAAACATTTGAATTTCTTTAGAATTTTTTGTAATTTAAGAGTAGTTGGTCACTGTCATCTTCAAGTGATTTAATTGCACCTGTAGGTCCTTATCCATGAAATATTCACCCTTCGTCATGTACCTTCAGTATTTTTATCCTGTCTGTGCTGCTAAGTTCATCATTGCAATAGTTGACCTGAAAAGCTCAGGAAATACTGTTGTTCCAAAAGGTGGGATCATTACCCAGTGCACAGATACCGGTTCACACGCCGGGTCGAGGTATTTACTTTATTTACAGTTCTGCGCAGAAAAGGGTGCCAGGCCATCTTTAGCGAGGCTGGCACACCAGAGGCAAGCTGGCTTACATATTTATACATTTCAGCTTTTAACCATTCCTAACGTCTTATACATGTTTATGCCTACTGAAAGTTCATTGCCCTAAACGTTACTCACTTCAGTTTAAAGGTACAGTCGGCTTTATTCTGCCATGCATGCTCAATGAGTGCTTGGCTTTTCTGAGCAGGGCGTGTTTTTTGAGTTGGAGGTTGTGATGCTTTCCCTTAGTTCCTATACCCTGTGTTTCCATCTTGGCAATCTTCTGTCCTTTGGCCACCAAAGCTTTGAATTCCTCGTTTATCTTCCTTTCTATCCTTCACGGGAGAGTTAAATTTCAACTGAAGGTTCAACCAAGAGAGCTTCTCCACATAATACTAATTCTAAGGTCTAGGCAATAAGTCATTACATTTAAAATCATGTAGCAGCAAAACTGATTCAAATTAATTATTCAAATATGTCAAAGTTCAAGAACCGAGACATCAATACCACTCTGAAGCCTAATTTCAATGAACTTTTTTTGCCAAAAAGTGTAGAACATCTGCTGATTGTTGATGCATATAATGTTACTTGTTCTTTTTTACAATTCGGGGTAATCTGGTGGTATTAGAGCACTGAAAAATGACCTGTCAATGTGCAGAATTTTCCTTGTCTTACTGATATGGGTAAGAGCCAAGGCAATGGATGACCCACATTAGGTTTGCACCCTTATAGCCTTGATGGTCAAGTTTAGTGAATTCAGGATTTGGCCTTCAATTTGGAGCTATTAAGAAGCAGGTTTCTCTAGACCCTTTCCAGAAACATGGCATTGGTGGAACTGCTCTAATGTTTCCTAAAAAAATAAGTTAGGAAAAGGAAAGAACCTCTTTCTTTTTCTTTTTTTTTTCTTTCTTTTTTTTTTTTTAAATATCTTATAGGGAATGTTGCTCTAACTTTTAGGCTGAAATCTGTGTCGCTCTTGAGACAGATCATTTCTCTGTCTGAAAGTTTGTTATCCTTGTCTTTTCTTACTGTTGGAATGCAAGCAAACATAGTCAATGTTAGAAATGTCTTCTGTGTATAATGGACCTTGTACTATTTGCTGCAGACCCTTCACAATATAAGGAACTTCTAGCTAAATGATAGATGGGTGTGAAGTTTGTTGTCCAATTCTTGTCCGTCTCCATTCTACTGGATATTTCAATAAGGTACATTTTGTGGCACCAAATTATTCATAGATGATTCGTAGTTGGGAAGAATATGCACTCCTTACAGCCTTGGGAGATATTGGGAAAATTTAATTTGCATGACTTATTTTCTCTTCTAGGCAGAAGGGCTTGTTTATGATACCCCAAGTGATGCTGCAATAGAAATGAACTATTTCGTATTTTCCAGGGACATAGGAAACTGGTTGTAGTTGGCATGCATGCTGTGTTGAAGAAGGTAGTAAATTGTGGTAACAAACTCTGTGTGAAGTGTCTGCTGTTTAGATGTTTGGAAATCATGCTGTATTGAAACCAAAGCCGCCTGTCTTAACATTTATGGCACAAATCTATCCCATCCAATGAAAGAGCAAGTGGTTGGGTAGGGGTATGATTATGGTGAAGGGAATGTGTACTTCCTAAAAACCATCTCTGCATGTCCCTTGACGCATCAGCCTTTGCCCCGGTTGTATAGCCTCTGGGGCTAAAAGCAAAAGCTTCACAATCTAGACAAAGTCTATATCTAATTATATAAATGAAAATACATTTATTAGGCTTAGGGCAGAGTCTGGGGGGTCAGGAGGAGCCTGGGGCAATGAAGGGCTACCACTAGTGAATGTCAGATATGCTTGAAGGTTATACTTTGATCTTGAGAATCAAAAGGTTTTACATTGTGGCATTTTCTTTAATTTTCTCCAAAGTGATACAATTCCATTGCTTTGCAAGTAGAGGATAGGCATGTGAAGTGATTGACAGGTGCTTTACAATTATGGACCATGAAGCCGCATCACTACAGCTGTGGCTTGAGTTTTATAGAGT
The DNA here is from genome assembly GCF_036013445.1 of Caloenas nicobarica. Lineage (NCBI taxonomy): Eukaryota > Metazoa > Chordata > Aves > Columbiformes > Columbidae > Caloenas > Caloenas nicobarica. The sequence goes on from NC_088245.1 coordinate 75,118,222, forward strand.
TTCAAAGTTAAATCTCTGTGGTTTATGAGGGAAACTACTACTGGATAGGGTAAACTGATGTTTAGAACAGAATTACATTTTACCTGCTATTTAGTTCAGCGTAAGGCTTAAGCACAACTTATGTTTAGTCAGCTCTGAGTATTTTCTGTGTTTTAGGAAATGGAAATTATCAGTTGAAAATGAGCTCAATTTCTCTGAATCTCAAGTGTTTTGGACCTGTTATTTCATGGAATTGTTCACAGGCCTTAATGGAAGACTTTATAGTCTATTCCTGAACGTAGAAATGTGTTTATCTTTTCCTCTCCACACAGAGGAACACATTTGTCTTTGATCCAAGTGGCAGCTTCTGGCTCGTGTTATTTTGGGCCTTTGAGTCAATTATCTGGTGAAAACAGGTTTTAAATTTAAGGTGTGTACTGAAACTGCTTATTGATTCTGGGGATCGCAGTGATGCCAACCATTTAGTCGTGCTTAGAGAAGGTGATAAATGAGAGAGGTGATATCATCTATTGGCAAATGAATAAATATGGCACAGCAGCTCTAAGGGTAATTGGCCTAATGTTTTTTTTTTTAAGCCTTTTAACATTGATGACTCAATGCTCGAAGCTCAAATTTTGTCACCTCCCTTATAGATATGCTATGAAGCTGAGGTTTAAATCAATTATAAAGCTTTAAAAAAGTCTAATATATGCATGCGAGGTTGAAAGCATGACAGAGCATGTATTCTTAAAATGCCCATGGAAAGAAAGGGAAGAGCAGCAACGTTTCTGTTTGGTTTAGACTGCTCCTCTTCATTCAACTTCACATCAGCTTCCATCAATCCTCCTTGTAAATTACTGTCTTAGTAAAGAAGTGTGTGTTGTATTTGTTATAAAATTATTCTTTTATCTTTAATTGTATTACAGAATCACAGAATCACAGTGTGGTTGGGGTTGGAAGAGACCTCTGGGGATCATCTAGTCCAACCCACCTGCTAAAGCAGGTTCACCCAGAGCAGATCACACAGGAATGTGTCCAGGTGGGGTTTGAATGTCTCCAGAGAAGGAGACTCCACAACCTCTCTGGGCAGCCTGTTCCAGTGCTCTGGCACCCTCAGAGTAAAGAAGTTTCTCCTCATATTCAGATGGAACCTCCTGTGGTTCAGCCTGTGCCCGTTGCCCCTTATTGTACTGTTGGGCACCACTGAAAGGAGTCTGGTCCCATCCTCTTGACACCACCCTTGAGATATTTATAAGCATAAATAAGATCCTCTCTCAGTCTTCTCTTCTCCAGGCTGAACAGACCCAGCTCTGTCAGTCTTTCCTCAGAAGAAAGATGCTCCAGACAAAATTCTGCTTATCCTCTTCATATGGTACTAATGGATGTGTGCATGCCACACACAATGGGGTAGGGGAATGGTTACCTCCATTTTAGAGTGAGGAAAAGAGGAGGGTTGTATCTGTGGCAGAGCGGGATGCTTAATGTGTGGCCTCTGTCTTCTCCCTGTCACTGCTGTTACCGTGACGCCTTCCTTTTCTAGCTAGAGTTCTGCCAGAAAAACTTATGTTGAAAGTGTATGTTGTGTTTTCTGGCAGATTTAGGACTTGCGTGCTTGCAGAAGTGCACTTCTCACTGTGCTGTGTCATTACATGTGGCATCTGTGGTGGTGCTCCTTTCCCAGCCCCGGTCTTTATGAGACAAGAACTTGCTGCAAGATTGTGCTCTGGGGCTTTTCACTGGATAATGTGTGACCTGCTCTCAAATCATTGGGTGCCACTGAACTTCTGGAAGTTTGGTAAAGTCCTGTGTTCGTACAAGGTCAAACTGTAGGGATTAAATGGAGCCCTTTTATGTAGGCATGGGAAGAAGACTGAACTTCAGATTTCTAATGATGTGGCTAGCTGGCAACTGTCACTGGACAGGGAACATCCATTTTGATTTTATGCAGTCATAATTATAATTTTTTAATATCAAAGGTAGGTTTAATCTGTGTGAAACGCTTATCATGTTGTCCTTGCAGAATACTTGGCTAAACTCAAAACAAAAATTAACTATCGTGTGAATCACTCAGAACTCTAGTTTACTTGCCGTGCTGGGCCTGTAAAGATCTTCATAAACATTTGATTAACCCCTAAACATCTAAGGATGCTCATTTCACAGATAATAGTACTGTGGCAAAATTAGATGAAACAAGTTTATGATGTTTCACAGTTAAGAGCAGCTCATGGCAGGCCAAAGGAATAAAAGCATAGGAGGAAACACTGTCTAGCCAAAATTATTGTTCCTCCAAGCTCTGAGTAGTACATGCTGAAAGAATGATTATCCACCAAATAGGAAATCTTTTCTTCTATTAATTCGAAGCAAAATAATATGCTGACACTTCTCTTTATCCACTGATGGGGTTTTTTTGAAAGCATTAATTAAAAAAAACCCCCACAAACCAAGTTCTTATGTGGATCTGGAGTCAGTTCCCCAGAATGAATGCTCAATACAAAAATCTAATAGGTAAAAAGAAAGACATTTATTACATAGCAGCTGGCATAAATCTTGCTTCTAATGAGGATAAAATCCATGTAAATGAATCATTACAGTAAATTGTTGTAATTAGGATTTATTCATGACAAAGGTCTCATAATTATATAATCAACTTTTAGTGTATTAAGATTTATAGTCTGAACTCTTAATTCCATTTTATTCATTTAGAAGCAGAATTTGTTAGGGGAGGAGTGTTTTTAGGAAGCTGTCTTGCTACATCCTCTCAACTATAGATGCAATTTGATTCCTTTTCAAATATCATCTAATTCTGATGTTGCAGAAGGCTCAGATTCTTTCCTGGCAAAAATAAAACTGTTAGCATTTTAAAAGGTCTCCCCAAATACTGAAGTCAAAGCTTCAAGGGCTTTTAAGTGCCAGGCATTTAAGTAACTTCCAGCTTAACAGTGCGGGGGGTGTGTGTGTGTGTGTGTGTGTGTGTGCGCACATCTTCTGAGTGTTGCGCAAATGGCAATGGACCAACGTGACAGCAAGCTGCGGCCAACTCATTACTGTCTGGGCTATGGAAACTGGTCTCTTATTTATTTCAGTCCTTGCCAGGTGGATAGAAGCCGGATTGACTATAATAGAGGAGATTTAAGGTCATCAGCAATCCAACTGCGAACTGTGTATGTCCACTTCTTTGGTGGGTGGTAAGTAACGGGGATGGAACTGCCCTCTGAGCCCTACATCTTGAGTGCAGCTGAGGTCCCTCAACAGGGTGCTGTGGAAGGGTCTGAGAAATAGTGGTCAATGGCTCAATATCCAGATGGAGATTAATACACAAGTGGTGTCCCTCAGGGGTCCAAATTGGGACCAGTACTGTTTAATACCTTCATCAATGATGTCGATGGTGGGATCAAGTGCACCCTCAGCAAGTTTGTGGATGACACCAAGCTGAGTGGTACAGTTGACATGCCTGAGGGACCTCGACAAGCTTGAGAAGTGGGCCCATGTGAACCTCGTGAAGTTCAACAAGGCCAAGTGCAAGGTCCTGCACCTGGGTTGGGGCAACCCCCAGTATCAATACAGGTTAGGAGATGAAGGGATTGAGAGCAGCCCTGCTGAGAAGGACTTGGGGGTACTGGTGGATGAAAGATTGGACATGAGCTGGCAATGTGTGCTTGCAGCCCAAAAGGCCAAACTGGGCTGCATCAAAGGGAGTGTGGCCAGCAGGTCGAGGGAGGTGATTCTGCCCCTCTGCTCCGCTCTGGTGGGACCCCACCTGGAGTCCTGTGTCCAGCTCTGGAGCCCTCAGCACAGGAAAGACATGGACCTGTTGGAGAGGGGCCAGAGGAGGCCACCAAGATGATCAGAGGGCTGGAACAGCTCTCCTGTGGGGACAGGCTGAGAGAGTTGGGGTTGTTCAGCCTGGAGAAGAGAAGGCTCCAGGGAGACCTTATTGCAACCTTTCAATACTTAAAGAGGGCTTGTAAGAAATATGGGGACAAACTTTTCAGTAGGGCCTGTTGCAATCAGACAAGGGGTGATGGTTTTAAATAATAACTTTGTCTGCTGGACTGTTCACCTGCCAGTTTCAAAACCATTACCCAAACCAGTTTTGAAAGCAATTTCCAAGTTTCTTCTTGGCAAAGCTGGAAGGCTTCCAGTGAGATGCTGTAAACCACCAAAATAACTGTGAGAGTACACTGTACTTTTGGGGATCTAAGAGTTGAAGGCAAGATTGAGCAGATATATTGGATCTGACAGTTTCTGGCTTGAAATTGGAATAGATTTTTCGCCCTCTGAAGTTTTAAGAAGTCTGAATTACAATTACAAATTTTCTTGTCTGCTTTCCAAGTTAATGCCATTTAATAGTTGATTTTAAAGGCTAATTCTTCTGTGTGCTGTTCCCCATCCTTCCTGCTTCTACTGAAATATAATAAAAGCAGCTGTATTGCAGTGATTTGTCTCTTTTCAGCTTCAAGTCCGTTAGACGCTGCAGTCAGAACAGTTAGAACATCCTCAGGCTGATTTTAATTACAACAATGTCTGCACGTATCCCTGAAGGTTGGAGGATGATTTTACCTCTAATCTGTTGCAGGCAGGATTTTGAATTGAGAGCCATCCAACATTACTATAGGGGTTTTCAAGTTTGTTTTTTGTGGTTTTGATTTTTGTTTTACCCTGCATTATGCTGCAGTGCTGCAGCACTTCTGTCCCCTGGTTTTCTGTTTAGACTGACGTTGAATACATTGGATCAATTTGTCCTGTGTTCCCCAGCAAGGGCATAAGCTCACACAAAGTCCTGGTACTTTACCCGGTTCTGCCGCTCTCCTGCACGTATAAATGTTTTGTTATGACCACTCATAAATCATTCAGAAGAGCATATTAACTCCTATGCTTTATTGTGTAAAAGGTATCTGATGGTGTAAGCAGGTCATGTAACATCTTCTCACATTTTTGCGGGTACTGCCAGAATCTTAAAGTTGTTTAACCCTCCTTTATACTGCTGGATTTAGATAACTCGGTGATTTTTGCTTTATAAGGGAAAAATATTTCCCTCTGGTAGAAGAGCATTATTATATATATTTAGGTGTGCCTTGGCTAGGGTTATTTTGTGTACTCATGAAGCAAAACCAAAGTGGCATACTTCTGAACAACAGAACTTTTTCAGAGATGATTCTTACAGAATATAGATTCTTTCTTTTTTTTTCTTTTTCCTCTGATTTTCCTAGAACTTCAGATGAATTCAGGGCAATCCTCTTTCCACCTTTTGTCTCCTCTCCTCATTTAGTTAAGTCTGGGAATTCAGGTACTCAAAATCCATGAGATTTAACAAGTTTCTTTGACACCATTAATGAATCACGATGAATGCATGCCCTGTTTTCTACTCTTTACTAAATATAGAGGCGGGACTGGGTCACAGTGTCCTCGACTGTCACTGGCACCACATTGACCTTCTTAACCAAGTTGAGCTCTGTCTTTACAGCTATAGGGATTTTTGCCTTCAGTATTCCTACGGAGGGGGCTGCTCCTAAACTTCACAGCTTGAATGCTTAGAATTGGCTTTGAATTTCCAGCCTACATGTGGTGGGTAGTTTAGAGGCATTAGTCCTTGTGTCAGTGGTATATCCTTAAACCTGAAAAATTCTTTTTCTATTTTCAGTGTTTAACTGTGGGTATACTGACCGATGATAATCCTGTCCTTTCGCAGGCTGGTTCGGGGAGTTGGAACACATTTGAATCCACTCTTATGTGGTAGTATCTCAGATACAGCTGTTTGCCACACAGTCCCGTTCAGCTCTGCCCAAGGGAGGAGTTCAGATGCCCAGCATCCTCTATCTGATCTCTCCAGTGATTGATTCCCTTTCTCTGCTGGAAAAACTGGCCAGTATTTAAGTACACTGCAGAATTTTATTCGTGACTGCGCATTATGTTCTCTGCTGCCTTAAGTAATTGAAATGACTTTATTACAGCTATGCAAATAAAGCAATTGCAGCATGGCCTGGAATTAACTTGCACTGGGAACTATCTTGGCCTTTTTCTGTTCTCTCTCAGCCTTTTCATTTTTTTTTTTTTAGTATAATCAACTATATGCATATTTTCAAATACCATCCTACTTGATGTTGATTAACACATTCTGTACAGAGTCCATCAGTGGAATTTCATTTTGTCTTCAATATTACTTTTGGATTTAGTTAGAGAGACCTAAGACTTTGATTTCAATAACCCCTTTGTGTGCTAAAAAATTTGAAAGTCTAATTTCCTGCACACCACAGTAATTAAAGATTGGAAAAAAAAGATTTGGCTTGCAAATATTGCATACACAGTGAAGCAGGAAAATGTGCTGAGTTATACTTGTGGATTAAAGATTGATTGGTTGCTTTATGAAGCCCTGAAGTTAGCCACCAGTGTCTAAGAAAAATCGTGTTCAAGGTTATGGTATGTGTCAGCTTTCTTGGCAGTTGACTGGAAAATCTTCTGAAGCTTAATCCAGGTATTGCTGTGAATAAATGTCACTTCTGTCTCCTGCAAGATGTCTCACATCTCGTTCAGCCTTGAGAAAAGAAGGCTTAGGGGAGACCTTATCACCATCTTCCAGTATTTGCAGAATAGCTTCAGAGAAGGTGGAGGTTGCCTTTTTACAAGGAATCACATGGAAAAGACAAGGGGCAGTGGGCTCAAGTTACTCCTGGGGAGAGTGATTGGACGCAAGCAGGAAATTTTTCACGATGAGAACAATCAGCCATTGGAATAATCTCGCTGGGGAAGTGGTGGATTCCCCAACAGTGGAAACGTTTTAAGATTCAGCTGGACAGGCTGCTGGGTCGGCTTGTCTAGAATGTGCTTTTGCCAAGAAAGTTTTGTCCAGGTGGTCGTTGTGGTCCCTTCCAACCCGGTATTCTATGATTCTATGATGAAGGTTCTTCTCTCTGCAGAACTATTTCATACATGCAGCGTACCGCTGGGAAGGAAACATGCCAACCTGAATGGTAGCTGAGGGCTGGGAAGTGACGTGTGTACCAGTCAGGCAGCCAATGTGTAGCTTTTAGGGAAATAAGCCACTGTGAAGGATAGATGTTTTGGAGGATGGGTTGTCAGCTGCATGCGGGTACATACACGCACCCCCACCTGTCTCCCTGTCTAGTGCGTAACACTACCATCCATCATCCCTTTCAGGTTTTTGCTGTTTCTTAGCAATGTAATTCTTTTTTTCAGCGTTTCTTCACAGGTTTTAAAACAGTTAGGCTGTGGCTAACAGCTGCAGTTGTGTCTCAGTAGGACTTTGGGGAGGGGATGCAATTACTCCATCAAGGAGCCTACAGTAGGACTGAGGAGCACTGGAGAAATTCAGCTGCCTTGTCATCAGGCACAGTAGTGACTTCTCTCTTTGTCTCTATAAATTTTGGTCTTTAACAGTGTGCAAGCGTTACAGCACGGAAGAGTTGCAGCACCTTTTGCTGCTTTATTACAGTTCAGTGCTTTGAAGTGTTTCACAAAATGTGATGTCACCTCTGCTGTGCCTCCTTTGCCTGGTGAGAGGACAACTGCCGTGCTATTGCTGAAGCTGATGTAATTTGTCTCCTTGGATAAGACTTTGTTGCTCATTTTTCCCCTTCTCCTCCTACTTCTTCTTGTTTAGTTGGGATTCAGGACTTTAAAACTCCTCATTTCTTTGAGAAAGAGCTGGGTTTTTTTCCTTCTCAGAGAGAGGGTGAATTACAGTTGCACCTGCACAGGTACGTTCTTGTTCCTGTATATGATTTAAGGAAGGTGTCAGCTGCTAGTTTCTGAAGGATTTGCTATACTCTCTGAGAGCATATATAAACCTGTTGGCAGCTAAGGGCCTCATGTCATTAACTGGAGCATATATTGGCATCACATGCCTTTGAATTTACTCTTTGAGTGCTTCTGTGATGAATTCTAGTTCGCTGCACTGGTCCTGTATTTCTCTGTGGCACAGGCATAGCCAGGGTATACTCATGGCCCCTGATCTGTGTGTGTTCTGCAGGGGAGCAGATTGATTGCTAGAAGGTGGTTTTAGTCAACAATGGCCAAAGGCGGGTTGTGAGTTCATGCTGAATGACAGCTACGCTGTATATGTTAGAAGAACTTACTCTGAGCTGTACAGGAGTATTTCTGCTATGGCTGGGCTCGACTGCACCATGCGTAGCAAAGATTTCGGGTGTTGTCTTAAGCACAATCGAATGGGACATGCTAATTCTACAGCTCTTATTTCTCCTTTCTTTTATGCCTCTTAGGATGTTTCAAAGATGACCGGATTGTATTCTGGACTTGGATGTTTTCAACATACTTTATGGAGAAATGGGCCCCCCGGCAAGACGATATGCTCTTCTATGTCCGTCGAAAACTGTCCTATGTCAGTGGTGATAGTACAGAGGGGAAAAAGGTAAGTAATGATATATTTTAATCTAGGGAATTTAAGGTAACATGGGATTTGGTATTCTGGAGTACCTGACACATCTGAAGAACTACAGACCAAGGATAAGGAATCCCAGCTCTGCCCACCACAAGAAGTTATGCAAAACTGGCCCATAGAGAAATACTGTGGTTAGCACTATGAACATCAGCAGCAGTATGAACGAGCTTCACTAGCGCATGCTTGAAGAGATCAGAGAGTTCGTGTGGTTTTTTTGGGAAGCTTTTATGTTGGTCAGCCTGTATTTAGGGGGAAAGGGAGGACATCCATGCTGATTTTTGTTTTGCTTTTCAACGATGATAATTTATATTAATAAATGGAAAGTTTATAGAAAGAGAGAAATAAAAGAAGAGGAAGATGGTCACTCTAGTATTTCTAGAAGAACCCTTCCTGAGATACCAGAGTATCAGGAATGAACACCTATTGAGTACTTGGTAGCAGAGTACATGCAGTCTCCTGGAACTGGAATACAGTAGTGACAAACAGTGGAGAAATGACTGTATTTTTATAATGTACATTTAAGACAATATGCCGTCCTGTCGAACACATAATCACGTACCCTAGTGCTGCTGCACAGGTATTTTCTCATTAAAGTTTTGAGAAACTTCCCAGCATTTCATGGCAGTTTTTATCATAGTTGGGGGAAATAGAAGAAAAAAAAAATGATGGTTTTAGTGGGAATTAAGGAGATGGCTGCAGATGATCAAAAGCAGGAAGATAAAGAAGAAAAGACTGTGCTGAACTTATTGACATATGTAAATAACTTACATTGTTGTTGAATCACAGATGTATGCTAATGGCGTATGTGGGTGTTTTTAACAAGATATACCAGAGTTCTCTGGGTTTAAATGTGGTGATATAAAGAACCATAGCTGCCAATTCCCTTGAGAAAAGGATACCAAAAGATTTTCCCACATTTTTGTTGGAGATACAGGAAATAGGCAGAACTATCTTCTCTCTTCCCCCAACCCCTCCAAGTTCCATCATGACAACCACTGAGGAGAAGATGGCAAAATATTACTCAGTCAGGTTAGTGGTTTAGTAATCTTCATCCAGCATGCTTGGAGCTTTAAGAGTTTTCGAGTAAGCTTTCATCCTGATCGTTGTTTAAATGACTATTCCTTTTTCACATCAAACAATATTGTGGCTTTGTTCAGCTTGATAAAAGCATAGGTGGTTTAAACTCTTGTCCTTCCCAACAAGGAAGGTGAACCTCAGAGGAAGCCTGGTTGCTTAAATACATTCACAGACCCCGATCAATCTCTGTTTAACTTATTAATCAGTTTAAAGTGTTTGAACCTTTCATGGAGAGAAGACAGTGGAATAACCCTTGCACTTGCTCTAGAAGCTTTATTTAAGCTTCCTAAAAGCAGCATAAATTTTTATTTTTGAGAGGGTTTCATAAGTGGTAGTTATTACACAATCAGCATCAGTGAATTGTTTGCCGTAACAACTAAGATGAGGAGTGTGCCTTATAGCACACACAGGATCTTATAACTCCCCCTTGACTGTTTGCATTTTGCTCAGCCTCTGAGAAATGAGCCTTTCCTGTGGCTTTGAAGTACTTCAGATGCTTTGTGAAATTTCATAGTTTGGTGGTTCTTTGCTATCTGTTCAGCTTTCCTCCCGTTTGAATTTAGATGACTCCTCTTGCATCTTATTTTTGAGCCTGTCCTGTGCCACACTAAACAAATACCCCTACTCTTTGAATTATGACAAGTTTTTATTTTCCTGTATGGTTTTGGCCATTCTTTCTTGACAGATGGGTGTCAAAATACTGAAGTCATATCATTAAAAGTGGAAAAAGCTAGAGACTGATATTTATAGAAGGCAAATATAGCTTCAAACATCCCTGCCACCCACCAAACTGTGTGCTCTCATTCACATCCCCAGAGGTGGACTCTGAAAAGGCAGATGAAAGGGAGAGGTTCGGAGTTGCCTGGGACCATGAAGGGCTAGAACCAGAGCTGCACTGTTGGCTCCTGCCTTGTGCCCAGGCTGTGCTGAATGACCTGGTGATGATTTCTCCATGGGCCACACAGAATTTAGCCATTAGGTAATCGTAGAAGTGGGTCTCTTTGTAGCTTGGGTATATACTGAAGCAAGTTCACTGTAGTTCTTCTGTAGATGCCGTGTATTTGCTCTGCATTTGCCTGGCTGTTGCAGGTTGTGACTGAAGAATGCTGGCAGAGACATGTGAGGTGAATCGTTGTTCTGTGATGTCTGAGAGCATTGGTTTATATAAATGAAAATAAGATCTGTGCGGCTTTGAGCACAGTAATCTTCTGTGGGACTGATGACAATGACAACAGAAACTAATTGAGCGGGCAGGGGCTGTTTGCCTGAATGCTGACAATAGTGATGTTTGTCTTCTGAGATGACGAGCTCATGCGACTTGTTCACATCATGCGCATGCCATGGTGTGATGATTCATGTCAACTAGAAACAAGTGTCAATTTGTCAAATGGTTTCCAGGTTTTGATGTCTATCCTGTGTGATTAAAAGTCGTTCCTGCTTGTGGGTTGTGTTTTTTTTTTTTTCTGTGCTTACTGGAGCTGAAGAGTGTCAGCAATAGCATTTGATTTCAAGTTGAAGTGTAGTAGAGTATAAAGAGAAAAAAACCGATAGATTAATAGTAGAGGTTCTGCTCAATTTTAAGGTTGAATGAGAAGGGCTCTGGATGCAGCTTAGTCACAACAGCTTGAAGTAATAAATCTCACAATTTGGTTTATTTCAGTAGGTGATGATGGTAAACTTCTCTATAATTTTAAATTTCTTTTAAAAAAGGCCTTTTAAATTATCTGCTTCATAGACCTCCTGACCTAAGTAACTTTCCATTCGCTTCTCTTTTCCACTCGACAAGTTTCTAAACTGTGTGTGTACAGGTGAAACAGAAATTAAGCTCTTATTATGGTCCGTGCCAGGACCGAACTGCTGTATTGAATTCTGGGCTGTACCTATTACACAGACTCTTGGATCCCAGAGAAGTGCGTTCAGCTCTGGGTTTCTTTAGTGTGGCACAACAACACTCTTGCAGTTTTTCTTGCCAAGTTTTGAAGATACTTCTCTTGGTGTCCTTAAGCAAAACCACAGACTCCGTCTGTCAGGATCTGTACAGCAGGGTGCTGTGGAGCAGAGCTCTTCTCAAGGTTAAGGGATTTATTAGGCCTTTTTAAGGTGGAAACCCTTTGACTTGTCGCTCTTTATGCACCATTAAGTCAAGACTCAAAAAATTCCTTTGCTGCTGCCTTACACATCAACTGATGTGACCTACTGGAAAATGTAAGCCCTAATCTTCACTTACAAAGGGTCCTGTATCTTGCCATAACCTAGAGCTTTAAAAGTTTAAAGTGGTTGGACTTGAGATTCTGATTATAAAATGGTATTAGATCAAGATTTCATATAATATTTCTGGCTCTTTCCCGTGCAAAAGGCATTCATAAAGGATTATGCTTTGTTACAGCTGCAAGCTGCTAATCTATCTGTAGAGAGGAGCTTTACTTTCTTATGGGACTACGGAAGATGCCAGTATGGTGTTAACAGAGACAACTGCTGGGCAGGGGAACTAAGGTAAAACTTCAGTGACACACCAGCAGAGCAGGGTTGTATTAACTCCTGCAGCCTTGCATCATGCCTTGCCACCTGAAAAGAGTGCTCTATTTATAGGGCTAAGCAATAAGAAAGATAAATTTAAGACACTGTTGGTATATATTCTGAGCTTGCCTGAATTTTGGAGTAGGTCCTGTTTTCTTCTGTGTCCTATAAATGTAGAGTAGCAGAGTTGCTGCCAAATGCATGGGGTAGGCATTCAGACTGCTGATGTTGTGGCTGCGGCTTCAGAAACAGAACTGTATAGGAGCCATGGTTTACACGTTTATGTGCATCTGGACCTGTGACACAACAAATATTGGCTGTGGTGGGAGACCAGTTAGTTTCCAAAGCTAAACGACTTCAGGCACATGGCTCTCGCTGAAAATCGCAGGATTTTCCAAGCTGAATCTCTGATTCACTGCCACCATCTGTCTGGCTGGAAGATTTGACAACCCGAACTTAGCATCTAGCAGAAATGCAAGTTTTAAAAATCTGACATTGCTGTGTCTGTTGTATATTTTAGAGCAGTGCTGCCTTTTTTTTGTTGTTTTTTTAATTTTATTTTTTCAACACTGTAAGGAAACAGGATGTGTCCAGAAGAGCTGTTTGGTATACTTCATGGCAGTTCCACATCACCATCTGAATGCATCAAAGAAACAAATGGCAAAAAAACCCCTTCTTTTTTGCCAAGTAAATTCTCTCCTTGTACATGGATAATATGTGGGAACAAACAACAATTGCAACATGTGCAAGTCAATACAGAGACTGTTCTGCCTCAACTCTTCTGTTGTGCAAAATTTGTGGAAGTGTTGCCCTGAGTAGGAACTGTGGCTTCTGTGGAAGAGGACAGCATAAACACATTGCTCTCATTTTGAAACATGAAAGAGGAACACTGGCATTATTGGATTGTTATTATGATTTTCTGTAAGGAGCTCAACACCTTAAATGCAAATATTTGGCTTTCCTTTTACAATTATCCTTCTCAGAAATTCCTGTGCACTCTCATGCTATTTTGCTGATCTTTGGTTCTCTAAATACATGAACGTAAAGGAGCTCCTGATGGCCTCTCCTCATGATGCATCTTTTGCAAAGAACATCTCCAGTTCCTACATGTGCCGTGACAGACTGCTTGGCAAAAGCGAAGAGAAGAATACTGCCACAGGTGTGACAAGAACATCTTTCTCACACAACATTGATTCCGGCTGGAATATGCTCGTGACATACCTGGCAGGCTAATGAGCATTTGTGGTGGAGATGCTTTCATATTTTGTCCTATTTCCAGTGTAAATTTGTGTCTGAGGCAAAGCGAGCGTGCAGCTGAAACATCCTCACAGTGTCACCGTCGTAAACTCCTGACTCAGGAAGGGAGCGTGGGCTGTGGGGGCATTTTTAATGAGCGGCTTTTTCTTGCTTCCAGTCTTTGAAGAACTCTCCTTTAGTAGTCAAATAGGGTGACAAGAAAGCCAGGATCAGAAGTTAATTTAATAAGAATTGCACTGGAATATGGCAGCTCTGAATCATGCAGCTGAGGAGGTGCTCTGTTCCCTGCGGCAGAGAGAAACTTCATTGGGAAGAAAAGCCCGGACTTGGTTCCCCTATCTGATAGAAGTGTAATGAATAGAGGTTCTCCTTCCCCTCTACTCTGCCCTGGTGAGACCTCATCTGGAATATTGTGTCCAGTTCTGGGCCCCTCAGTTCAAGAAGGACAGGGAACTGCTGGAGAGAGTCCAGCGCAGGGCCACGAAGATGATTAAGGGAGTGGAGCATCTCCCTTATGAGGAAAGGCTGAGGGAGCTGGGTCTCTTTAGCTTGGAGAAGAGGAGACTGAGGGGTGACCTCATTAATGTTTATAAATATATAAAGGGTGGGTGTCACGAGGATGGAGCTAGGCTCTTCTCGGTGACAACCAACAGTAAGACAAGGGGTAATGGGTTCAAGCTGGAACACAAGAGGTTCCACTTAAATGTGAGAAGAAACTTCTTCTCAGTGAGGGTGACAGAGCACTGGAACGGGCTGCCCAGGGGGGTTGTGGATTCTCCTTCTCTGGAGACATTCAAAACCCGCCTGGACGCCTTCCTGTGTAACCTCACCTAAGTTTTCCTGCTCTGGCAGGGGGATTGGACTAGATGATCTTTTGAGGTCCCTTCCAATCCCTAACATTCTGTGATTCTGTGATTCTGTGAATAATTCAGTATCACAAATGCAGCATATCTGAGTCACTAGAGCGTTGAGGGACAGAAGAGCACTGCTGTGCTGGGCTTTGCACCCTAGAAAAGGTTAAAGTGTCTGCTTGAAGCTCCCTGAAAGCTTCATCAGGCTACTAGTTCAGCACAGCACATCGTGTGTTTGATCTGTGGGTTACAGTCAGTGTCAACTTGCTTGTTAGAAGTATGAAAATGCTTGTTTTCCGTGTTGAAATTAATATATAATTGAATTGATGCTCTGGAATATCATAATCAAGTCTCTAATAAAAGTAGTAATTAAAACTTAAATACCTAGTCTATCCACCACCACGTTTCCCAGACACACACATTTTCTGGTCAGTAACCCAGTTTATGCATTTCCATGTTCAACAGAGATGGTTTGAAATATAATGATTTATTAACATTCTCTGGTTGTATTTCTCCCATGTCTTTGCTGCCTTTCTTACTGACGTAGCATGCCTTGCCAGGTTTTGCTGACTGTATTTGGCAGGAGGTACAGTATGTGTTGCTGCAGGTACTTGTGCTTTTCTGCAGATTACTTCAGAAAGGCTGGGAAATAATATTACAGGAATAAGGTAACAGTGAGCAACCTGTTACATCTGAAAATATTGGTTACTCTGTGGTCTGGGGCTATGTTTGTTAATGCTTAAATAGTCTCAACTGTATCTATCCTTTTCAAATTTTGAAATCTGATTTAGCAGATTTATGGAGCGTTTGAATTGGGGAATGAAAATTGATGTGATTCACAGGGTACAAGTGTCAGGTAGTGGCTAGGATTACTTTGTCATTATCTCAAATACAGTGATTTCTTGCTTCGTTGATGCTTATGAGCATGTTTTAACTCCCAGCCTTGTCTTGCTTAGCCACAGTTACAATGGCTTTCTTGGTGCCAGAGCTGTGCTGGGGGAAAACAGTTTCCACAGCTTGTGTGTCTTATAATTTTCACATTGTTGCTCTCCCCTCATTTGTTTGAGCATCATCAAGCATTCACACTGTTCCAGTAATCTGAACAACTTGCTCTTTTCTTAACATTTTGTACCTCCTCTGTTTTTGCTAAAATTGCAAAGACAAAACTAGACTTTCTGGTTCCTTTTCACATAAGTAATTTCAATTATGGTTGGTTGAAGCCAATTTTTAACTCTCTGGGTCCCATTAGCTTTTCTCAGTCTTATAATGGACTCGTTCTTATCAATTAAGATTCTGCTGCTTTATGTACAATATGCAGATATTGGAAACAGTTCCATGTGTAGGCTTGTCAAATCTTTGTTTTCTATGACTGTGACTTGCCAATCCAGAAGGAATGTCTTGTGCTCATTGAAAAGAAGAAAGCAGAATACATTTGGTATGTGATTAAGAATTACCTTTGCAAGAGCTATGATTAATTTTAAAGTGATTTCTTTGTTACTGAGATGTAAACTTCCATAATAATGAAGAAAGAAAGAATTCAGTGAGAAAACACAATCTCAGGGCTGTGCAGGATCTAAAAAAAAATAGCTTTTGGTGTGTGCCCTCAAATGAGGGGAGCAAAGAGTATTTTTTACTACAGATTGGTGCAGTACAAAGGTTACAGGAGGGTGTCTTTTGTCTTTGAAGAGGGTGGAGGCTGCTGTTTCTAGCTGCCAACTGATGCTGTAAATTTCCCTGTGTACCTTTTACTCTTGTCTCATTAGAGACAAATGGGGTCTGACTTTTAAAGCTTTACCGTTCAGTTCAGACCTAGTCAGAGACCAAAGTCTATTCTTCCCCGAAAAGTGCAGTTGGGTGGAAGGTGAGGATGCCAAGGGACTGAAGTTAGGGGATGTTTGCAGTGATGCCTCCTCTTTTCTGAAAGCGTTTGGGATGATGAGCAGCATAATTAACCTTGAATTTCAGGGGCTGGGCTTCACAAATCAGAGCAGTTCTCACTCTAAGGTAAGCTAAAATGTTGACTTTAGGGCAGTCTTATGTCATTAAGCCATCATCTGCAACCAGATCAGTGAGTAACAGGAGAAAGATTAGGTTGTAAGGAATTACAGCAGCACTGACACTCATGTGAGTAGTGGGAACTGCGTATCAAAAGGAAAAGAAATGAGAGGGAATAAAGGCTACATGTGAGTTGACATTGCTGTTTTCTAGCTTCAACTGTGACTGTGCTTGTTCAGTGAACAGGTGATGAGTCAACTGGTCTGTGGGTATAGTTACCTCTGTTATCCCCAGCTTGAGCCTCTCAGCATTTCTGTGCATTAGTCTGTGGAAGATACAAGAGGGTTCTATAATGAATAGTGGTGCAAGATCAGAATTTTAGCATATCTTGCTCAGGGCTTTGTTCAAGAAATAAAGCCCTGCTTTGCTCTCCTTCACAGGTATATGAGGCTTTCCCCATAAAAGCTCTTGGTTAGCCCAAGAAAAAGTTCCCAAGCCATTTAGTTCATAATCATCTTATTCCCTTAAGGATTTAAGTCCTGTTTGATTGTTAGAAGGGAGAGCAGTCAGCCTAGTCATTTTACTCTCTTTAAAATCCCAAATTAACTATGAAAAGAAAGCATGCTTCTAGCTCTTTACTTGATGAAAGCTAAACTTAAGTCATCAGCCTGGAGAAGACGACGCTCCAGGGAGACCTTATAGCAGCCTTCCAGTACCTAAAGGGAGCCTACAAAAAAGCAGGAGAGGAACTTTTTACAAGGGCATATAGTGATAGGACAAGGGGTAATGGCTTTGAACTGAAAGAGGGTAGCTTTAGATTAGAGATAAGGAAGAAATTCTTCACTATAATGGTGGGGGGGACACTGGAACAGGCTGCCCAGAGAGGTGGTTGATGCCCCAACCTTGGAATGTTCAAGGCCAGGCTGGATGGGGCTCTGAGCAACCTGGTCTAGTGGAAGGTGTCCCTGCCCATGGCAGGATGGCTGGAACTAGATGATCTTCAAGGTCCCTTCCAATCCAAACCATTCTATGACTGGGAACCATGCTGAACCTTATCAAATATGGTGAAATCACTGCCTGGTTTAACCTCCATAACCAGTATCAATCCTTGAGAATAAAAAAATAATAGTACCTATCATGAAAATCATGCTAATAATTTTCCTTATAATGGCTGTCTTTCCAAAACATATTTGTCCAGTTTTGTAATTGCAAGTGGAGTCTTTAAGTCACAACAAAATATAAATTATATTTTTATAATGCAGTATTTTACTGTCCTTTGTATTTTTGTATCAAATAGAAGTGTTTAATACAATCACATTTTCTTTTTAGCTTCCTCAGCACTCATTACCTCATTTAAAACCATTGCTGTTGCTTTATATATTTCTTACGTGAAGACTAATAAGCCTTACAAGGCCTGTGGCTTTTAGTGATAGGACTGCAAATAGGTCTATAAATCCAGCAAATTACTTTGGTCCAAAAGAAAAGATCCTGTGTGGTGAATCTTCGTATTAATGAATGTCATATGTAATTATTCCTCTTTGGAATCTGATCATAGTTACAGTGGTTTGCCTGGTTTTTAAACATTTCGATCTAGACTATTGTAGATACACCGATGTCAAATTTACCTTGAGGTATGTGTGTATAAGTTACAAATAGCTGGGAAATCTCCAGTTGAAATCCCAGCTCCTCCGAAGTTACTGAGAATTTTGGCATTCATTTCAGTGGGAAGAATTTAATTCCCATTAAATATAGAGGTCTGATTAACTGGTTGTCACGATGATACAGCCCGTGAGACGTCTGTCAAGTTTAGTCTGAATTTGACCAATGCATTTGATAGATGGGGGGGAGTGGGAAGGAACTCAGTTGTGTAAGTCCCATTTTCTTAAACCAGATGTTGCTTTTTTTCCCCCCATTATATGCACCATTATGTCAGTTACCCAACAGCTTTTTATGCACATCGCCAGTTTGCTCTGACATCTGTCTGGTCATCCCACATTCACGTGAGGTCATTGCTGCTCATGTGGAGCCTTAAATACAGGCAAGAGATGTGACAAAGAGGACCGGAGAGGAGGAGACATTTTGCAAAAAGTTTAACTGCTTATTTAAACTAACAGGGCTTCTTCAGGGTAGGAAGTATTGTAGCTATTCTTGCAAACTAGTCTGGATGATTTTGACTTGATTGGGCCTCCCATTTAGAGATAAGTGTGACGAAACAGAGTGGTTTGTTTGTTTACTTTTAAAAAGCATATTTGCTGGTAGCCACCCATGAACCCCCTGTTTCTGATTACTGTGGGCTGAATTAGGAGTGGTATCTGTTGCATCAACACCTTTCATGTGTCATCAGCCATTCTGCAACTTGGGTGAGGAAAGAAGATAATCCACTAATGTTCTCCAAGGCTCTCATTCCACCAGCAAACACCCTCCCGTCCTTACCTACAAATACATTTAGCATTTGCAGTAAATCTACCAAGTCAAATGTTGAAGCTAAATATCAGCATGGTATTGGCAGAAGTAGGGCATAAATACTGCCTTTTGGGATGATCCGAGCTGCAAGGGTTCTTGCCTGCAGGTCATGAATGAGTAGCAGAAGTTACCATCACCTAACATTTCTCATGTCAACAAATGGAAGAGGGCATCCAAAGCTGTGAATAGACTCTCCTGGGTAATTGCATCATGAAAAAGATGAGCAACTGCTGTTGGGCATGCAACCTGTCCCATTCAGACCTTTGAAGGAACCTCTGCAAGACACTGGAGTGTGAGATATCTTCTGCCTGTTCTGATTTATTCAGGGACTTAAATTACAGTCAGCTTTCTAGATCATTTACTGCTCTTTCTGTTGGTTTAGCTTTTGGTTATGTGAAGTGGTTGTGGGGAGAGAATTCTAAGTAGTTAATATTGAAGTGAATTTTTAGAAAATGGGTGGTTTTGTCTGAACTTTGTCTCTTGCACAAAACAGTTTATACTCCCATTATTGCAGTGGACATTGTTTCAGCTTTATAGCTAAGGTGGGTGTTGAGTTGCCATAGCTACTGGATATTATGCTGCCTTTATGTGGGCTCCAGAGTGTGTTCCAGGAGGATCTGGTGCAACTTCTAAATAATTAATAGTATCTGGGCAAAGGGAACTGGAATTTTGTTTTGGAGGGCTTTCTTATTGTCCTCTACAGTTACTGCCAGTGGAAATTACAGTAGCCATAATCCTAAGAAGAAAGCTGGGTATGACCTCTGAAAGACTCTTTCTTTTTTCATTTTAGTACATAGTTGCATTGTTAAATACAGTTGTCCTCTTTTAAGTATTATCTTGGATATAAATATTCTAGGCAAGGCTTATAACGTAATCTGTTGTCAATTTCATTGTCCCTTCTGCAGCTTCTCTGTGTGACAGGACTGGGGATGTTCCCTTCCCGCAGGGCTTCTCGGCACGCTCCAGAAAATACCAGACTTCTTTGATTTTCTTCCCATTTAATAGAGACAGGTCTGTCGATGCGGAGCGGATGAGTGAGCAGATGGACTTTCATGGGTGACTTGGTCGGATCAGTTCGTGTTGTCTTATCGGGAGTGTATTCTATAATGATGCTTGGAAGCCTGTTACAAAACACAAAAACACTGCTTCGTGTGCGGGTCTGTGTTATTGCAACTCCCAGCTTGTTAAACACCTGTGAAGCCAAATTCTTCGGAGATGAGAGTAGTGACTTCCATGCCATTTGTGGTGATTTCTCGTTCTGAGAAAATGCCCTATTTCTGTGTCAAATAGTCCTGGCAGCTCCTGAGGTACGGTCTTTTCCTTCTGAATTGCATCATGTTGTTGATATGTTCAAGTACATAGGCAATGAAGCGAGGGGTGAGCTGTGTCTCAGTGGTCCGGAGGTGGGGAATTTCTGCCCAAAGAAGCAAGCGGTGTCGTAATGGCACCTCTGCTCTGTAGGGAAAGTTTGGATGCGTTTTGGCAAATTTTTGGCAGGGCGTTCTCTGTGTAGCCAGCCTTGTTCTGATCAGCTGTAGGAGGTGCCAGAGACACTGCAAAGATTTCAGTGTTTGTCACGCAGATCTGTATTGCTGCTGGGTTTCAGGCAGCAGTCTTATTTTTCATGTTTCTATTTTTTTAGTGAATTACCTCCAGCCCCTCCCCAAGAGCAAGGTGAACAGGAATTGCTGCACACAAATCCTCCTCTGAATAGCTTTGGCTCAAGCTGAATCTTCTTTCTAATATGTGCTGATCTCAGACCTGACACCTACTGGTAAAAATACGATAAAATGTTCTGACGAGGACAGAGTGCTCTGCATTAAATCATGATCATGGAGCTTATTGATTTTTTTTTTTTTTTTTTTAATTCTTTTTTTAGATGCAGAAATCAATATAACCCTTTCTTTTTCTCACCACTAGTGTATTAAGTTAGCTTGAAACGTTTCTGAGGCTGATTCAAAACTTAGGGTTGCTACATCTTTAAATTTAAAAATATTCTGAAAGTTATAAGGGGGAGGTGCATGTATTTTTTTTTCTTGTAGTTAACTTTGTTAGGAGTGAGCCTATGCTGGAGACAGTAGGAGTATTTCTTTGATGAACTTGTATTGTGGAAATGATCTTGAATTTTGTTCACTGTATCTTCTTCCTCTCCCTTTTCATGTTCATCTGCCTCCCCTTCACTGTTTTTTACTGAATATGAGCTGAAAAAAATCTGAAAAGTGGTGCTACCACTAGATAGACCTGTAATCCCACTAGACTTCTTTTTAACAGAAAACCAGAATCTATTTGGGTGTTGGTTTGTTTTGGGTTTTTTTGGTTTTTTTGGGGTTTTGTTTGTTTGTTTGTTTTTGGATGGCCTCTGAATGCCAACAGAAAAGCACTTCTTACAAACCCTGTTCTTATTGCCCCATCCTTTCCGTGCCACCCGGCTGACAGCCTGTATCGATTTTGATTGTAGATTTCCTTGAAGGAGTTATTCAAAGGCTTATGCGCTAAGCAGTGCAAACAAGGTGGTTTTCAATTCACATGGGTTTCAGCAAATTACTCTAATGCCTTGGGAACTATATAGAATTAATGTTCTCCTGAGTGAGAGTTCTTCTTGGCGGGGGGTGGGTCTAAATATCCCAATGATCATATTCTTAGTACCAATTTAAAAGATTCATTGTATTCTGGAAGTTTTGCGGAACAAACAGGCATTGCGGGAAAAGTATCCAGTTTATCACAAAGATTTTAAACCTAGACTGAGGTGTTAGATGGGTTTTTCTGGGTTTTATGATAAAAATGTTCCAGCTGTCTGTAAGTGTATAACTTAACACATGCATTATATTGGCTTCCAGTACAAGACCTTGGATGGCTTGAGTTCTTTTGTAAAGATAACCAGACCATAATATATAAGTCTATGAAAGGTGTATTACTATGTATAAAATACATGAGTGTTAATAGGCGCTTTGCACTTAGGATGTTCTTTTCGTGCAGATGATAACCCCTGACAAGAATCTTGGTAATAATGTGTGTTGCGGGTGGAAGTAGCTGCAGCTGGAAGTGGCTGTGAGAGTCTCCAGGACTTCTGCTCTCAGTCCAGAGTAGGCACAAGCACTGTGGCACAGAAGCCCATGAAGTCCCAGAGATGGACCATACTAGTCCACGAGAGCTTTGCAAGAAGGTGGCCAAGTGCAGAAAAGAAATGGGCTGAAGAAAAGCAGGATGACAGGGTGCTGGCCGGCAGGAATGGTCAGATGGAGCAGGTGAATTTGGAAAGGGTGGAGGTGTTTGTCAGGGGGCTCTGCAGGGATCGGTGCCTGGGATTGTAAAATTACACAGGATTTAGATTTGCAGATGACACACATTGATGCTGCATAAATTATGAGGGCATGACTGTCGGCCTGCGCAGCCTGATCCTTAGGAAACATGGATCCATTTATTAATATAGTTCAATAGTTCTGTGGCAGGAGTGCACACAAGCTCTGGAAAGGAAAGACGAGGCACGTTGTGCGAGTTATTTGCCATGCAGACGTGTTGCTGTGCAGAAAGGGTACAATCCTGAGGGAGGAGTAAGGGTGTCTATACCAGCGCTGTACTGGTACTAGAAAACTCCAGTGCTAGTGAAATACTGAGAGGGTAGAAAACGAGCACAAGTTCTGCAGAGATGCCCTGCTGAGAGGCACAGAGAACTCCTAAAGGAATTTTGTCTGGTTTATCTGCAAGAGTAACAAATTACAACAAACAAACAAACAAACACCAAAACCCCCACAAAAGTCCAAACAAACAAAACAACCATGAAAACCCAAAACAAAACAAAAACCAAACAAAAACAACACAGAAACACACACACAAAACCACCAAAAAACCCCCCCAAAACAAAACAAACAAACAAAAAAATCAACAACAGGAAAAAACCCAACCAAACAAACAAAAAAAAGCAACCAAAAAACCACCAAACCAAAACTGAGTATTAAAGAGCTTCTTAATATAGTGGAAATAGGCATGACAAGAACCAGAGGCTGGCAAAAGGAAAGCAGCTGAATTAAATGAAGTTGCACACTTTCAGCCCAGAGGATGATTAATCGTTGGAACGAGTTCTCAAAATAAGGTATTTTCCCAGACACTGTCTAGTCAAATGTGTTTAACTCGATTTTGTGAAGAAGTAGCAGGGTAGAATGTCTGTGACACGTAGGAGGTCGGCCTAGTTGATGTAATTCTCCTTTACAGGCTTAGCTCAGTAACCCTGTGAAAACTTTATGAAGTGAGTTTCAACTTGCTGAAACTGTAGAGTGGCCATTATCTTGACTTGAATGAGGAAATATCCAGCTTGGCTTTTGGATTTCACTGGGAATAAATAATTAGTATTTATGTAGTTCTTTCTATTAGTACATTTTCATGCTTGCAGGAAGGCACATCTAATCTAAAGCCAGATAAACAAGCACAGAGGTGAGGCATGGCCAAGTGAATCAGCAGCAGACCTGGGAAAAGACCCAGTGTCTCCTGGATCCCTGACTGGGACCGACTTGTTTTTTTGGGAGGACTCAACTGTCTGAAATCCAGCATGTTCTGCAGTCCATATAATTTCTTAACTCCAGAAGGCCAAACATAACAACATGAATTAAACCTACAAGATCACAAAATGATGTTCTGATGGAAAGCGTGGGGTATACAAAGAAGTTACATTTTAATTTTTTGTTTATATATACATATTTTGATATGTATATAATTATATATATATTAAAAATTAGGCTCACATTTACCATATGATTTCTGTGTAAATATAAGGGCTTCTGTAATGCAGGTATTTCTCTTCACTGAGGAGCACTGGCAACACTAACTTACTTAAACTCAGGTAGCGGTTTCTGTTACTAGGGCCTTATTGAGATTTTGACAGCACCCCTATTTCTTGATGTCTGAGAACTTAGTGCTCAGGACAGCGAACACATTGGTCTTCTGTTTCGCACGCTGCCAATCCCAAATGCCTATATTCTCTTGAAATGATTCACTTAAATATAGAAGGTTAGTACTTGCCTCTTGATTTTTGGATTGGGACTGAAATGAAGAAAATCCCTTGGTGTCAGCTAAAGCACCTACTTCTACAGTATTTATGTGATTTTACAACTGCAATTCTTATGCACGTGAGGAGCTTGAGTAATAGGGCTTTCTGAGGCTTCAGGTTTTGATTTTATGTTCTTGGCATATGTGCCATTTCTATCTAGTACCAAGCAGATAAGCGTACAGGTGCTAAGCAGGCTTCCTTGGGACGTGGAGAAATTAGGTCAGCCGCCAAGAAATTTAGATTGCTGATTTTAAACAATAGTGGTTAAGATGTATGGAATGGTGTAAATTTCTGTTTAAAGTTCTTTGTATGAGGTATTTTAAAATTTTATGTTGTGTTTAATGGTTGATTTGGATGCCTCCTTTATTGGCTAATGCCGAACAAGTGGCTACAGGGTCTGAATGGAGTCAGCCCCAGACCTTCCTGCGTCCTTGTCCTCACCTGAGACTCCACAGTGTCCCAGTGACAGCAGGATCATTTGCTATGCATTGAACTGAGCCCGTTGATTCATTTTGCGTAATAACCTCATGGCCACCTTCACATGTCCAGCGCTGTGGCAGTAGAGGGTAGCTGAGATTAATTTGTGAGCTGCAGCACTTGCATGGGAAATCGAGCCCTTGGGAAGTGCACTTTGTTTTGGCCAGCCCAGATTTAGCACTTTACTTTCTGCCATGATGTCTTATGGACGACTTTTTGCTATTTCTGGAAGAACTGTTTAGAAATTAGTAAGAGAGATGTTGCAGAAAGAGGTGTTTATGAGATAAGGGGTGAGGTTTTTGGTTTTTTGTTTTTCTTTTTTTTTTTTTTTTTTTCAAAAGCGACTTGTAATTTGGGTGCCTGCACTGTGAAGCATCTCACCACTCAGATGGGGAGCGGTGATGCTGTTTGTTGTAGCACCCTGGTGAGGGGTGTTTTATAAAGCAAATCCTGCGGTGGTGCGGGAAGTCAGGCATCCAGAACTGCTGGCTGCTGTAGCAAACGCCTGCTTCTTGGTGTAACCACTGCCCTCATGCTGGGAAGGGCTGGTTCATTCCTCTGAGGGTCACTGGGGACGCTCACCTGGGCATGAGCAGGAGCTGCAAAACACGTCTAGCAGATGCCAACGCCGTGGAGAGCGTGTGGAAGTGCATCTGCTGCCTTCCCTGTGTCGGATGAGCGCTGCCTCTGTCGGTTCTGGCTGCTGACAGCTCCTATCTCTTTGGGAACAGGTCGCCCCTGTCCTGCCCAGTTTGGTCTGTTGAACAGAGGTCTATATCCTGTGCAGTTTATTGCCTGGCAAAAGATAGAATTCCTTCAATTCGCTGCATTAATTGCATTTGGAATACAGAGTGGCTGAAGCACTTGGCTCAGGGAATGGCTGTGCTGGCAATCCACGGTGATCCACCATGCTATAACCCATGGGTTGTACCACCTGGGAATTCTACCCCAAACTAGTGCGTAGGCAAAATGTGATTAAAGAAAGGCCCTTTTTTTGTTATTATCAGTGACAGGGTTCGAGGGACTTTCTGTACAAGAGCTGTTGTGCAATGGCTTTGTAATTGCTGGGGAGAAACAGTTCAGCGTGTGAATTAATTTCACCAGCAGAAAAAAATTGGTGGCTGACTTTTGCAAAGGGAGGCTTAAACTTTATTGTTAAGAGGAAATTAAACTCTGCCTGGGTTAAAATTAAGGCTGCACAGATATGGAGGCAGAAGAGACTGAGGTGGTGTCTGCTGAGCCTTGGTCTCACCCTGGCATTAGTTAGAGCTGGAATTTTACCCTGCAGTTACTCAGTCCTGCATTCACCCTGTCCTCTCGCTGAGTCTTTCCTTCAGAGACAGGATGGCTTTTGTTTCACAGGGTATTTCTGGAATCTTGCGAATGTGATGTTTCCGTGCTTTTAGGCATGAAAGTACAAATATCACCTTTGTTTATTTGGAGATGAATTTAAATTAGATTATTTCCCTCAGCTGCTCATATCTTATTCTTTTTACAGTAACTCTCATTAGTTCGTGCGATTACGTTGCCGATAGAAAAATTCATGGTTAGGAGCTTTAGAAGAAATATAAAAAACCCCAAAGGAATGATGATGTATGAGTCTATAGGCATTTTTAAAAGATATTTGTAAGTTTGAAAAATGATGATAGAAGACAGTGCATTCGGCTTTTGTGGTATCTGATGATTGTGTCAGTCTTGAAATATTGTATTGTTTCACTGTTCTTCACTATATTTAAGTCTTGTAGCTTTATCACAGAGGAGTTGAAATAAATACAGTTACTATAGGGCTTATTCTTACTCCCTTTGATTTAATCCACATATTCTGACTTCTATGACAACCTGTTTTCTAACACATCAGCCCTACCCTTCTTTGTCTGCCATGACCACAGTAAAAAAAGGCTGTGAATTGCCCTGTTTGCAGCTATGTGAACTGGTCACAGTATTGCAGATATTTCTTAAGCATTTGTTAAAGTATGTTACTGTTTTAATTAAAAAAAAGGTATTTGACAAAGAGAAACGAATGTTTTTCCAGGTATTCTGTCAAGATAGTGCATAACTTTGACATCTGTTTAGTGTGCTACTTGTCACTCTATTTTTATTACACTAAGCCGTGCTGCAGATTTTTTTTTAAGTTTCGAACTATCATTCAACTTTGTGGACTACATCAACTGAAGTTTTGTATTTATCTAGTTGCTTCATTTTTTTTAGCATTGGTAGAGCTGTTTCTGCTTTCTGAGATTATTTGGGATTCTTCATTTGCTTGTTTTTAGTTCAGCTGTGAGTCTCTCTCTCTTATTGGGTCCAATCAGTACTGTCAGTGTGAAACCTTTAGAAGAGGGGTTACCAGAATGTCCCCCATGAGGTACTGATTAGTGGACTTTGTCTTCCCAGAGACTCCCACCCCAATGCGCAGCAAGAAACAGCTACCTGCTAGACAATGTTGAGCATCAGTCAGCCAGCTGAACATGAGCCAGCAGTGTGCCCAGGTGGCCAAAAAGGCCAACAGCATCCTGGCCTGTATCAGGAATAGTGTGGCCAGCAGGACTAGAGAAGTGATTGTGCCGCTGTACTCGGTGCTGGCGAGGCCCCACCTTGAATCCTGTGTTCAGTTTTGGGCCCCTCATTATAAGAAGGACATTGAGGTGCTGGAGCGAGTTCAGAGAAGGGCAACGAAGCTGGTGAGGGGCCTGGAGCACAAGTCTGATGAGGAGCAGCTGAGGCAACTAGGGCTGTTTAGCCTGGAGAAAAGGAGGCTGAGGGGAGACCTCGTTGCTGTCTGCAACTCCCTGGAAGGAGGTTGTAACGTGGAGGGTGTTGGTCTCTTCTCCCAAGTAGCAAGTGATAGGACAAGAGGAAATGGCCTCAAGTTGCATCAGGAGAGGTTTAAACTGAATATTAGGAAAAAATTCTTCCCGGAAAGGGTTCTCGGGCACTGGAACAGGCTGCCCAGGGAAGTGGTGGAGTCACCATCCCTGGAGGTGTTTAAAAGGCGTTTAGACAAGGTTCTTAGGGACATGGTTTAGTGCCAGAGTTAGGTTAGGTTATGGTTGCACTCGATGATCCCAAGGGTCTCTTCCAACTGAAATGATTCTATAATTCTATTACATGTTTGGTTCTGAGGGTTTGTGTTAAGAGAAATACATGTGTTTGTATTCCTGATTTTATTAATTTCATTTTTGCTAAAACATACCCATCATAATGAAGCTGCTGTCCAAACCCCAGATTTCCCTGCAGAGACCTTTCTCACCTGTTCTCTTTCATATCCCCTGTCCTCCCAACTTCGCTTCCACACAAACCCTTCCATGATGCCTGACCTTGCATGGTTAGCAAAATCCCATCCTGACAAAAAAAACATAGCAGGAAGGTACACAACATGCAGCTTCTGGTATCAATTTTTTGTTTTGCATATAGGTACCTTTAAGTAATATTTTTCAAGGAGATGTGATATTTTCTTAGCAGGTTGAAGTGGAAGTTTACCGGAGAGATTCTAAGAAGCTTCCTGGCCTGGGAGACCCTGACATTGACTGGGAAGAGAGCGTCTACTTGAACCTCATCCTACAGAAGGTAACAGTGATGCTTATCTAATATTTTAACACTTGTGGAGTATATAAAGAAAACAGGGCTTTTATTTTGCCTTTCAGAGTCTAAATGAACATAAACAGAGATGTTTATTTTTTAGTGAAGCTGGGCTGAATTTTATGCTCTGTAACAAAATTTTGCAAAATGGAAGGCTTTGTCAAGTTTAATAGTTTTGGGGAGTGAGCAACACTGTCAGACAAGCAACATTTCTGTTAGAGTTCGCAATATGGGTGCAGCTAAGAAAGGGAACTGCCAAGTGGAAAAGCAGTAAAGGCGTTCTGTGTTACACTGAGAGTTTGCTGCTCTTGACATCAGAACTTTAATAAAACTTCTTTTTATTGTTGGCGGAAACATGAAGCTAGCACAAATTATTTCTTTAATTAACTCCTAGGTTGTTTAGTTATTGCATATGTTACATTGGTGCTTAGAGAAGCTGAACACTACTACAGTCATTTGAAATCCCTTAAAAGTTTTGTTGATTATGATCTCGGAATGAGGCACTGCTGGCTCATTGCACGCATCCTGGAAAATAAATAGTTTTCATTCTCTTCTCCTTCCTCCCAAAAGTCTCATTGCAGAACTTCTCTGCAGAGAGCAATTTCTGCCTTTATTTGATACTGAACAAAACCAGAATCTGTTTGCTACAGTCAGAATTTGGAGGTGCTGTTACAGCTGGGTAGCATCCAGAGCTATCATGCTTGCTCCTTACAAGTTTTTCAGATTGTTTGGCAGGCTATGTTAGTGATTTCTGACCTCTCTAATGTGTGGCTTGTCTTCATTACTGTTTCTATTTTTCCCTTTTCAAAGGGAGGATATATTTTCCATTTCTGCCTTAAAGTGTGCTTATGTGTGTGTCATGCTAATTTCCCCAGCCGGCCAGTAAACTAGTGTTAAGCAATATTGACAAGAGTTTCTTTTACCCGTAGGTTGTGCACCTTAGCAAGCATCTGTGCAAAAGAATTCAGTATCACTGAATTAATAAACACAGGCTTGAAAAGTGTAGGAGGCTCAGTAAAAAGAATAAAGAAAATGGCATTAGCAAAATATTTTACTTTTTAGCTAGACAGCCAAAACAAAAAAAGACAGAATGTGTTCTGCTCCGTGCACATGAATGTTTTGTCTTTCTGACTCTAAACCTTTATTTCTCTCTCTGGTGCCCTTTTTTAGCTGGATTATGTGGTGACATGTGCTGTGTGCACACGCTCCGATGGAGGAGATATTCACATTCACAAAAAGAAATCTCAGGTGAGATTACTCTGTTATTACTGTGGATAAGAAGTTGGCAACCGATATTACCTAATCCTAACTATCAAAACCAGGGCAGTTGTTCTCAGGCTGTGCTCTGGCAGATGCCTCCTTGTGAAGCATCTCAAGTCTTTGTCTAGTGACGTTTCCTGCCAGTCATCTGAATGTGAGATCTAAGTGCTCTTTATAGCCCCTCTCAAAAAATTGTAAAGACCTCTGTGTGCTTTCAGGATTTATATCTTTGCCTACTGGATTTGGGCAGGAGGATCGCTGCGGGGAGCATGCCCAACTGTTAACAAATCTGAGGGTAAACCTGAAATTGCATGAGACCTGAGTTATGAGAAACCTTCAGGGTAAATCTGTAATGTACGGCTATTAAATGGTAGACAATTTACTGATTCCCAGATTTCTTATTGTTTCATGAGATTCTTGTTTTCTCAAACTGCTCATTCCTTCCATCTCCACACCAAAGACTTCTTTCACTTGCTTGTGTGCAGCATACAGTTAATCCAGGGTTTAGCGTAGTGGAGGAGACTGAACAATAAGCATGGAGGAGGTAGGAACAAGAAACCCCAGATTTCGTAGTTTCCAGCAGATCTTGCAACAACTTCTCCTAGTTGGCAGAAATTCTCCTTTAAAAGGCTCTTGTTGCCTTTAAAAGGCTGTTTTTCCCAGACAGTTCCATTCCTTTAGCTCATTCAGCTGTTTCTGTGGCTTTACCTAAAATACACTGATGCTCTTTAATCCTTTAATTTTGTTTTACCATTTTAAAATGAGTGTTGCTTTGCCTGCAAACAAAACTAGCAATGCTGATTATTGTAGTTGTAATTTGCATTAGTTAGGCACATAATTCCCTTCTGCTGCTGTTGAGACACCACATTACACCACTGATTTAAGCCTTTTATTTCTCATTGCTTTTTCCACTCTTTACTAGTCCAAATTTCACCACCGGTTAACTTCTGCAAAATTCATTTGAGAAAAATCTGTAAATATTACTTGCAGACTTGAAAACTAGGAAGATGAGGATGCGGGACCTGAACTCTCTGCGTGTGAGCAGCATTCAAAATGAGGAGATTTTCTGTTCCTCCTTCCTAGAGGCTCCTACTGTGGAACTGCATATAAATTTTTCTTTGTCTCCCTTTTCTAGGATAAACTCAGCACACATTAGAACTTTCCAGTACAGATTAGTAACATTTCAACATCATGAAGTTGATCTATGGAGAGAGAAAAAGCGATTCCTTATACCATGGAAAGCATATTTGCAGTAGGACGTTTCATTGTAACATACACCATTGAGGCTCTTAATTTTAAATGAACAGAAGCCAACTTTTTTGCATCTATGTTACTTGCTCTTATGGTTCTTGCTTTAGAAGGTGTAAATTATCCTGCCAGTGTGCAGCCAGATATCAAATAGGTAGAAGCCCTATTCAGGCATAGGACTTGCTGTGCTACTCCAAACTTAGGACAAAGCTACTGTGTTCATACCAGTAGAGTACCTAAGGCACGAAACCAGTGTAAAAAAGGCTGACATTCCCCTAAATTTATTTTCAGACTACACTGATTATCTGCTGGCTTGACAATGAGACCTCCACAAACTGTGTTTTCACCAGACGTGTCTGTCTGGAGATGAGTTTGGGGTTTGTTTTTGCTTTACATTGGATAGCATGAGAACAAAGATGCCTGGAGGATGTCCTTATTTCAGGTGTTGGTGCAAGTGTCATTTTTGAGGAGTCTTGTTACTTTCTAATGCTGTTTCTTGTCATAAAGCAACCTTTCTTTTTAATTATCTGTATTTAAACATGCATGTAGGCTTCATAAGTACAAATACAGAAATCAACCCTCTCAAAAATACTTAAAATCCTACCCTTAGTCATGTTTTGTGTTGAATATTTAGTAGCAAGAGTATCACAAGCCTGACAATCTGGGCAGATTCAGAGCTTTCAACACATTCCCAGTGGGCTAAGACTTGGCGGGTTTCTTTAATTCAAAGCTTTGTTTGTAAACAGAGGTAGAAGCAAAGAAACCTACTCGGTATGAATTCTTGTCCCTCTTTACCTGCTCGTTAATCTTATTGGAATAATAAAATCTAAAGCCTTTAGCTATTTAAACATAGGTTTTTGGAGAGTGAAGTGACCAAAGGAGTTCAGGAACTGCTTCAGAGAGAGGAACATGCAAGAGGAAGCACAGTGGATAGAGAAAGAAACAGAAGCAGAAAATGAAGATAAGAAATCAAGTGCTTGTCCTCCCAAGGGCCATGCTTCCCATTACTAAGTGATGTTGATCTTATTGTGACACTAAGCAAACAATAACAATGAAATTAACTGTACAAGCAAATAGTGTTAAGTCAGCTACTCTGTGGTAACTTTCTTGCTGTGTGTGCTTTTCCTTTGCAGCGCATTGCAGTAACTAAAAGGCAGCTCAAGGTGGTTTTCTCTGCTAATGAAAAGTAGGATACCTTAGCTGTGCCATTGGATAGTGAGAGGTCAGGCACGCACAGGGACATTTATTGTGGAACAACTAGTATTTGATAACTTGCATGTGAAAATTCAAGGATTTCACAAGTGTTGTCATTATTGCAAAACAGTCTGTAATCAGAAACCAGCTCAGTTTTGCCTGCAGGATGTCCAGCATCTCTACTGTAAGTGAAAATGTTGGCTGACTGAGTAGCATTGGATTGTGCTGTTTTGATGTTGCTTGTCTTGTATTCAATGTGTCCATTCCTGAGCACATTTAACTGAGAAGATGTTTGCGTTGTTTTGTTTTGTTCTTTTTCCTGTATCTTTCTCAGCAAGTGTTTGCGTCTCCTAGCAAACACCCAATGGACAGTAAAGGAGAAGAGTCAAAGATCAGCTATCCCAACATATTCTTCATGATTGACAGTTTTGAAGAGGTGAGTTCCTTGTTGCAGTAGCAGAGTTTTGTACCTTTTGAACACGTATTCTTGGATAATTCGAGGGTTATCTTCCAGTAGTTTTTGTTTTATTTGACCATCCTATTCCTTTAATGTTTGAAATCTGAGCTTAAGGCTGGGTTTTGGTGTCTGTCTTTAGGATGGGCTAGAGCAAGAGAGGCTGATGTGAGAGCTGCTTATCTTTGACATGTGATTTGCAGCGGGAGCTGCCTGAAGTCTGGTTTTCTGAGAGGCTGGGGTGGAGCTTAGAGCTAGCTCCCTTGCTTTCTGCCATTTGCATTGAAACTGCCTTGGGCCCAAGGCGAATCGTAGGAATCTGAATGTATTTGAACTTTAACACCTGCAGTTTGCCTTGAAATGTTTCATCTTGCATCTTTGGCAGGTTTTCAGTGACATGACTGTGGGAGAAGGAGAAATGGTCTGTGTGGAGCTGGTGGCCAGTGACAAGAGCAACACTTTCCAAGGGGTGATTTTTCAGGGCTCCATTCGCTATGAAGCACTCAAGAAGGTCTATGACAACAGGGTAAGGTGCTTCTGAAAGACAATGTCCTCTGCAACAATGATACTCTGACCGCAGTTTTTCTTTGCTGCTGAGGCTGTTAGCTTTTGGTCCTGTTAGATCATCTGCATCATGGTCTGTCTTTTTTGGCTTTGAAAGTTACCTGAAAGCTAATACTTCTGGCTCAGACAGCTGGGAGTATTTAGATCAGGATACATTACTCTCATGTTTGCAAAAAGGAGTGAAGTTGTTAAGTAGTCAAGAGCATGACACGGGAATGGACCTGAATAGCAGAGTTCTGGGAGTCCCTTCATTTTCTTGAAAGGTGGTAGATATTTCTAGTTGCTTCAGAGTAGGCATGTTTTGCAGGGAGATCTTCACTTCTGATAACTACCTTGCTATATGTAAAACGTCTTTTTCTTTAGAGTGTTTTGTACTCACAGCTGTTTTCAAAAGACCACTGTAGTTTTACTGCCACAGAAAGAAGCTTTCTTTGCTTTCCTACAGAAGCATGGAACGCCAGCGCTTTCAGCTTCCAATTCAGTACTTAGTGTGGAAGTCAAGAGAGTGCAAGAGCCAATAAACTTCTCAAACAGTTGGGTATGAAGAGAGTCCTGAGAGATTTTTAAGGAACAAACAAAAATAATCCTGACAATATCTACTGTGACTGTAAATTTGCCTTTGTTCCTACCCATGTCAGGAGAGGTCCTGAATTAATTCCCCTTTTCCCTGTTTTAAATGTGAGTAAATATACTCTTCTAGCAGTTTTCTGAGACAATATGAAACTGAAATTGTTTCTCTGTCACACCATCATCTTACGGCTTCACACAGTCAGCAAGCGGGTAATTAAAATACATGGGAATGTAGAATCACTAAAGACAACTTAAAAGCCCTGTTGTGGAAAGACAAGATTTGATGTGGTAAAGTCACCTCATAGCCTAGGAATGTCCTGTTTGACCCCACAGCTACTTTACTTTGTTTTGTTAGATTAAATAAAGTTGTTTGCTCTTCAAATACTCAATTATGGCTGAAGGCAAAACTTGAAATTTGACCATTCTTTTAACAGAACAGAAGCAGTCTATCTGTGCTTTTGACAGTTACTTGATTCCAGTTGTGTCTGTATCAATTCTTAGTACAGTATGAGTTGTGTTACATGATGAGCATCCTGGCCCTTCCAGGCAATAAACTGCTGAAAGTTGCAATAAACCACTTAAACTTACGGATAAGTCCTACTTATTTCACTTGGCAAAACCGTGACTGTTTTCATATTGGTCTGTTCCTTTTTTCAGTTCTCAGTTCAGTTTTCAGTTCAGTTGTGTTAACTGGAAAATTGAACCCTTCTGTCTGTCTGAGAGGGTTCAAAGATGTCAGGGTTTTGCGGTGAGCGATGCAACGCAGGTCAGTTGTGCATGGAGGCTGGTTCTTTGTGCTTTGGCCTTGACAGTGTGGGCACACAAATGTCCCTATTGACTTGTCATAAAGCAGTGCCAGAACTGTGCAGTGCACTTTGCTGGTTTGAAGCATCTGGTGTGTGTGTCTCTTGCTTTTTGGACTCAAACGAGTGTCCCTGCAGAGGCTGTGTGGGTTGTGCACGTGCCAGCTTGTGCCCTGGTGTGCCACGTTGTGTGGATCCGGATAAAAACCTTTTGTTTTATCTCAGTGTGCCATTGAGTAACTCTGCCTTTTGGATAGCTGAAGGAGTTGATTCCTCTCTGAGCCTCTGTTTTTGTATCTGTAAAATTGCTTCCCTTTTGGAGATCACTTCAGATTGTGGCTTAAAATGCTTCTTAGGATAATATGGGGATGATATTACATGGTTTTCTCTCATCTTGATGCATTGTAGGTGAGTGTTGCAGCTAAGATGGCTCAAAGAATGTCTTTTGGCTTTTATAAGTATAACAACATGGAGTTTGTGCGGATGAAAGGGCCCCAAGGCAAAGGACATGCAGAGATGGCAGTGAGTAGAGTTTCTACTGGTGACACTTCACCGTATGGGACAGAAGAAGATTCAAATCCAGACTCACCAGTGCACGAGAGAGTAAGTAGCAGACAGAAATACTGACTTGAGGTTAAGCATGAACATGCCTTGTTCCAAAGTTGGGATTAACTCACATCACGATTCTGAACTTAAGTTTGCCTGCGTATATTTTGAACATACTCAGTATATGCAGGTGGATTTTTAGCAGTTTCCCTTGAGCAAATACTGAGTACAGAGATGACTGGATGATTCATACTCTGGAGGAGTGTTTTGTTGAAACAGGAGCAATGTTGATGACACGGAAAACGACGATTCTGCCTGTTTTCTATGAAAATTAGTAGATTCCATTTCTATACAAGATGGGATTTACCTAGAAACGTAGAATTTGTGTATTATGTAGGTTGCTTGCTGAATCTCACAGGAAATGGTACTGTTAGGAGGTATTGCCACCGGTGAATGCTGCCAATGTGAAGCCCATATAACATTGAAGCAAAGGTTATAGATCTAGATGCAGTACCATATTTATGCATATGTTTAATTTTAACACACGTGCAGTAAAATACCAGTAGAATCAGTCCATAGATGCTGATTTGGCCCTTATTCAGGCCTTAGCCTTATTTTCCATTAAGGCATTTTACCTAGTTAATGGTGATTTGGCAACTCCTCTTCAAAATAGCTGCACAGATGTGTCCTGACCTGGGCTGGGTAGTTCCTGATGAATTCTAGTCTGGTTTCCCGTGTAACGTAGCTAACCTGTGTAGTTTAAAGGTTTGCAGGACTGCTTCTAAAGGTCTCCATGCAAGCTGTGTGTTGGGTTGGTTTGTTTGTTTGTTTCTGGCTTCCTAAAAGGCAAACGAGCTGCTAACACACAGCTCATTAACTGGATGTGCTTCCTGTATACAATAGAGATACAACCTGGAGAAATCAGGCCTGGAGGGACTTCTTGATCTTTTGGCTCTAAGACTTCCAGTGTCAACTGGAACATGTCAAAATAGATTTGATAGTATGTGATCATTGCTTTTTGCTAATGGTTTTAATGGTGATTTGTGTGTTTCTGGTTTGCCCTCCAGGCGTGATACAAAATGGCTACAGAATTAAAAAAAGAGACAAGCACAAATTAGAGATCAAGTGTACTAAAGAGAGGATCAGTTGGGTGGCACAATGCTTCTACTTTTGTTTTTTTTTAATATTAATGATAGAGAGATGACAGAGTGCTTCTGCAGTGCAACACCAACCTGGCTTGGCTGTCATCCTCGCTCAGAAATCACCTCCCTCCTTATTTGTATGGACAGATATGAGCAATATCAGGCATCATGTCAGGGAGACTCATGGGATTGTTAAATTAACTGTGTGAAGAAGGAAGGATGAGATAGAAGTTTTCCATTAGCAAAGCAGTTATCCCTATTTTTTAATTTAAAATGTAACTATTCAAATTTTACTAGCAAAACCGGTACATAAGCACTGTGTTTCCATTCTTTCTGAAATAGGGATGGTGGACTATAATTGTGGTTTACTGGAGAGCACATACTGCTCTGAAGGAAGAGTGTCTCTCTAGTTTCATGTCTAACCTGTGTTTCACCATAGACAATTATATCCTTCTATTTGTCATCACTTAGGCTAACTAAGTCATCAGGGGCATCTCAGCTTGTTTTTCTCCATCCCGTGTTGAAATATGATCTACATATAATTGTACATTGCCTTCACTTTTGTGTCAGCATCTTGGATTAAGTAATTGCCATGTGACCCTGCTTGGCAGAGACACTGTGACCTTCCACAGTGATCCCGTTTGGCATCCTTCTAAGCAGGGAAGCTACTGCCTTGTGTTTGCCAAAGAAATGAAAATGCACAATTTTAGCATGTCCAGTCCAATATATTCTTAGGCTATTAAGTCTTCTGAATTTCAACATGCAAAAATAAGATTGACATTATTGGTGCCTAAATTATTAGTTTTGTTCGTTTTTATAACTATAAATCCTTGTTAAAAGTGATCAGCTGAGGGGAGAGGTTTTTCATTATTCACATAACCAGTGAGAGAGATGGTATATCAAAATATTTTCATCTTGATGATAGTCTTGAAGCTGAGATGAGTATTTGACATTCTCCGGCCACTCTGATAGAACTTACAGCTAGGCACCAGTCATGATTCTGATTTTTATGCATGTGACAGCCTGATGGCACATGTTTGAGACTGATTATTTCTTAGTAGAAGCACAGAACTTTTTAAACAAAACTTTCTCTAGCATTTCCTCTGTTTCCCTTTCAGGTCACTTCTTTCAGCACACCGCCAACCCCAGAACGCAACAATCGCCCATCTTTTTTCTCCCCATCCCTCAAGAGAAAAGTGCCCCGAAATCGAATTGCTGAGATGAAAAAATCCCACTCAGCAAATGACAGTGAGGAATTCTTCAGAGATGATGATGGTGGAGGTGAGAGAAGTAACATCAGCTGAACAGACTTGTCTGGAGAGGGCACAGAGGGATCCCAGTGCTGGATTTTCCAAAAAGTTTGAAGTGTGAAAAAACCTAGCTCCACAGAAAGCCCAGTGCCAGTGCCACTCTGAAAATGGGGTTGTTCACAGGCTTAGCATCTTTTTGAAGACTGGAGAAAATTAATTCCTATGTATACTTAAAGTTGACCTCCCCTTTTATATAAACCCATTTGAGAGCAACTTGAGCAGGAAAGATCCTCCCCATCTCACAGATACCACACTCTCAGGTGGAGCTCTCCCAGTAATCACAATGTAGCGGGGTAGAGCGTGCTCTCATGGACAAGTTCTTTGAATTCCCTGATTCGACCCAGAGCTGGTGAAAGTTGGTGAAAAGGTATTTACTTCAACTGGCTTTGAATCAGTTCTGAACCCTCTAAAAAGAAAACCTAACAAATTTGTTTATATAATGCTTTAACGCCTTGTGGAACTCTTCCTTTGAATTCTAGTTACTCAATGTGAAACAACCATCAACATAAAAAATTGAGTCTGATTCAGAATATAGTGTATCAGTCCAACCATATCACAGTTTTGTAAGGTGGGAAACTCAAAAGTGTCAAAGTCCAAACTGCTTTTAATATGATTAAAAACAATTCAGTAGAAAAGCCAAAAATACCTTAAGTGTCTGTTGGCATGCTAATAGATAATACAAAGGTAATTTCCAGATCACAAGTTCTGTTTGTAATAGCGAAGGTATTGCCCATTAGTGGTACTGGAGCAGTTTAGCTAATGAGGAATTGCACATTAAAAAACAAGCTTAATTGATAAAGTTTAATTCAAATTCTGTGCAACTTAAACTGGTTGTAACTAATTCAGGGTTCCATCAATAGAAACCTTTCACAGAATCACAGAATCACAGAATGTTAGGGATTGGAAGGGACCTCGAAAGATCATCTAGTCCAATCCCCCTGCCAGGGCAGGAACACCTAGGTGAGGTTACACAGGAAGGCGTCCAGGCGGGTTTTGAATGTCTCCAGAGAAGGAGAATCCACAACCTCCCTGGGCAGCCTGTTCCAGTGTTCTGTCACCCTCACTGAGAAGAAGTTTCTTCTCAAATTTAAGTGGAACCTCTTGTGTTCCAGCTTGAACCCATTACCCCTTGTCTTATTGTTGGTTGTCACCGAGAAGAGCCTGGCTCCATCCTCGTGACACCCACCCTTTATATATTTATAAACATTGATGAGGTCACCCCTCAGTCTCCTCTTCTCCAAGCTAAAGAGACCCAGCTCCCTCAGCCTTTCCTCATAAGGGAGATGCTCCACTCCCTTAATCATCTTTGTGGCCCTGCGCTGGACTCTCTCCAGCAGTTCCCTGTCCTTCTTGAACTGAGGGGCCCAGAACTGGACACAGTATTCCAGATGAGGTCTCACCAGGGCAGAGTAGAGGGGAAGGAGAACCTCTCTCGACCTACTAACCACCGCCCTTCTAATACAGCCCAGGATGCCATTGGCCTTCTTGGCCACAAGGGCACAGTGCTGGCTCATGGTCATCCTGCTGTCCACCAGGACCCCCAGGTCCCTTTCCCCTACACTGCTCTCTAATAGGTCATTCCCCAACCTATACTGGAACCTGGGGTTGTTCCTGCCCAGATGCAAGACTCTACATTTCCCCTTGTTATATTTCATTAAATTTTTCCCCGCCCAACTCTCCAGCCTGTCCAGATCTCGCTGGATGGCAGCACAGCCCTCTGGCGTGTCAGCCACTCCTCCCAGCTTGGTGTCATCAGCAAACTTGCTGATAGTACACTCAATTCCCTCATCCAAGTCATTGATGAATATATTGAATAGTATTGGTCCCAGAACTGACCCTTGAGGCACTCCACTAGATACAGGCCTCCAACCAGACTCCGCCCCATTGCCACGACTCTCTGGCTTCTCTCCTTCAGCCAGTTTGCAGTCCACCTCACTACCCGATCGTCCAGTCCACACTTCCTCAGTTTTGCCGTGAGGATGCTGTGGGAGACGGTGTCAAATGCTTTGCTGAAGTCAAGGTAGACCACATCCACTGCTCTACCATCGTCAATCCACCTTGTTACGTCTTCATAAAAGGCTATGAGGTTGGTCAAACACGACTTCCCCTTGGTGAAGCCATGTTTACTGTCCCTGATGACCCTCTTATCCTTGATATGTCTTAAGATGGCACCAAGGATAAGGTGTTCCATCACTTTCCCAGAGATGGAGGTGAGGCTGACCGGTCTATAGTTGCCCGGGTCCTCCTTCTTGCCCTTTTTGAAGACCGGAGTGACATTTGCTTTCCTCCAGTCCTCAGGCACCTCTCCCGTTTCCCAAGACTTGGCAAAGATGATGGAGAACGGTCCAGCAATGACTTCAGCCAGCTCCCTCAGCACCCGCGGGTGCATCCCATCTGGACCCCTGGATTTATGGATGTCCAGATTGCTTAACTGGTCCCTTACCCAGTCCTCATCAACTGAGGCAAACTCCTCCATTGCCCTGCCTTCCTCTGGGGCCTCAGGGGTACGGGGCTCCTCAGGACAGCCTCCGGCAGAGTAGACAGAGACAAAGAAGGCATTCAGTAATTCTGCCTTCTCTGTATCTTCTGTCACCAGGGCACCTACCCCATTCATCAGTGGGCCTACATTGCCTCTGGTATTAGTTTTATCTGCCATGTATTTGAAGAAGCTCTTTCTGTTGTCCTTGACCCCTCTCGCCAGGTTTAACTCTCAGGAGGCCTTAGCTTTCCTAGTTGCCTCCCTACATCCTCTGACAACAGCCTTATATTCTTCCCAAGTGGCCAGCCCCTCCTTCCATGATTTGTAAACCCTCCTCTTCCACTTGAGTTTGCCCAGCAGTTCCCTGTTTAACCACGCAGGTCTCCTGGCTCCCTTCCTTGACTTCCTGCGCGTCGGGATGCACTGATCTTGAGCTTGGTAGAAGCAGTCCCTGAATGTTAACCAACTATCTTGGGCCCCTTTACCTTCTAGGAGCCTTGCCCACGGGATTTCCTCCAGCAACTGTTTGAAAAGGCCAAAGTTGGCCCTGCTGAAGTCCAGGGTTGCAATTCTGCTCGGTATTCTGCTCCCACCACAGGAGATTCTGAACTCCACCATCTCATGGTCACTGCAAC
Organism: Caloenas nicobarica; assembly: GCF_036013445.1. Lineage (NCBI taxonomy): Eukaryota > Metazoa > Chordata > Aves > Columbiformes > Columbidae > Caloenas > Caloenas nicobarica. Next base: position 75,158,076 of record NC_088245.1, read on the forward strand.
CGAGGCAGCCCCCCACCTTTACTGCTTCAACCAGACCCTCCTTGTTAGCGAGGACGAGATCCAGCAGCGCACCTCTCCTAGTCGGCTCCTCCACCATTTGCATCAGAAAGTTATCGTCAATGCACTGGAGGAACCTCCTAGACTGAGGCTGGCTGGCTGAGTAGTCCTTCCAGCAAACATCAGGGTAGTTAAAATCCCCCATAACAACCAGAGCCTGTGACTGTGAGGCCACGCTCAGCTGCCCGTAGAAGGCCTCATCAACATCCTCACTCTGATCTGGTGGCCTGTAATAGACACCCACAACAGTGTCACCCCTGCCAGCCTGCCCCTTAATTCTCACCCTTAATTCTCTTTCCTCATCTCTTTCTCCTTAATTTGCCTGGTGCAAGCATCTGTTACTTCAAATGAGAGGTATTTTAGCATGTTTTACTAGGCAACGGGTAGGGCTTGGGTCAGTTACTACGCAGTGTGGGGAGAAGGGCAGCTTTCCCAGATGGAGTCTTGCTTTTGGTATCTTTGTCCTGCAGGCTGCAGAGGGTAGAATGGAGTTCAAGACATTTATCCAGCACCCTCCATGGGTGGTGGTAGGTCTGCTCAGTATTGTTTTGCAGGGTCTGATCCTAGCATACTTAATCATAACGATGAACATTTTTATTATTTTCATTTTATCTTCCTTCTAACCTATTTAAAGTAGTAAATAAATTCCAGGTTTTCCAGACATTTCATAGCACGCGTATGAAATACCAAGAAGTGTGGTTTCACTTAGTTATAAATGCTTTGACCTTACTGTTCCTGGTCCTAAAAATAAATAGAGAAATATTTTAACAGCTTACGCTAGGAAGCTCAATTTATTCAAAGATGAGATTTCTACACAGAGAAGTAACTAAAATGAGATTTTCTTACAAATTCCAGAAACCTGAGTGTCCTACCAGTGTTTGCTCAGGAACTGCAATGGTGAATTCTCGTTTCAGAGTGGGAAAGCTGACTTCAGTTCACCTAGTGATGGGGTTTTATAGAATAATGGTTTACCGCTGCTGCCAACTGCGGATATAATTCACTAATTTCAATGTAAATGCTGAATGCTCTGCTGGGCAAGATTGAAGTAATTAAAAAGAATTACTAATAATAGTGACCTGCATGTGATTTCTCTCTAGACAATGACTAGTAGGCTTTTCTTTCTTTGCTTTCAGAAGCTTTCATTGGGTCTTCCAGTAAAATGCAGGAAGCATAATGACTCTAAGCTTTCTGTCTTCTACTTTTACAGATCTGCACAATGCAACAAATCTGAGGTCGCGGTCATTATCTGGAACAGGACGGTCTCTGGTGGGCTCATGGCTGAAGCTGAACAGAACAGATGAAAACTTTCTACTCTATGCACACTTAACTTACGTCACTTTGCCATTGCATCGAATTTTAACAGGTACATTTTAACTTGTATTATTCATAAACAGAGTATCCTTTGATTCCAAGACAGCCTTCTGCGTTGTGGTATTTCACTGTTGAGACAGAGGAATGAGTATTTCTCTGTAAGGGAAATACTGTAGCAGCAAATCAGTAGGAGCAAGTGGAATGGTGTCAACCTTTTTCTCTGGCTTTGGACTGTTTTTGCTTGGTGACAATTCAAACAAGTTGGTAGATTGTTGTAACAAACTTCCAGAGGAACACTAGTTGCTTTAATACTGGAATTCAAGCTTCGTCCATCTCAGGGGTGCAAGGCAACTCGTTGTGAGCCCATCCACTGACAGCAGTAGTTGTAGCAGAGACCTGTGACTGAGAGGGTGACAGAAAGGCAGCTCTGGAGTTTGGAGTGACCTCCTTTGTCAATTTTGACTCTTAGATCTCGTTTCCATGTAAGTTGCTTGGACTAATCAGAGTGCCTACACTGATGCCTATAATCTGTCTTCAGCTAGACACAGTGATGTTTGTGTGTTCCACCATGAATAATCAGAGTTCCCCATGTTGTTGGTCTAACTATGCCAGTTACTTCCTTGATGACAGACAACTCTGCATTCGTTCAGCTGGGCTAGGATAGCACAATAAGTTGGGTTTTAAAATCTACAGGCAGTACTGAAATTCTGACTTTTCATCCAGATAACTCATCAGCCTACAAATACAGGTGGACTAGAGAAAAACAACTGGTCTGTTTGAACTCTACCCATCAGCAAGCCTGCTAGTCTTTCAGGGATACAGGTTGCAGTATGGGGGTGCCCACAGAACTCTTGAGATACATCTGAAAACTGAGAAAGCAGCAGCAATTAAGGCCTCTCTCCTCTATCTAAATGCAGTGAAAGTTTCTTTCATATAGGCATTACTAGTGTTACTGTCCATTCTCTTCATTCTTCTGAAGTGAAGCTTTGAAATATTTCATCATTGACCATTGTGGGCAGAAAGAACGTTTGATCCAGCTGCACAGCAGTTTTTTAGGCAAAACTATTGCTCAACTCCACAATCTAGACCAGAATAAAGCCATGAGCCCAGGACCATGTAAAGTCCTGTCTCTAGCCTTGGGAGATCCTTATAACTAGTAATTCCTCTAAGAATTTAATCTTTTTCCTTCTCTTCCCATCCTGCAGCTGGGATGACTTCTGAGTAAGTTTGTCTGGACTGTGAGCTTTTGATCAGTGCCTGCTTTTTCTTTTCTGGTTCTAAAAAGAGAACACACCTGAAAACAAAACCAATCTGTTACACAATGGTTATTTCCAGACTTTTCCTGAAAGGTAGCTGAGAGGAGAGGAGCTGGGAAATCTGTTGTTAAACAGGTGAATCTGCTGCTAAAAGACATGAGAAGATAGTATGGGTATTCATGTCATCAGTTTTACGATGCTAGTGCAACAGTAGTAGCTGCAGTCTTCTCATTGCAGGCTGAGATCTCGGAGCCTGTTGCAAAGGTACACTGGCTCTTACTCTACAGAGAAGGAAATTGTAGCTGGTAAGGTAGAGGTGGAAATTACACTTAGCAAAGAGGTGTTTCTACTTTTGCCCTTTCACTGCACGTAGGGATTGATTTCAATTTAGAAGAAATTATGGATTCCAGTAAAAATTGATCGTCAGTAATTTTGAACAATCTTTCAGTAAAATACGTAATTATCCCTTATGATAATTGTGTTCATAATCTTACAGGTAGTTAGCTGGTGTTATCAAGCTCACTCACTCTCTCACCACAGGCATTTTGGAGTTCACAGAAGATGTATTGTTCCTGCTGGCATTTAATATTCACTCAAGTGGGTGGCGTAAATGCCTCCATGCTCAAATATTTGCTTTGAGCTTGAACATCCTTTCTGAGATTTAATTTGTTTAACATATAGTTGCAGGAGTTGGTGTATATATTGAGATGCACAGAAATAGGACATGAAATGTCTGGGCTGTAAGGCAGAATTTTAATCTCCAGTTTTTCACTACCCGTGTTTGCTTTAGCTCGGCACATCAGGTGGAGCACATTTCTAGTGCCTTTTTGTAATTAATGCATTTGTGCCAGCGGCAGCTTTCCAGCAAGTGGGAGCATTACACGTGGGGCAGGGTGAAGTGGGAAAGATGCTCATCTCCCTTGGGTAGTTTAGGAAGCCTGTACTAAGAAATTAAAATCTTAGTGATAGTCATCAAAGTACATTTTAAAATGTCTGTAGTTTATACATATTGATAAGACTTCCTTTGCTCTAAGCCTTCTCTCCATGCTAGATAATCCCAGTTCTGTCAGCCTCTCCTTGTATGTCAGATGCTCCAATCCCTTAATCACCTTTGTGGCCCTTCACCGAACTCACTCTGCTGTGTTTCATTCTTTACAAGTGTGGCTCGAGGCCTCTGGAGCTGTGGATCAATTTTTACTCCTGTCATCCTCTTTGTGCAGCTGTGTGTGATCAGCCTGTTGATTAAGCTTGTGCTACCTTTTCCCATGTTCTTTATTCTCTGTGTAGCCTTGGAAAGGACATAGCGGCCTGGTTTCCAGATATTTCTATGTACTGCCATGCCACTATGTTGGGTTTAGTATCCACATTTGGAAAGATGCCTATTATTATTACAGATATTTTATAGGTTCATATTCCGTCACATCTGAATGATATAGAGCTGAGGAGCCAATAAAATGTTTTTTGTGGCAGCTGAGTGTAGAAATGTAGGCTTTGGGCTCTAGAATGGATGAAACAATTGAATTATTTGTGCCCACATCTTCAGAGCCAAAAGTCTCTTTAAGGGTCTTGAGGATGGTGGATTTCTCCCTTCAAGAAAGGGAAACCCCTTGGCATCTCCTATCACAGCACTTCCACTTGTTTATCTGGAAGATTATGCCACTCTGCGTCTGACGCATGTTGCTTCATCCCACTATAAATGATATTTAGTAAATTAACTGTCATCTCTATGTGATGGGATATATTTTTGGCTTACCACCTCTCAAGTGGGATGCAGCTGGGGAGGAATTAAATTGGACTTAGTTAACAGTCAAAGTTGCGTGCTTGTTGCACTTTAAATTCCTTTAGTGGTGTAACGGGGGGACTGTGCCGCAGTTCACGATTGTGTCTCCGTTTTTTCGTGCTTTCTGATGCTGTGGCTCCTTCCGGGAGCCTCCTAAGTTTCCTGTATCTCTTTGCTTCTCTCCCTTGCCCAGATATCCTGGAAGTGCGGCAGAAACCAATTCTGATGACATAGCAGAGAGCGGGCACTGCCTTGGAGCCTTGTTGCCAAGTGCCTCACCACAGCGGTTTTCTGTGCTAACACTACCATCTAGTGTCAGGAACATAAACCTCCGCAGGAAAAAGGGAAGTCCAAGAATACCAGCCGATCAAAAGTGCCTCTTTCTTCCTTCCTCTGCTGTCATACACCATATGCACACTTGCAGTACATCGCCCAAGCGTTTCTGACTGGAAGAGGACTTTCAGCAAGATAAAACGAGAAGGGGCTGTGTTTAAAACGAGTCAACGCTTCATGGACAGTTTATTACTGTGTTTACTTTATATAACTGAGAAACCAACGATATGTACAAAATGTGTAAAACTTTATATTCTTTGAGAGAAACAACCTGGGAATTTCATAATGATGTACTAATGAACGTCGTTCCATAGACTCTGGCCCGTACACTGTCCTTGTCGGTTTGGCTTAATGTGTGTGTGAGCGTGTGTGTGTGGAGATTGAAGGGATGAGAGAAAAATTTCCTACTGTGGGAGGAAAAGGAAAAAAGATGCTACAAGGGTACATCGCTATTTTGGTATGTGCAGCGGGTCAGGTCAGAGCTTAAAAGAGGCTGAAAATGTTCCCATTTGTTCATGTGTCAGTGTTAGGACAGGTGAACTCTGCTTACAGATTATCCGTATCTACCAAAGAACAGCAACATTTTCATCCTCAAGAACTGGCCAAGAAAATGAGCCAGTGAAAGGCAGGCTAAAATGTGCTGCTTTAGTAACGCCAGGGTTCGTATCCAGTACTAATGCTGCTTATCTCTCTCTGTTAGCTGAGTTGATACGAGTTTGAGTCCAAAGTGGAAAAATAGGAGACCATAATTGGACTCCAAAACCTAAAAACCTTACCAATAACCAACACCCTCCTGCATGCACTGAACTTCAGAGTATGTAGAGCCGTCCTTGAGTTTGTAGCCAAGGAGGGCATGAGAGCTGATTAATGGTTGGGCAGCTTGCCCGGATTCTTCATCTCCTGGTGGTGTTTTTCTGTACTGTTACATGCCGAAGCGCAGAGAGTTTTCTTGAAAGAGAGAAGATCGAGATGTAATTCTGCTCTGAAAAGTGACTACAAATTGCACAGTGGGAGGTCTGAAAAATGGTGTGTCAGGAGCTCTCAGGAAAAAAGCCTTACGTTTACAGGTAAAATGCAGCTTTCTCTAAATAGCCAAACTCTGCTGTCCTTGACATTTGAAAGCTAAATGATTGAATACTGAGACTACTACAGTCTGGTTCACTGTTTTGATACAGGAGCCAGTCAATACTTTGGTTTATTTACGACTGCGTGACTGGCACAGCAATGGGTGGGGTAGCGTGCCGCTCACAGCACGTGAGACTCCAGTACACGCACAGAGGGAGAGCGAAGATGCCATTTTTGTCACTTTTCAGACTCTGAGCACCTAAACGTAATGCTGTTGCCACAGTAACTAAATGGCATGTGCTCTGAGCCTGGACCTTTGTCTCCTTCATACCCAGCCTTTCCCAAAGTGCTTTGTTGTTATTCTCTCGACAGGGAGGATGATGGCACAACCTCTCAAATGGGACTTTCAGCTTTTTTTTTCCTCAGGCCAGGTTCCATGGGAAGAGCTCCCCTTCAGCATAAAGGTAGACTAAGTTCATCGTTCAGTGCAGCACGGTGAATCCAGCATGGTGAGGAGGTCTTTTTTTTATTTGAGGCTAAGCCTAGAAGCAGTCACCTTAGCGCAGATCGATGGCATTTCTAACACGGGCAGCACAAGTGCATGACAGGGGTGGCTGACCAGTTTTTAGTTTGCTTCGAATGCATTGCAACAGCGTTAGAAAAACGTTCGCTTTGCCATTGTCAGCACAGTCACTTTTCACGTTGCAGCATCTGAACTTTGCTCCGCGGGAGCACACAGTTGTGCCCGTGTGCGTGTGAGGGTGTTTGCACAGTCAAACCTGAGGCGGGTAATTGGGGTGCCTGGGCTTGCATCCTGAGGTGGAGTCCTAAATCGGCAGCTGAAGTGCCCTCTCCAGGAACTTGCTGGGCAGCCTCGGTGCTTAACGGAGATCCCTGGGTTGTGTGCCTAATGTTGGTTGTTATAAATATTCTCCCTGTGCCCATGCTGAGAATTAAACCGCTTTTCAGGTGGAAGACCGGTCCTACTCTGAAGCCTCTCAAGATGCTCCTTATTCTACACTTCCATACTGCTGGACTGGGCAAATCAGTGCTCGATTTTTCCTTTAAATACTCATTGGAGAGGGAAGGTTAATATTTGTACTACTGGTGACAATTGGTACCTTTCAGTCAAACAGCCAGAGGAATAACACATGTGAAAAGGAAATGTATCCAGATTGGAACCAAAGTGGTAGGTGCCTGAATACCTCTCAGTCGACAGTGATTTGTAATGCTTTCTTGATATTGTGTATTAAGTTTAGGTAGCTTAATTTCCTGTGATCTGAAAGACTGAGCAAATCTTGCTGCATAGGATTTCAGAGCAGAAGAAGAATTATTCCAAACTAGTACATTAGTACAAAGGCAACATTAGAGAAAGTACATTTCAGATCCCAAATCTATTATGCAGGAGGTATTGTCTGCTTTGTTACATCTGTGTAGGTGGATTTTGATGTCTAGTTTTTGAAGGGCTGCAACGTAAATGTCCTGAAAAAAAGCCAATTTATTTCTTATATCTTGCTAGTGGATATGCTATAGGTAGGTCAAAGACTCACCTTTTTTAGTAGAAAAGGGCTACACGTGTGCCCAGATGGACGTTCATAGAAAACAGGTCAAATAATCTACTGAATGTCAATAGTGCTTTTTGGAAACAAATAGATGTGCCAGATTCTCAGTTATTCCTCTCTAAACAACTGACTTAGACTTCTCCTGTATAGCCCCTGGTTCCTACTTTATGTCTTCAAGTGGTGGAAAACAAATCCCACGTTTTGTTCTGCTTTTAAACAAACCCTGAAAATTGTAATTTGTTGTCCTCGTATAGACAGGGAAGATGATCAGAGTTTTGCTTGGGTCAAGGTGGCACAGCTGGGCCCTTTGCATGCTATTGCACTATAGCAAAAAAGAAAAGGGAATGTTAATAGGAACCTCTCACCCTTTTAAATTGGAGGGGCTTTTAATTCTGTAGCTCCTAACAGTAAACCATTTTGAGCCTCTGTTGGCCATTTAAATAATTGCTGAAGAATGAACTGGCATGTCCTGCATGCCGGAACAGCTGTGGCTGTTGATGTCTTAACTGTTGGAGCACAGTGGTTTTCTTTAGTTGTGTTGATGCTTGAGAATGCAGCTCAGTTAACGAGTTTGGGAAGCTTTGCAGAACAGCTTTATTTCTTTACAGAATCCCAGCATACCTCATTATTCACTTAACTCTTTCCATCTTTGTGCCCATTCACTCCCTCTGAAGATGGAGGCTTACCACTTGAACCTCTCCATAGACAATGCACATTGATAGATGTCGAATGCAAGGATGTAAATCTTTTCACCCTTAACAGCTTTTTCACTGCTATCAATTTAGCAAGTAAAAAGCCTTTGTTTCTAAAGAAAGATCTTAAATCAGTTATTTTGTATTAGCAGACTATTGCTCTACCTTAGGGACCACCACGTATGTGAAATTGCGTTCTCTCATTGCCAGCCAGCACAGGGCGGGTTCCAGGTCTCCTTGTTAAAGACGACAACATTTTCAGAAATGCCACAAATCTTTCAGCTGTCTTGGATAATCCAGTTTGTGTGGGTTCGTGTTCCTTCTCTCTTTATTCTCCTGGTCTTCATTGTTTACAAGACTTGAGCACATTGGGCTCTGGATCGCTGTTACTCGGTTTTCCATTTCTGGACGTGGTGTCCTTTCCTGAAAAGATAATTGTTTGCAGGGTTGACTTTTCAGAGTAGAATAGTTTTCTCAAAGTCTGTTCTTACACCAAGTTTAAATTAAAACAGTGAAGTCCTCGGCTCTCCAGACAGATTTCTTCTGGCAGACCCTCACGTACAGAGTCCCATCTGGTCACTGGGGATGTGAAGTCCACGTAAATAGTCTACGCTTTTAGACTATCGATCTGCTTCTTCCAATCATTAATTTTTCCCTTTCCAGATGATTGCTTGCCCTATATTTTGTAGTCTAAAGCCTCCCCTTACTAAAGATAGATATAAGATAAAATCTTCAGAAGTGCCTAAGCCCTGTTGTTATCCAGTGGGGTTTAAGAACAAATTTTTATTTAGGAAATGAATAGTCTTAAATTCTGTCTGTGTTATGTGTAGCAGCATCAAGAAATGACAAGTTAATAGTTCTCGGAAGAACTGGCTGTCTCCTACGGACTCACCCTTCGTGTTTGAAAGGCTCTCGTGGTCTCCTAAGGTCATGGCTGAAAGCTCTGGAAAATGGATTTCTGGCGATCACAGCAGTCACATGTCTGCGGATGCCTTATCTTGTTCTGTGAGGTATGACTGAAAGCGTGTGGTGCTGGTGTGTTGGAATTCTGTGTCACAAGTAGATGCGGTAGAATCCAGTTAAAGGCATTGTGAAATAAGTAGCTTTTACACCAAACCTTAAACGAAAGAGTATTTTAGACCAGAATGTAGCTGTTTGGATGCTTGGTCAAGATAATACAAGGCTGCAAGCAGGTTACAATGTTGAACGTTCTCTGTGTAAATATATAAATATTCTCCGCCTCATTTTATCAGACTAACACATGTTGCATGGTTTGGGGTTTTTTTGCCTCATTGATCATCAGTGTTGATTAAAACATGATGGGTTGAAAATCACGTTGGCGCTGTACCGAGCCCTTTGAACAAAGAGCAAGGAGAACCTTTGTGCACCAAAACTGGAGTTGACTTTGCGTACGGCAGCAGTGCAGAAAGTGTTGGACCCTGCAGCCAATAAACAGACCTCTTAAATGACCGTGAATTTGTTAGTAGTGTTTTCTCTCTGCTGTGCCTAGTGGTGGCTGAGTTTGAATGTATTTCTTACTGGTGGCAAGAATAAACAGCAAAATAACGCTCTGTGGTACTCAGGGTAAGCATTGCCAGACAGACCCTCATGAGGCAAAGCAGCCTCTTCGCTCTTTCTTCTTACTCCTCTTGGAGCCAAGCCCAACTTCTGACTCTGCTGAATCTTTCGATGGTCAGCTTCTGACACCTTGACATTGTGTAAGTGAGAAGATTAAGAGTCAATGCATTGCTGAATTTGTTTAAACAGGCTTTTTGCCTTTTCCTTTAGATGCTAGCATTAAAAAGGAAAAAAAAAAAAAAAACAAGAAGGAAAGAAAAAAAGACCACCTGAACAGATCTATGTTTTGTTTGAAACTTAATTAGGTAGCCATTAACATTTAGGTTTGTGCAGTGTATGATATTGAGAGAGCGATGGCTGTAATTTCTTCCTGATAAATTCTGGAAAAAATGCAATATGGGTTTGTGTAATGTTATAAAAAGGAGATTGCCCTTTAGCTCTTAACTGCTTGTACAGCCTTAAATTGTGCAAGCCAACATTGAATTGGTTCTGGTTTAAAGACCTGTAAGGCACTGCATCCTCCTCTACCTGGTTTTTGTGACTGACATTTCACAGTAGGCTTCTTTGGTGGATTTTTCTATCTAAATTAGTTAAAATGAAACACTCATCAAACAAACCTCACGAAGTAGAGATACGAGGTGACTTGCTGATGATTCCTTTTCACAGAATCCCAGAGCAGGACTGTTTTACAAAGCCACGTGTGGTGTAACATCATCTCTGCTGAGCCCTGCATGGCAGCTTGCAGATGCCTGGTATGTTGGGCAAAACTAAAAAACGGAGCTTAGGAAGGAGAACGGCGTGTTTTAGTTCTTTATATGGATATTTGAGCAGATCGCTGGCAGTCTTGTTCTGTGCATGCACGTGCAACCAGACAGGAATCTTAACTGCTTGGGAAACACTAAAAAATGGCTGAGAAACAGTGTGATTTTTCCTTGAACGCTTGAAATTGAAAGCTTTTGAAAGCAGCAGTAGTGGAGAAAGCATTATTTGAAACAGTACAGAAGGCAAAGAGCAGCAGAAGTTGACAAATCGTGGTCATAACCCTCACCTGGTTAGTTAATCTTTCAACATGAGTTAGTGACAGGAAAAGTGGACCTGGTTTTGGTTTTAATACAAATGCTGGTGGGACAGAAGACTGCTACATACATCTTTGAAAAGCTTTCACAACTTTAATGAATTAATTTCATTAGTATGCTAAAAGAAATTTTTTTTTTTTTTTTTTTTAAACAGCGTGGCAGTGTATCTTATTCAATAGATCCCCTGCTTTGGGGAGCCGAGTTAACTCAGGTCCTTTTGTGTTGCGTTGTGTGTCTTGCCTGTCCTCATCTGGAGAGAGAAAATACCATAATACTGCTTTGCACGCAGTTTTTATCATCAAGGTCTGATTTTACAAAGTAAAATCACACTTTGGAGATTGAAGAAAAAATACACATCTTTGCTAGCAAATAGTTACGTGTGTATTCCTGTCAGAAATGTTGTTCCCAAAACTAGCAATTAATATTTTGAGGTGTGAGGACACTCATATGAAGCTGCTGAACATCAGGCAATAACAAAAAATTGTGAGTAATAAGTGCGCAAGTAGTTAATTCGCATGGTTCTGAATTCCGTTCAAAGAAATTGGTTAGAGGAAGATGGGAACAAACAGTTTTAAAACCTGTTTAAATAAAGAGAGCTGGCTGATAATTTTCAGAAAGACCAAGTCACCCTTCACAGGTCAGGGGAGACCACCTACATCTAAAAAAAGCTCTGTCTCGAAGTGTTAGTTCCAGCTGCTTTAATGTTTTCCCTGCTACCAGTTTATGCCAGCATTCTGTTGATTATGGTGATTCGTAATTTAGTATTTCACAATATGTGATTACGCAACCCATGCTCTTCTGCCTTCCATCTCCCCCCAGCATAACGAGGTGTTTATGGTTCTGCTTTTTCTGCTGGAGCAATATTGCCGAGGAAATCCAGCAAAAGCAGTTTACTAGTCTACAAACCCTTCGAAGTCTCACAGTCAGCCTTTAATTCTGATGCAGCCACTGTGTTCATCAAAACCTTATGGCACTTAGAGAATGCCTCAACCCTGCACCAGGCCTAGAGCCATTCCTTTGCTTCTGAAGGACAAGAAGGTTGGCAGAACCCATTCTTCCATCCCTGCTCATTGCTGCAAATGTCAGACTAGGTTTTGCTTTGAAAATGAGTGATAGATGTGGCATCAAGGAGCAAGAAAAGTTGTTAGTCATGTTTCCTTCTCAGCAAGAATTCTGAATTATGTGCTTCCTGGTAAGTACCTCCATGGTTGGCCTGCCCAGCACATAAGGAGATCCTCGGCATTAGGCAATTGTTCACAGTAGTCATTTCTGACTTAATTTGTAGAGGCAAGGGAAACACTTATTTCATGAACTGCCAAAGTAATTACATTTGATGTATGATCTGATGTTTTCTCTTCAGCGTTAGGAATTTGCTTTTTACAATGGAGAAACCATCTGTGCGTTTTCCCTGGAATTGGAGTCAACAGGATTACCGTTTGCAGGTAAGAATGCCCTGAGCGCCCACCAGTTCAGGTAGGGCTCCAAAACTGGCGTTGACTATAATTTAGACAAAATATTTTGTATGCCATCAGTTACATAAGGTAGTAAACCAAAGTCAGAGACTTTTTACTTAGTGGTGCTGCCTGAGCAGGCAAATTCTATTCATATCTTTGAAGCCTCCACAGACTTCCAGAGATGATCCATTTCTGCGTTCTCTCTCAGTAAACATTATAATGGTAACATCCACTAAACTGATGATTATGAATATTTATGTTTATTATAATACTTACTCAGGATGCTCAGATGCAAGTAAGATTTTCTAAATTAGTACGATGCCTTAAAAAAAAATTAGCAGCATATTACCCTAACAGAAACTTGGGCAAGTACATCAATGATTACTTCAAACAACGTAAATTCTTCTTCTACCTCTTTACTCATCTTGTGCAGCCTTTGGTTCCTGTGTGCTGCTCCTCCTGTATTTCACGCAGGTCAGTTATGGGTGTTTACACTGTCACGTACTGTAACTTGTGCAGCAGTGCGGAGGTTTGTAATCCGATGTCATCTGCTCAATATCCAAGGCAGTTTGTTGCTTTTCTCCAGCTAAACTTCAGCTGTCCCTCTGTCTTACGACCTTTTTATGAAGCAAGTATTTTACCAAAACAAGCTGTTTACCACGCCCTGAGTCTGTACTTATTCACAGCTTCAAATGTTGTGTCATATGTAAGGCTACGTTACTCAAAATTACTTGGCTGGCTGTTGCTCTTCATTTGCCTTCCAGTTTTGTATTCTTAGCAGATTGGTTACAGCAGGTAACGTGTCTTGTCAGTATATTGTTTGGATCATGATTAAAATTTACTCGTCATCTTCACTATTTTTCTGGTAATGACATGTATGTAGCCTTTAGCCTTATACCTGATGGGATTTTCAGATGAATGAGTTCTGACTTCTGTATGACTCGGTTGCTGTAACTCGTTTGCTGTGAGGCGAGTTTTCCTGCTGGATTAGGAGACTGATTTTGAGTAATGCAGACTGCTCTTGGAGTGTTACATTTTCTTAGGCTGGATGTTCAGGACTTGCTGTCTTCTGCATTGTTACTTTTGCCCCTTTCTGTTGTACAAATGCTGAAATCTTTGGCGATTAGCAAAGCATTAAGCATTAGAAGTACTAGATTGCACCAGCCTGAAATGAATAAGCAGCTTTGCTTTCTCTTCATTATGGCTGCCAAAAGCTAGGGAGATTCTATAAGCAGTGCTAGCTGTCTTTTTAAGATGTAAGAGATGTCCAAAATGTGCCATAATGGCAACATCTGAAGTGCATGAAGTTTTTTGTGGTTTTTCTTTTTTTTTTTTTCCTACTGGGCAATTTAGGTAGAAACGTGACTGTTGACAGCAACTCCAGCCTTAAAACCGCAACACAGGCTCGTGGTTTTCCCAGTCATTGTAATTGAGGGGTGCTGATGAGGGGAATGTAGAGATAATTTTTGCTAACCAGTAACTGTATCCTCACACAAGCAATTCCCATCTGTGGGCATAAAGTGGATAGATAGCTCCACAACTGTGGACGTTGTGCTGAAGAGAACAGTGGCCAGTAGCAGAAAGTACAGTCATGGTCTCAGCAGTCCGTGGCGCACCGGAAAAGTGATCTACGCTGTTCGTGACCGAATCTGTGTTGATTTTTATCTTTTTTGCCAAACCGTCACAAACCACTGAAGAATCACTTTGTGGCCTGGCTTTAAGCTAGTGCTTTTAGGCTAGGTCTAAAATTCTACATATGCCATCAGGCGAACCCAGCTTTTCCTCTTAAATCTTTTAATATTCAAGCAGAGGTATTTTTGCATCTCTACAGCCATTCTCTTTAGCATGTAAGAAATAGGTTTTTTCTCTTTAGTCAAAGGCAGCACTACCTCCTCCCTCTGAGCTGATTCAGCTCACCGAGCTTGCAAGAAGAAAGCGTTTTGGCTGAAGAAAGCATTTTTGCTGAACAGGCTCTGAGCAGCGTGACAGGTTTCAAAGCTGGCCTGAGGAAGGGGCAGGGGAGGACACTGCTCCGCAGGATTTTCTAGGCAGGAGTTCACCTGCAAGCAACTGATTTTTAAAATTCATTTTATTAATACAGTGTTTTACAGTCAAAGGGAAACACACAAGACACTTATCTCCCATTCGTTTATTCACATTTTCCATGGATTTTTGTACAATTCCTCAATGTATTAGAACTAATGAAGACATTGTTACATGACAAGTTATGTGAAACTTAAATATCCACTGAAAAATTCAGAACAGTTTGAAATCTATTAACAGTAAACAAATCGTCACATTCAGCATTTTCACTGGATTTATACTAGCTCATGCCACTTTAAATTGTTTAATGTCAGTTAATTTCTGCACACAGGCACCAGCTACAAAATTTTAGCAAATGCAAATAAGGTAAGGCATCAGAAAGGAAGTCTTTAAGGATATTTTAAATGTTACAGTGCTGCTGAAATTCTTAATAGCAAAGCGTACCTCCTAATTGGTTTATGTTCTACAACATGTTCATTTGAACTTTAAATTTAATTTAAACCTTCACATCCATGAACCAGAAGGGATTATAGGAACACACTGTTGTGCTCCTAAATAGATAATTTTAAGTACAGTACAAAAAACCCCCTGCATATAGCAATTTAATATTTTAAAATAAAATTCAAACCAACTGTAATAATCTCCCTTACAGATGATTCTGATAATTAAATAAGCAGAGATCTTGATTTTTTTTTTTTTCTATTTTGGGGAGGTGAGAGGGAAAGATTTCTAAGCAGCTGACGTTTCAAAATTAAAGCAGAAGGAAGAATGCATGATCCACGAGACACTTCAACACCTATGTAGAGCTGAAACAGGAGGCATTAACTCAAGTTAGGAAGGAAACTTTCATCTCTAACATCAGGTATCTGATATCCAGCTGCTAAATATACTAAGTATCTACCAAGATACAGGAATGTCTCACTGAGTTGGAATTTCGATCAGAATTCCTTCCCTGTATAGCGTGTGCCACTTTGTTAGGAAGGCATTAGTATATTGATTTCTATGCCCTCCACTAACTTTTGAAGTAATTTTAGGCCTTTATTTCTGTATCATAATCTCTGGTTTTTTACAGGATTTATGTTGTTTAATGTTTCTTAACTAGAAACTGACTTGAAGCATCATCGAAATGTGTTTTTATAAAAGTACTGAAGAAGGGTTGTGCTTTATAACTGAACACCAAGTGAGAGGTGTATGACTGACTTATCCTGCTTTAGTCCAGGTAATTGCAGGGTCACTATGCATGATGTTGATTAAAAACTCTAATTTGCAGTACAATTCTTCCCTGTTCTTTCAGTGGCAACTTTCCCCATGTAAATTGTTTAAAATCATTATGTTTATGCGTATATTTGGCAGTCTAATTAACACAAGATTCCAATTATATACCTTCCCCTAGCTTTACTGATAGATACGTACGTTGCTAAGAATTAAGGTGGCTCCTCTCAGTGTTTCCCACAGCTAACAGAAGATATTACTTGCTACCATGGATATTAAGATCTATTTTTTTTCCAACATAATTTATTATTATTCTACTTATTTTTCCTAGCATTCTGTGCTCTCCCTCTGACCGTCCACCCTTGCAAACATGCCAGAGAGGCACCGGCCATTATTCAGTTTGGCAGCTTTGGAATTGGGCCAGATACATGCGTGCGAAACCCCAAGGCTGCCTCACTTTGCAGGCAAATCATAAGGATACATAGGAAGTTCCGTTTGTTTCTCGCTTGTTTAAGTTAGTTGGTCCACATTTCAATGGATGAAGAAAGGGCTACATGTCCATGAGCTTTGGGAAGCAAACACACACAAACCCAAGACCACCGACACAATCTGTACAGAGTTGCCCTTCGAGTGGGACGCGTAACGAATCTGCTTCCCACAGCCAGCGCTCCGGTCTATAAACCTTTCTGCTCAGAGAAACGTATAAGACACTACAGTCAAAAGACAAAATGCAAAATTAACTGAGCCCTTGGGCATTAAACCTGAGCCTGTATTAATAATAAACTTTCAGGCAATGTTCTGCTTTTCATTCATACACAGTTAACATGCAAGCCTTCAGCTTTTGGCCTCCCATTTCTGTATTAACAAGACTTTTTTTTTTAAAAAAGCACATTATTTTGAGGAAAGTAATGTCACTTAGTTTTAATGTTTTAAGTACTGAGCCAGATGCACAAACAAAAAGGCACCAGTTTATATTTCAAATAATATTTGAAATACTAGCTAAGCTTCCTTTACGCTTGTTAAAAATGCAGTTCCTGTGACCTCAGTGTAGCTGATATGTGAGCAAAGGCCTTTGTTTTTGAACTTTGGTCAAGGGGGCTATAGATCCTGTAAAGTTTTCCCTCCTTTTAGTTAAGAGGGGATTAAAAAAAGGCCATAACCTGAATTGTGCCAGTGAACGAGGACTAAAGGCAGCTGTTTGTCTCCCCTCCAAGAGAGCAGTGGGAAGCAGGTGCTCATCAAATGGTGCTACTGTTTTTCCCCACCCACAGGATGCCACTACTGTGGATTTCCAGGTTGCTTGTGAATTGCATCATGCTGCTTTTTTTTTTTTTTTTTTTTTTTTTTTTTTTAAAGAACAAGATTTTTTTCTTCTGTGCCACATTAGCCAGAGACAGGTTGGTGTGTTTCTGTTCCCCAGAGCTGGTCAGTGTGACACATCACACAGCAGTTCAAGTTTAATATTAACATCTAGCTCTTGGATAGTTTCCAGAGCTGAAAGTGAAGCAGAAAAAAAAACAACAGAGAAGGTGTTTCCAGCAAACAAGATTTGAAAAAGAAAAGGATTAAATAACCAAACAAGGTCTGATAAAGTTGAGATGGAAACTGAGACCACAATGATGTTCTGATCCACAAATTATTGCCACATGGTTAATTTTAACACAGCTGAAAACTGACTTAATAGATTAACCCAGTGCTCCCTACTTCTGTGAGAGAAAGCTTGTCCTAAAGCTGCAAACTACTGCTTTACTTAATATAACACAGTAAAGCACTGTAGTTTTTTAGCACACGGGAAAAATGATTACTGACATACAGACACGTTTATGCACGTATTCTTGGTTATGGCCAGAGGCAATATAAAGATCTATAAAAATCCTGAAATCTGTGAAAAGAGATATCTTCAGAAAAGTACTAGTAGCACGACAAGTACAACATTTACAACTCTGCCTCTGCTGGGTTTCAGTTTTAGACCAAGGGACAAATACCTAGGAGGGACCATAATCGAAGTGCAACCCATGGCCTCTGGCTTGGCAGCAGTCAGCAAATGCCAGCTGTGATTGTGGTCCAGGTTAAACAGTCTTCCAGTTGTCTGCTTGTACTATTGCACATCATTAGCCTGTTGCTACAGTAAGAACCGAACTGACAGCTCTTCTCCAAGAAACACTACTGTCAACAAGACTACGCAAGCAAGTTTTCTTTTAAATATCTGGAGATGCAGTCTCTGAGTCCCAAAAAGCACATGAGTCTGTCAGAGTTAAACCACAGTACAATATATCATATCATTGTTGCTGGGGAACATTGTTGTCACCAACAGCCTGAAAAGTCTCATCAGAATATGACAGACAAATTAAAATTAGAAATCTGGAGTCTAGAAACAGTTTCAACAGTTCAACATCCTCCCTTCTTCAAACAGGAGGTTGTTGCATTGCACTGCAGTCTGCGAGGAAGCTCTGGTACCATTTTTGTACTCTTGGTTTCAGTCCCTTCGGTCAAATCGACCGGTGTTAAAAACTTACGCTTTAGTTTATATCAATGTGCTTTATCCAGAAGAGGTCCTGCATTTAGATAGTGAAAAATGAGGGAGCACAGTCCAACACTTGTGTTCTGTTAAAGCTTTTATTAGCTGGTTTAGCTTTTCCTCAAAGAACTTTTCCAGAATTCCTCTAACAGTTCTTAATATCAGAGTAGAGTTAAGTGTTCAAGTGAAGATACGGAAGAAAAAAAGAGCAGCAGCAGTTTGGCAATAATTCTTCAAATCACTGACTGCAACTTATCTAAGCCTCCTTTTTCTCCAGTAAGATTTTGTGCAACTCATCTGCATCCTCACTTGTTTTCACCCTTATTAACATAGTGACAGGAACAGCTGGATTCTTCTCATCAATTGGTGGATTAGGAACACAGACTATAAGAACATTGTTTTTTCCGGTTCTTGAACATGGCATCTTAGGTGGAATTAGAACATTCAACAGTATGTTTCCTGCATACGGGGAAAAAAAATAAAATTAGCAAATTTTCACCTTTTACTGTAATACCAGTTATGTTAGTATACTTAATAAAGAGGAATTGAAGTTTGTGTTTGGAAGGAAGGCAATTCACAGATGTCATATATACTTGTCTTATTCTTCCCTAACCATCTGTTCATGGCCACTGTTCTCACAGATTTATTTCCTCATTAGGAATGAGGAAATCTCTGACACTACTGTGTCTTCCTTTTTTAAAGGAAGGAGTTTAAAGAATATCAAATTATAGTAGGGACACACAGGAAAAAGAGAAGGGGACAAGCAGCAAGTGAGGACGCAAGTCACAAAGCTTAGTTTATGCTTATGCAAGTTACTCATTCTGACCATCAAGCACAGTTCATAAGCGGAAGCAAAATGTTAGCTTTAACACACAGACCTGTTAATCTAAAACTGACAAACTATGATAGAATAAGTACTTTGTATCCTCAAGTTGTACAACACATCTGATGTGGTCTACCTCTGGGTTACTAACAACAGGTCTATGTCAAGTTGTTAAATTATGTAGGGAGTTCGAGAGCTTCAGTACTAGTGACCTATTAAAACAGTTTGCAAACAAACTCAAACTTGCTTCCACGAAGATGCACACATTTTGTAAACCTGGTAAACAGTTCAGAACACAGCAGTAGTATTTAGGGAAAAGTCCGTCTTCGCCTTCCTTTCCCGTTCAGTTTTTCAACACAGTGAGATGTTCGGAAAAGATCTCACTGTGTGAGATAGCAAAAAGGAAAGTGTGCATCGCTATGATTGCCGTGGCTTCTAGAAACCAATACTTGGAAACAAGACACAAATGTCTTAGTGTATTCCTCAGATCTTTCATAAGCATATTTATTCTGTTTTACGGAACTGGATCTCACATGCCAGTTCATTGAAATTAGGTACTGAAGCGTAGCAAAGCTTCCCAACAATGAGAATCAAAACACTGATTTGCACAGTTAGAGTGCAAACACTCTTCAGCCAGAATATTACACCTTAAAATCTTTAATACATCAGGTTCCTCTAGCTTCCAATGGTTGGGTTTTTTTTCTCTTGAATTAGCTGTATGTGTTAATGTTCATCTCAGAAGATATTCTGAAGTTTCCTTAATATTGTACACTCACCTACCGTTTGTGATCCAACTGAAGGTAGCTAAAACATAGTTAAACAGCTGGCCTTGAGCATGCATTTTAAGAGCAATGCATCTAGCAAAATCCTGCATGCCTGATCTATATAGTGATAGTGCACTTCCCAAGTACAATGGATGTCTACCTACATCGCCAACTATTTACACGTTCAGGATGAACTGCAGATAAATGACAGTTGGCCTCAGAAGAAAGTTTGTTCCTCTTCATCACAGCTTATACACAAATACTTCATTGTGGATCTTAAGCCATGCTTCAAAGCCACTCAACAGTTCAGGGATGGAGAAAAGCTATTAGAAAAAGGCAGCAGGGGGAATACCCAAACATACACCACAACTTTATACTTCCTTGCACTGCTTCATGTGCACTCTTTGGTAATCTCATTAGAGGCATCCAATTGCTTGTTCAGTACTTGAAATTATAAAAAAAAAAAGGTAGAAAGGTTTTCACACTTGTCTGTTATGCTGTGTAACCAAAAAAAGAAAAATCCTAATGCTTAGCATGGAATTTTACTTCAAGACTTGCTACCAGAAGAAATTTATTTACCTAAATTGGTGTCTGCTCGGACTAGGAGCTGAGTTTTTTCATTTCCTGCTGGTTTTAAGTGTAATGTTCCTACACCTTTTTCTTTAAATTCGTTATCCTTTTTGTAGAACAGTTTGCACCTGTGGAAAAAAAACCAGAACACACAACCTATTTTGTGCAGATATGTAAAGATTAAATACAAAGATATCTCACAAATATACACACACATATATATATACACACATGTATACATCTGACTCACAGTAAGCCAATACTTTAACAATAAGCAGGAGCTAACACGCTGTGAGTAGCATAAGTCTTTATTCTTATTGACCTTGATTGTTTCATATGCTAACAGATCATACTTCCAGTTCACAAAGAGGAATTTACTTATTTCTTTCAGTACTAAAATAACAAACTTATTACTTTCAGGGAAAAGTAAAATGCAGAGCAACCTCTACTCAGGGTCTATAATGAGTAGTAACTGTAAGCTACTGCTTAAAACCACTAATTACAAAACCATAAGAATTTGCTGTATCATTCTAAAGTTAGAATATGACTTCTAAGTAAAACTTAAAAGCATTTTTTAAAGTGAAGCTCCAATAAACCTAACACCATTCTTCATAAATTAGCACGTAACTTCTCTCAGATAAAGCAAATGACTTTTTGTAGAAGGACAAATTCTGTGCCAAGTGTTAAGCAAACATAATTATTTGGACTACTGAACATGCTTTGAAAAACTTCTTCTAGTAGAAGGAGTCTCACTCTGAACTTAAAAGTACAACTTGTTCACTCCTTCATACAACAATCAGCATTTTCCAGCTGAAGAGTCTTATTTTAGGCTATGCAAATATCTGAACACCTGACTGATTTTTCAGAAGTACAGTACGTTATTTCTGTGGTACAAGCCTTACAATTTAAACTTACTAAACCTGATGAAGGCAGAAACATCTTCATTTGTAAAAAAAAATTATCACAGGTAGAACACAAACTAGTTATCAGTGCTGTGTCCAATATACAAGAATTTTAGGAAGATCTTACACCCTTTTGTCTGTGATTAATTTTTTACAAGTGGAACTTCATATTCTACATGGCTTCCTAACAAGCTTTATTAACCACGAAGTCAAGAACGTATACACCATTAGTTACGCACTGCAGTGAAGAATAGCAATACTCAGCTATGAATTGTATTCATTATTATTCTATTCACTGTTCCAAGTTGAAATCACTTACTTCTTTGAGTAGAAAGCATCATCCTCTTTTATTTCATTAACAATGACTTTTGGTGGCTCTTCTTCCTCCTCTTCTCCTCCTTTAAATAAAAAGTTTTAATACATTCTATATGTTAATGTTGTGTTATAATGTAAATCTGGAAGGTATTTTTGGCATTGTATTATTATCCATCCATTATATGGATGCTGTATTTGCCATAGACACACGTAGCCTGTCAAAAATTGCCAAAAAACATTTAAATCAATGTGGGCTCTAAAGCAGCTTCAGCTACAGACAAATATCTGTCTTTTCATTCAGCCACACCCCTGAGGCAACTTTACGCTCATCTTCGGTTTAAGTGGGACGGCAATACCCAACCGCCACCAAACAATTGAAACCAAAAAATACAAAGCTTAACAAGTCAAACTTAAGTCAAAACCTTCTACTGAGGAGAAGAGTTGTAACATTTCAAAGAATAGTCTCCACAAATTGCCTCAAGTGAAGAATAATATACTAAATGCCTCCACAGCCAAGTTTGACTGGGGGACAGGGTCATCAGTTGCAGGCATGACAGCCAAGAGACAGTGGCGGGATTATGCCGTTCCAGTCCCTCAACTGCTGAGATTTCTATCAGCTTACTGTATCCAGTTTAGGTAAATCGCAGAGTAAAACTGTCAGGTAGTGTGCAACATTATTTGCCTTACAATCATTAAGTAGGTTGTATAAAACTGTTCTATATCTCGTGCATTTTGCTGAGAGGATCTCTATTGGGAAAAGCAGAAGGACTGAAATGTCCTGCAGGCTCAAATATGAAAAAAACAGTTGCTTTAAATGTCATCGAGTCTTGTGTTGAGCTGAAGAATTGTATTCTATTACAGAAAGTATAAACCTGACAGAAATATATAGGTTTTGATAACCATATACGTTTAGTGTTACTTAAACCGTATGCAAGACTGACATATTTCCAGACTAGTGGTACAGTTTTGCACTTGCAAATTCAAGAACAATTATGTTCTAGTTCAACTTAGTATTATTTCACCTTTGCAATATTCTTATTATTCCACATACATTCACAGCTTACCATTAAAATCATCATTTTAAATAGAATTTACCTTTATCATCGCTATTGCCACTTTCTGTCTGAACTTCCAATATATTGGTGGATACTGCAGAGACAGGCTTAGTCTGGTTTGTATCTTTCCCAAAAAAACCTGAATTCCCAGGAGAAAATGAGAAACTACTAAGTGTTCCTGAACCAATGGAACCCAAAACAGAACTGTCGACACTCTTGCCAAAATTAAAAGAGACAGTTGATGTAGCTCCTAACGATGGGTCTTTATTTTCAGGTGCAGCTTCAGGTTTTTTGTCCGAGGTATCCTCAGTTTTGTTATTGCTGAACAAGAATGTTGTTCCTTGCTGCAGCTTTGAATTCCCAAATGCAGAAACTGTTGACTGAGAGCCAGGTGTCTTGTTGCTTTCATTTTCAGAGCCACTATCGCTACTGCTTCCATGTTGCTGTTCAATATTTGCTAAATACTTCTCATAGTCTCTAAAGATGGGTGTCAGGTCACATAGTGGGTTTGTGTTTACATGCTTAACTATCCAGTCACGCACAGAACAGTTTAAAGCTGCCAACTGTTTGTGGTAAACACTAGAGCTACAAACTTTACTCTGAGCGTAGCCAGATGAGGACGGTTGACTGCCACCATTAGCTTTTGGGCTTGCAGCCTTTTTCTCAGTAAATGCAGTAGTAGTGGGACCATTGGACATTGTGGATCCTATTAGAAGAAAAACACGGTTTAGAACAGGGGTGTCAAACTGATTTTCACCAAGGGCCACAGGAGCCTCGCGGTTGCCTTCAAAGGACCAAATGTAATTTTAGGTCTGTACAAATGTAATCACTCCTACATTTATACAGTCTTAAAATTACATTTGGCCCTTTGAAGGTGACCACAAGGCTGATGTGGCCCCCGGTGAAAATCAGTTTGACACCCCTGGTTTAGAACTTTTTTTTCCAGAAAGCACAGTTCTCATAAATACCTAAACTAAATGTTCTCAATATTTCTTTATCAAATCGCTCGTTCTTGCTCAGTTACGTACCCTGTCTTTTATCACAACACTGTGTACTAGATACAAATAAACAGACAATGCTGTGAAAGACACCTAAGCACACTAAGTTTAGAAAAGTTAGTTCAGGGATAGACAAAGGAGATGGGAGCACACAGTTGTATTAAAAAAAATACAAAGAAATTGTACAGAATAATGTTTAAAAAAAAAAGTTTTGTATTTTACCAAAACCCTCAAAATCTTATGTTTTACCAAGCTGTAACAGTAATTAAAAGATTCAGTTATCTCTTGCTACTTGTGCTTTAAAAAAATCTCTGAACACACCAGCCCATGATTTTGCACATTTGAGTGGCATCTGTTTAAAACCATAATAAGCAAATCAAGAAAAATCCTCATTAAATATTTAAGTTTCTCACAATTTAGTTAAGCTCACTGAAATTAAGTTACTCTAGACTTCAGACTCCACCATTTCTACTCTGGGGCATGCTGACTCTAAAACAGTGGCATGCTTAACATTTCTGCATCTCCAGCACAAAGGGATAGAATTAATATTCTTCAGGGACTACCAAATCATGAGGCTAGAGTTAGATTTGTCAAAATATTTCAAGTGTCTTTAAATGTAGGTATAAATGTCACAGATAAAATTCTAGTAAGGCTGTTTGCAGTATAAGATGTACCTGGAAAAATGTTATGACTTTAGCTATGACTTTAGCTACTAGAACAAGACCTTAAGAAAAAAAAAATAACACACACACAAAAAAGCAACCTCCTCCCCCCCACTCCCCCCAAGGAAATTGCAGTCCTACTAAAGGGATATTTTCCATTAGCTTTTTCTTTATATTAAATTCAG
The DNA here is from genome assembly GCF_036013445.1 of Caloenas nicobarica. Classification (NCBI taxonomy): domain Eukaryota; kingdom Metazoa; phylum Chordata; class Aves; order Columbiformes; family Columbidae; genus Caloenas; species Caloenas nicobarica. The sequence continues at coordinate 75,182,287 of NC_088245.1, forward strand.
AGAATTGGGACGATTATTTAACTGGAACGTGTTATCAGGTGTTTTATACTGTTTACAGGGTGTCTTATGCCAATGTGTTCCATTCCCATTTTTTGTCACAGACCTTTTACCTCTAGTATTAGACCAAATATGAATTTAGTTTTCGCCTCTTAAAACGGAATGCATTTGACAACTTGTCCCTCCAGCAGTCTAAAATCTAAAGAGGAATAAAGTCTTAAAACAGAACTATAGGGCGGTTTGAATTTGTTTTTCACTATTAAATTAAGCATACATATTTATCAACAAATTCAGCCATAAAATGTGTAGGGTTATTTAAAACTTACCAAATGCTGATTGTGTTTCCGAGGTGGTCTTCAAACTGCTGAAAGAAGGAGTGCTAGAGACACTACTGCTTCCATTCAACAGCCCTTCTAAAGGCTTTATTCCTGCACCATTACCAAATCCACTGAAGCCACCTCCTCCTTTTCCAGAAGGCAATATAAAGCCTTTAAATCCTTTAAAAGCTCCTCCACTTTCAGACTGGGAAAGAGACAAAAAAAAAAAAAAAAAAAAAAGACACACAACCAGTTACATACACCTCCTCCACAAAAATCCTAGTCCCACTTAATATTCCACTTACTTTACCCTGGTTCAGCATGTCACTTTGTGTATTATGCTAAGTCAGCTATGTAAACAAAATTAATAGCTTCCTTAAGACACATACTGCTGCTATTTTTAAAGGACTCAGATGTTTAATATGAAAATAAACTAGATCTAGGAAGTGGATACATAAAAGTTATTCAGAGCAGCGGATGTGTTTGACTACCTATTTAGACATTCATAGCATCTTGTTTTCTTTAAATAATTACTTAGCAATACGTAATTGCAGACTTATTTTCAGCAATTTTTAGCATTTACAACCACAATTAGAGTCTAACACTTCAAGCCACTCATCAAAACAGCATACTTTGGTAGTCACCTATGCAAAGTTTAAGTGATTTACCAGAAATATTCCAATAGGACTGACAGGACAAGCAAAGATAAACTGTACTTGATAAGCTAATATGTATGGTTTCTTTCTTGCATCACCTTTTCCCAGCACAATCCTTTAATTAATCACACCCTCTGCCACATTTGTGGCTACTACTACTATAGGTAAAAATGGGATAGGACAGCTTCCTCATTTCCATTGCTTGGACAGCAGAAGGCAAATCAACAGCACAGGAGAAAAGTATCGAGCTCCTAACTGTGCCTAGTCCCATTCAATCCAAAATCAATTTGAGTGACAGGTAAAGTTTCTGTCCTGTTTCTCACATGGGGCATGGACTGTTGAAAGAATGTTTCATGGAAAGATATAAGACAAAGTCAGGGATTTTTGAAAGGACTACAGTTTTGCTGGACTGGGTTAATGCTTTCACAGAGACTAAACCTGTAACAAAAGCCAACCTCCTTTCAATTTTCAATTTGTTATTGCAAAACGTAGGTGGCACTAAAGCCTCATGGGGGGTAGGGGGAAGTTGCAGCATTCCTAACAAAAGACATCTTTTTCATTCTCAGTTCAGCTTAGTATTTTGGCTTTTACTTATTTAGCCTCTGAGACATCCCCAACCCACCAGCATGGATAACTAGTAACTTTTGATTTTCAGGCTTCCACCTCCGCAAAGAATGAAACCGAAGCAGTTCGAATGCTGTTTTACCCATCTTTAAATGACACTGTGTCTGAAACGCTCTTGCATTTATACTTCAAAAATACACATTTCCCTTCACAGAGTCAGTACTAGTATTACCCATTTTTCATTCTCGCCTTATTCTTGCTATGGAGCAGTAAGTGAAAATTAATTTGCGTGTATGAGCTGACTAGTTGCCTATACCTTCTAAATGATAGCTTTGTGCAATATTATTACAAGCCCAAATAAGCAAAAAATGGAACATGGATGTCATATTTTGCAACTGAGTCAAACTATAACATTAACGCCCAGTGATTACTTTACCTCTGATCCAACATTTCGGCGCTTTGCTTTTTTAATAGCTCTGTTCTTCAGGACTTCCTCGCTAGCAACTGAGAATGTTCCCACCTTTAAGAAGTAGTTAAAGAATCATTAGTGAAATTCTCGGAATGTCGTAAAGTCTCAGAATCTCATAAAGTCATCATAGTCTAAAGAGATAGCTGAGATCAGTTTTTGAACACAACTGTAACACTTCCCCCTAACAAATAAGGGGAGAAGTAAAAAAAACCACCACACACTGTGATTAGCCTGCCAGCTACTTGAACGTAAGTTGATGCTTTCAAAACTCTGTCTTTCTTGTTCTACATTACATTTTCCTTCATGCAATCTCAATTTCATTACAACAAATAAATGAAGAATTTTTTTTAAACAAAGCTGTAAGATATCTTTGCTGAAAGTCATCTGTCAGTATTGCACTGTTACAAAAAAGCATCAGCTTGGAGAAGGTATAGAGATGTATACCCTAAGTCAATCTCCTGCAGTCTGCTGTAGTTCAAGTATTAGAAAAAGCTAATGACTAACTACTACCCTGTAATAAATGAGGAAATTAAATTTTCTTAAATTCAGATTTCTGGAAGAGTACCATCAGTTTTCTCTCTCACATTTTATAGGCCTAAACATTTAATACTTTCAGCAGCACAGAGGCTAGCACAGTTTGTTTAGGGATTATACATGAGCCATAAGTAAGTATGAGACACTAAACAGGAAAATCTCATTTTACGATCAGATGAAATTTATCATTTGACTGTTGGCTTAATTCCTTTGGCTGTGTAGGGACATGCAGCTAAGCACTCCAAATTAACGTATTTCTGAAATTAACTATTACTGACCTTTAAGAAAAACAGACACAAGACATGAAGAAAATTTAGCTCAAGAAATCAAAGCCACTTTTCTTGTGAACTCAATAAATACCCATCACACATCTGAAGAGTTCAAAAGCATTATGCATTTTAACAAGCCTGGGGTTCACTTTAGAAATGTAAAATTCCTTTTCCCTGAGCTGCTCATGTCATTTTAACTGTTAAAAGCTGCTTTGCCATATGGTCTGCATATACTGGAAGCTTCATTAAAAAAAAAAAAAAAAAAATCACTTACATAGAATTATCTTTAACTGCTACACTTTTAACCAGTTTTACTGTAGATTTCACCCACAATATAAATATCACATGTAAATAAGTACCCTACTACCTGCAATGGTGTGTGGGGAATCTAATGTGTAACTTACCTCCTCAGCTTCATCCTCCTGATCCCAGTTTCTGTCAGTCAGTTCCTTCTCTGCAATTCTCTTTGCCATTTTTCCACACCTCTGTGGGGAAAAAAAAAAATATTCAATTGCACAGAAATGAAATTCTAAGCAACAGTGATCTTCAATTTGTATTACTTAGAACAAGTAATGGGAATCAGAGTTCATATAGCAGTAGGTCAAAATTGGAATGACAGTTAAGAATTAAGTCGCTAACAAACATTGCAGCAACAACAATCAACAGCACTTGAGATAAAAGTTGTTGTGATAAGCCATATTTGATCTTAAATTTAAACAACAGAAACATGCAGTTCAATTATAGCATAAGTTTTCTTTAGCAGCAATACTGGCTAGAGAAATTCCTTTCAGTCTCATAACCCATATCCCTGATCAAGACTTACTCTGAAGGGCTAGAAAAAAAAACACGGTAAAAAAGGATCTAGTTAAAACATCTCATGTTCCACTCCATCTTGCCTCAAGATACCCATGTAAGCAGCAAGATAAAAGCTGGTTTACAGCATCTAAAATAAATACTGATGAGGACCTACTAAAGCAACAGGACAAAAAGCTTGGGTAAGACTAAAGACAATGCTCTACTACAAAAAAAATACAGGATTGGTAGAATGTTACTAATTAGAAATCTGAAAAATTCTATTCCAAATAAATCTGATCATTTTTCCTCCAAAGGACACATAAAGCGTATAATGGATTTTAGAGCAATTACTGTAAGAAGCCATCATCATTTAGCCAGTTATCTCTGCAATGTAAAGGAAAATCAACTTTGAAGGAGGAATGTCCGTAATAGGTCCGAGTTCAAATTTACTAAAGTACAACTTATCAGCTGTGTGCAAAACCAAGGAACTAATCCAGCTATGCTAGTTTGTATCTGAAAGACTTGGGAAGCAATCACATTGCTCAAATTTTATGGAAAAGGTTTTTTTATTATAATTACATTGACTGCCACTAACTATGAAAACTCTTCAAAGAAAATATGTCAGTTTGTAGCAATTTAAGTCTTGAGCGAGCACAAGAATTAAAACGCTTAAAAAACCTTCTTGAGTTTGTGATTCAGACCAGATAAAAAAAAATCCAGAAATAGTTGCATTTCAGAGCTGCAAATGATGATGATACATGATTACAGCACATCTTGCTTAGCAATTAAATATTTTTAAACAGAACAGTAAATCCAGCTGCACAGTGGTCTTACAGAAATCACAAGTCAAAGCCATGAATTTTGGTTTGACACACTTCACAAATGCAGTCAAGTTATTAGAATCTTTTGGAAGTACAGTGACAGACTAGTTTATGTAAATGCTTTAAAATGGCATAGACCACACCATCCTGAAAGTAGAGGTCCTTCCATCCCCTGCATGATTCTCAGCAGACTGGCAAACTATTTAAATCTAACCCATTGGAAAAAAAAATAAAATAAAAATACTTATTTAAAAGTCATATTGGCTTCCCAGCCGAGTTTCCCACAAGGGTATACAAATACTTGCAACCAGAAGACGACAAGATTGCATCTCTTTGGCAGCAGCCACAGCTCAAAGGCTAGCAGGACCTAGAATTACACCATTGAATTCCACAGCAGATCAAATTACCACTATTAACACAGCCACTGAAGCATGACAAACACATTAACTAAAGCCTGTTCTCCACTAACAGAAAAGGGGTGAACCTGCTGGCCTTGGCTCCAGGTTCCTTGCGCCTACCCATGTTTACACGATTTCTCTATATCAATAGTGAAAACGGAGCAGACAAGAGAATCTTAGATAAGCAAGCAGACAAGAGAATCTTAGATAAGCAAACACACTGGCAAGAGAATCCTAGACGTGTTTTCTAACCTGTGAAACAAGAAGCAACACAAAACCACTTCTATCTAAAATTCACAACCCTCAAGACGTTTTTGTAGCAAATAGTCTGAAGAGGTTGAGATGGGAGTATTTTGAGAAACAGCTCTTTTTATTAAAACAACAACAACAAAATCAAACCCACAATATAGACGTTTTGTTGAACTACTACAGTCCACTTAGGAACTACAGGTGCCGTATTCAACGCAGCGGTTTGGAAACAAGATTTAATTTTAACACGACATCACCTCTCTACCGTAAGGCTACAAAACTCGCACTGTCGGAGCGGCCAACCTCAAACCCAGGCAGCGCATGAAGCCACTGGCATCCCACTCATCACACTTGCGAGACCGAGGGCACCCAGCGCCGCAGACAGCCCTGGGGTCCCGGGCTGTGTCCCGGAGCAGCCGCTGCCGGGCGGGCAGGGGCTGGTGCAGCCAGGCTGCCGCCCGGGAGCTGAGCCACGTTTCTCCTGCCCCGGGAAAACGTTCGGTTTCGGCGGAGGCTCTTTCGGTTTAACACAGAGTCCCGCTTGCTTCCTTTCCAAAGGCCTCCGAGGTTCCTCCCAGCCACCCGCCACACGTTACAAGACAGCCCAGCGCTTTTAAAACATCGAGACGCGTTTCTACCCCCGCCCCGCTGCAGCTCGGCCAAAACGCCATCGCCCCCCCCCGCCCAGCACCGCGAACCAGGCCTTACGGAGCCGGGAGGCTCCCAGGGTGAATTCCCTCCCTGCTCGGCATCCCGTCTGCCTCAGGCCCGCCGGTGAGATGTGCGGCCAGGCCACCCCTCCTCCTTACCCCCGTGTCACACCCAAGCGCTCCCTCCAGGGAAGGCGATGCCGGCGGCCAGGCCGCGGTGGGGCGGGGAGGCCCGCGGGGAGACACGCACGCACGGGCAGGCGCCCCGGGGGAAACACCAGCTCGCCGGGAGCGGGACGATCTCCCTCCGGGCACACCGGCACGTCCGCCCGCCCTAAGCAGCCCACCCGGGCCGACTGCCGGCCTCGGCCCTACCCCGCGGCGTGTCCCGCACTCCCCCCGGCGCACGTAGAAGGCACCAGGGCGGGCGATCCCGGGAGCGGAGAGGGGAGGAGAGAGCAGGTACTCACCCCCGCGGGGCGGCCCCTCCCGTGCGCGGGGCCGGGCGGGCGGCTCTCCCCCGCGGCGCCGGGCTGCGGGGCCGGGGCTGCGGCTGTGGCGGGCGGGAGGCGGAGTCTGGTCGCAGGCTGCCCGGGCCCGGAACCCGCTCACCATCCCACAGACAGGCCCTCCGCCCGCACTGTACCTCCGCGGGTCGCCGGCGTCGCTCGAGCCGCCGTCAGGCCGCCGCCGTTTGATCCCTCCGCAAAGACGGGGGGGGTATATTGTTTTTAAGACGCGAGAGGCACCGCCGGCCGCCGTCCCCGCGGCCGCCTCCTCCGCGCATGCGCCCCGCTCCTCCCGCGGCCGGCGCGGCGCGGAGGGAGGAGGGCCCGAGGGGCGGAACCCGCGGCTCCGCAGCCGGTGGCTGGGGCGCGGGTCACGTGGCTGCCGCGGCCCAATGGGAGGGCTCATCCTGCCAACGGCCGGCGGGGCTGCGCATGCTCACTGAGGGACTGACGCGCTCGCGCCGGCCGTTCGAATTGTGGTCACGTGGCCGGCGCCTTGATTCCCTCTCCTCCCCCTTCCGGTGCCGGCCTGTGTTGAGGCGGCGGAGCCGGGCCCGCGGGGAGGGCTGCGGTGCTTCTGGGCCCAAGATGGGGCCGCGCACGGCGGTGGAGGGGTGTCTACGCCAGATGTGGCCGGGTAGCGGGGCGCCTCCTGCCGTAGCTGTACCCGCCGCTTGCCCGGCTGGGCGCAGCTGCCGCTGACTCATGCAGGGCCGGCTCCGGCCTGGCTGGCGGCGGGAGGAGCGGTTGTTTGCCAGGCTCTGTGCCTGACTGACCTATATAAGCCTTGGCCCGCTGGTTGCCTCGCTCCTGGCTTATTCTCCCAGCGGTGTAGTAGACAGAATCGCAGAATGTTAGGGATTGGAAGGGACCTCAAAAGATCATCTAGTCCAATCCCCCCACCGGAGCAGGAACACCCAGGTGAGGTTACACAGGAAGGCGTCCAGGCGGGTTTTGAATGTCTCCAGAGAAGGAGACTCCACAACCTCCCTGGGCAACCTATTGGAGTGCTCTGGCACTGTCACCGTGAAGAAGTTTCTTCTCAAATTTAAGTGGAACCTCCTGTGTTCCAGTTTGTACCCACTGCCCCTTGTCCTATCATTGGTTGTCACTGAGAAGAACCTGGCTCCATCCTCGTGACACTCACCCTTTACATATTTATAAATATTAATGAGGCCACCCCTCAGCCTCCTCCAAGCTAAAGAGACCCAGCTCCCTCAGCCTTTCCTCATAAGGGAGATGCTCCACTCCCTTCATCATCTTTGTGGCTTTGCGCTGGACTCTCTCCAGCAGTTCCCTGTCCTTGAACTTGGTGGGATTAGTGCTAGTGTGAAGCAACTGGAGAGAAGGTAACGGCCTCAGGTTGAAAACAGTTGCTCCTAAACACTTTTGCATCCTGTGCTGCAATCATGTACCACCTTAGAACTGTAACAGTATAAATTAAGGCAACCAGAGTAAACCTAAAAGCTGCAGTTCTCATGCCCTGTCTCAGGTGCTAGCTTATTGCTAAGGCTTAGGGTGCTAAGCTTGCAAGCTGGAACACCTTGACCTAACATTACAAAAACAAACAAACAAGAAAAGGTAAATTACTTTTTTAAAAGAACTTGTTCTTCTAAAGCATTTAAATTCCTTAAATGGAGGAATACCCCCCTGCTAAAAACCCTCTAGCAGTAGAGTTCATGAGGCATTGATTTTTATCATGTCTGGGACCCTAAGACTCCTGAGGCATAGGCTTACCCCCAGGTTGTGTTACCCTAATTTTAACCTTCAAACAATGTATTTTCACCATGTGTTTTTGGTCTTTATAAAATGTACAAATATATCAAACTTTTGTCAGGTAATAATTTGGAAAGCTCATTTTACCTGCCTTCCTGTGATTTCAGATATACTATTTTAAAATGTGTGTCACTGCACAATGATGGCATAAACCAGTGTTAATGCCTTGAACTTGAAATTAAATGTTTTCCAAGTATCACTTACTGTCAAAAATAGGACCATGCTATTATTTCTTTTTTAACTGGCACTCAGCTGGTTTAGATCCAATTTATGTTTAGATCCTATCAGTGACTCCATGTGTTTTTAACATTCTCTTCAATATAGGAACACAAACCCCAACATCTTTTTGTTGCATTGTCTATCTGGTAGCCCTTTTGAAAAGTTCTACTCTTTTGCTTAAAAAATAAAATCCCTGAACTATTCCTATTACCTGTGCGAAATATCCCACCTTCACTTGCTCTTCTGCAGGCTCCTAAGAGTTTAAGGTTATCCTTTCCCAGGGCTTGGGTGCATTGTAGTTTGCCCCTTCATAATTGCAATAACAGAGATGAAGTCTTTAAAGATAATTTCTAAAATAGTTGCGATTTGGTTCTGTCAGCACAAACAAAGTACAAGCCTGTTAGTAACAAACACTGTGACCCTGTTGTCCAATCACACCAGAAGACTTCCAGATTTTCAAATCCATGTTCCTGGACTTTTCTCTCTAAGCTGTGGAGGTTTCTCCCTGAATTTCGTGGGGTTTGGCTTGTTTAGCCCCAAAACCCCAAAGTTGTTTCCTTCTGCAGGCAAGCTCTCTGGAGTTCCTGCTTAGTGAGCTTTTTTCCCTTTGTAATTTTTAAAGACTGCCTTGGTGCTGGAAGTTCTTGCTTGCTTTCCACTCGTTCCCTTTGCAATGTGTTAAGAACTTATTTTGCTCTGGCTGTAACTACCGTTGTGCTCAGGTCGCTCTCAGCCGCTGCCTGACCTGTGCGGTTGCAGGGAGCTGTTAATGGCTGCTCTAGTTGTACCACTCCCAGCATCCTCACAGTCTGCACAAAAGTTATTTCTTTAAGGCCAGGTGGATAGCAGTACCACACTGAGTAGATAACCCTAATCGAGCAGGATTTGCATAAAAATGCAGAAACATTCCATGTTCTCCTGATGAGTTCTGCATCAGATGGGTAATTCTGATCACTCCCAAAGAATATACACTTTAATTATCCTTCCTAGTAGCTGTGTGGATGCTTTGTAACACAAAACAAGAAGGATGGTTGTGGGTGAGGTCTGTACTGTTTACCAGGTATTTTGTGTTTTCCGTGTTCAAAAATGCTGAGAGGAGAATGAAACTGTGTAGAGAGAGACAGTAAAGTGGTCAGTGAAGCCAAGTTGTACTTCTGCAGACTCCATCAGGCAGGAATGGCTGCAGAAATAAGAAAGCAAAGAGCTTTATGCATTCAGAGAATTCTGCAGTTCTAACTAGACTATCTCTCCTGTCTTACTGGAGGGAGTCTAGCGGAGGGCTACAGAAATTATCAGGGGTCTGGAGCATCTTTCTTACGAGATAAAACTGAGAGAGCTGGGTCTGTTCAGCCTGGAGAAGGCTGAGAGAGGATCTCATAAATGTTTATAAATATCTCAAGGGTGGGTGTCAAGAGGATGGACCAGACTCATTTCAGTGGTGCCCAATGACTTCTTTACTCTGAGGGTGCCAGAGCGCTGGAACAGGCTGCCCAGAGAGGTTGTGGAGTCTCCTCCTCTGGAGACGTTTAAAACCTGCCTGGACACATTCCCATGTGATCTGCTCTGGGTGAACCTGCTTTAGCAGGTGGGTTGGACTAGATGACCTCCAGAGGTCCCTTCCAACCTCAGTGATTCTGTGTTTCTGTGTCTTCACCAGGTCACATTTTTTTCCCCATTCCTTCTTTCATGTTCTCTTCAGCTCAGTTTCCTTCAACTTCTCCCTTTACTTTTTCCTGTGCCATGCCCCGCCCCCAAAAGTCAGTACTGCCTTTTTTTTCCCCAATTGCCTTGTTGTCTCCCTCCACATACTCCATTATGCTTTTTTGCTATTTGTTTGTTTTATACACCGTTTCTCTATCCTGTACTCTTCTGAAGCGCACTGCTTGCAAAACTTTCCAGGGTTAGTAGTCTGTGTTTGAGCAGTGCCTGCCACACAGAGGAGTCCCATTCTTGGTGGGGTTTCAAAGACAAGCAGAGAAGTGACTAAAAAGACAATGGTGTAAAACACAGTTTAAAGGAGTTTAGTTAAAAACAAAGTTTTAGAAGGCATTTTCTTGAGGTCTTTATGATGGTCACAGTAGAATAGTAGGATCTTACTTTTATGTTATCCTATAATACAAACCAGACATTCAACTTAGTGAAATACTACAGTCAGTCAGTGTTGCATACTTAGAAATAAGTTGTTCAGATGAAGTGCAATTGGCCAGTGGAAATCTCTCCTGGTGGAAGGCAGTGACTTAGCTGATGCAGCTGAAAAAAGTTTTAAGAATGAGCACGTGACTTCATAAATTCCAGAAAGAAAATGAAAAGTGCATCAGAAATAAAAGGAACAGACCCTCCACAAATGCAAACTGTGGAATAACTGGTACAACAGAAGCAGGCTGGGGAGGCCTGTGAGTTGTAACCAATTAAAGAAATGTATCCGGTCAGCAATTAGTGACCTAAGGATGTGTAGGCAATATGCATCCTGTCAGCAATTACTAACCTAAAGATATGCAAGCAGTGGACCAGTACCAGGTCACTCTGCCCCTTAAACAAAGATAAGAGTGATCTGAGGAACTCCTTATCAGGAGCTGCTGTCCTTGCAGTTTGAACATCCTGGAACACACGTAATTAGTTAAGTTTGTTTAACTTGAATCTTGAGACTGTTAGATAGGGTGTCCTTTGGATGAACTTTGCTCATTATAAGCTCATTATAATACTAAAAATCATGCCCACAGCCTAAAAGACATGTGCCCAGGTGAAGACTCTAACCCATGCACATGCATAGTATAAGAAAATGATTGTGTAACCATATGTGAATTACTAACTAATCCTGGAAAGGGGCGTGGAAATGTGAGGAGGTACTAACCAAAATCGAAAGTATAAATGATGTAAGTACTGCAAAGAAGGTGTGCTTGTTTTGTGGTTTTACCACCTAGCACCCAGCATTGCGCAACTTCATAATAAAATGATATCTTGACTCTGTGTGTATATTTGGCTGCTTGCACACTGGGTAAAGAACCCGGCTTTTGGGACAACACCTAGGGGGTTATAGCAGACCACAAGCACTGTTTTACAATGTTCTGAGAGGAATAAAGGCTTGGAAGTTTACTAATGAGTAAAGTAAAATAATTACAAGCCCTCAGGTGAAATAGTTTGTCCAGGTTTGGGCACTAAGCTTTCAGGTGGATGCAAAATATCCATGTGTTCATAAAATATTATAATGGTGAAGAACAGATGGCTGATGAAGCAAAGTCAAAATAATTGTCCGTTTGATGGAAAAAAGTGAAGGTCTGGGGAGTAAAGGATGATTTGTCCTCCAATATATAGCAAGTTGTTACAAAAATAATAAAACCTCCTTTATGTCAATTGAAGGGATGAGTAAGTAGTAACAGACTTTATTTATAGCCAGAGAAAGTAGAAGCTGACATCAAAAATTCTGTAAGAACAAAATAACAACTTTCTAAGGACAACCCTGATGTGATTTATGCAAACAGTAGCTTTATTGTCTTCCTACTTGCTTCTGTTCTTCTGTTAATTTTCTTTCTGTACTCTGTGTTCTCTGAGTCAGGGACCTGTACAGCTTATTTACATATGCAGTCTCACAGTGACATTCACAGTGCTTAAATAGATATATGCATTATCCATTTATAAAGTTTTTAGGATAGGCAATGTTTTTTCTTAGTTTTGTACAGCATCCAGCACACTGGAATCCAAACAGAAGAAGTATTCGTGTCTGCATAATAAACACATGTAGGGGTATTCACAAGAGGAATATTCTCTGCCATGCATACTCTTTAGGGCAGCTTTTCAATTCAGTTAATAGGATGCTATATAGGATGCCGTTTTCTCACAATATGCTGCAAGTTGAACTTATCCTTTACTGAACTTCTATGTCTTAAAGATTGTAGCATAAATTTGAAGTGAAGTAACCTGGAAAAAGAAGATCTAATATTTTGGTAGAGTTGTATAAACGTCTGGTTTTCTATTCCTGTAAACCAGTCATTTTGACTAAATTTTTAGCAGTGGTTTCGTGCAAGTCTCTTGCTGGGTCCCAACTTCTGATACCCTGAGCACTTAAAAACTGACAGAGATAGTGGCCTGGCCCAAAACAAGACACTTGATGCCTCTAGTTAGTCAACTTTTAAACATTCTTTTATGAATTCATTTTGCCTGATGTATATACTCACCTTGTAGTACAGTATGATAGATAGTTACATAAAATGCAAAGCTATCTGTTTCTAAATGACTTTTAGTGTAAATTGAGTCTTCTCTGCTTTATGTAACTCCAATGTTGTCACAGCTCATGACAGTTATATACCATGTTCTTCCCAGAGTGCTTTCTTGTACCGTGCCTTGAAATATTACCACCTGATGCATAATGCATCTTTCATTGGATTCAATAGCACTACATTTAGGTGTTGAACTGCAGTGCTAACAGGTGAACAGTCTTAATCTCAGTAGGCCTGTTCAAAGGCAGGGGTGTTAAGAGGCTCGGGTCTGATTTTAAGAGACCCTGAACTGAAGCAAGCTCTGTATTTGTAGTCCACATAGTCCACCATGTCCAGATGAATGGCTGCTAAAATCATTGCTGTGGTCAGATCTCACTGTAAACTATCTATACATGTGTATAGAGTTAAGCTTTTAAGTACAAATAAAAATGAAAACCCTAAGTATTTAATCCTCTTTTTTTAAAAAAACCCAAAACCCACTGGTATTGGCAATATGCTTTTTAGGCTGTAGCACCACATGTGTGTATATGCTTTTCCAGGGAAGTAAAGAGTAAAACTAAATAAGCTTATTTGGTTTGATCACAGCTTGTTTAGTCTTACAGCTCTGTACTATAATCTTGTTAAAACTTAGTATAAGTAGACTGGATTTGAGAAATAATACACTTTTGAGAAAAGAGATAAGTGTATCAAAGACCTTGCAATCTTTTATGTAGCAAATTAAGCCATTTGATTTTCATGGGAACGCTGACTTGTGTATCAGTTTGTAGAACTGGCCCAAGACTCCCCCCAGAACAGTGAAAGACACCAGTATCATCCTCGTTGGATGTAAGCCAGAGGTCACTCCTGTGCTTTTGTAATGACTGATTATTTTCAAGCACGGGAAACCAAAGTACAGTAAATGACAATACTTTTTGCTGCCTTAAGGAGCTGAATTTTAACATTAGCATCAGGCAACAGCAATGTTTGCAATCCAAGTCCATGCGGTTCTCTTGTAATGAAGCATATCCTCTTAGAACAGCTTCAAAATCCTTCCCTGTCATCGTTGCAACAGTTTAAGATCAGACTCGACCTCCAGCATAGCCCGTCTGGGGCAAACAGCCACTGCTGATAAGAGTTTGCATCTGACAGCTCTCTGGCAGGTGGGAGCTGGCTCCAGTGTCCCGGTGCGCAGACAGAAGGGGTGTTTGGGGGGTGCCAGCTGTCCCACCGGGTCCCTCTGCCAGCTGGCACAAGCCAGAGCAACCCCATGACTTGCATGTGCACCGCAGGCTTGGGGAACCGTAACCCGCCCTTAGCAGGTTTTGGCACGGGAGAAATTCTGGTTCAGTGTTTTAACTAAGTAATCAAAAAGCACGAGTAGACAGATACAGCCTCAGTGATGCAGGAAAAGCTCCCCAGAGAGCTTGTTTGGAAACATTCAGACTGGCTCCAGTTAAAACACCGACTCCAAATGTGCACTAGAGAAATATGGATTCACGCCAAAGCTTGCAGTTAAGCTCTTTGTTCAGCCAGGTTAAACCAAGCTTCTGGTCTGCAACTGCACTAAAGCTGTATGAAGTCCCATTCTAGAAAATGCTAAGAAGTGTCTTGTTCCAGCAGCAAAAATAATCATCGGAAATAACTGCATGAGACAAGAAGACAGTCACTCAGAGACCGGGATTTGCATCCAACTCTGTCTCCAGCACGAATGCTGAAAATAAAGATTGTAATTTTGTCTCAGTAGGGGGCAGAGAACACGTAAAGAGGAACTGAAAGATGAATCCAGTGCTGCCCTCGCAAGACACATTCGATTTAAATTGAAAAGGTCACTGCCCACATGATTGCATCACCCACCTCGCCAGGTCCATTGAAGGTATGAGGCTTTGACAGATCATCTGTTTTTACCAAGGGTGAGGCATTTCAGGTGTAGTTTGCTGGGAAAAAAAAGCCAAGAAGTTGAATACAGATATCTTGCTGAAATGTAATAAATAGGAGAAGAAAAAATATTTTTTATTAATGTGGATAAACATTTTTTCCAGTGTTTACACATGTGATAATTCCAGAAGTGTAGCTTTTAAAATTGCTTTACCTGTCAACTCTTATTCATTTTAACTAACACACTCATAGCACTTAAGAAAAGGTCCATTTATAAAATGTTCTTTCAATAACGAGTTTTCTGAGGCCACTTAGCTGGATTCTAGGCATTTCCTCGTTCTGGTTTTTTATGGTTGTATGGTTGGACATTGTTGCCTGGAAGGTTTCTGAGGAATTCCTAGCAAGTATTTTAATCGGAAATGTGCCCGTTATGTTGTGTAAGAATTACTGATCTGCACCATGCAAAAGACTTGATGATTAGAAAATATTCAGCACTGTGTGATAATACAAGTGTTAGCACCTGTATGTCTGTTGGCAAGTAACAAACTCAGTGTTGATGCAGGGTTAGAGTGTTGTCACAGGCTTTATTCTTGTCATTGACTCTCTTTTGCAGCGTTTACCCAATCAGCTGTTAAAACCCTCAAGTTCCTCAAAATAACTATTTATATAAAGGCTTTGTTTTCTTGGCTGTTTCTTTCTAGTCCAAAAATTACGAAAGCAGGAATTAGAGGAATATCTCCCAGCAGGGAATTGGATTTGCTAAAATGTCACCACCAATCTCTTAATTAGCCCCTCAGAATACCATGTTGTCTCGTGTTCCTTAGTGAGAAAGAATATGAGCAGAAACAAAATGGAGTTTATACTACTCCTAGATAACAGAAATCACAGTTGCAAACTCAGAGGTCATCTGAGAGATCTTTTACAAAAGCTCCATTTTGGAATATTGCCTGACTTAGAAATTTGAAAGTTGGTGAAAAGAATGAGAATGAAATATAATTCTTAGAAAAGAATTAATGTTTACATTTGAAATAAACTGTACTTATACAAGAATACCCAAACCTTTTCCATTACTATGGCTAAGAAATAGGAAAATTTCTTCTTATGGTCTGTAAGATGTGTTGACTCCAGTTGCTAATCTTGATTCCTTATTAATTTAGGCCTGAAATCTCTTTCCTCTGTTTTCTTCCTCCCTCCCCGCCCCCATCCCCCGTGCCCATTTCTGCTAAAATCAAGGAGTGTTAAACAGGGCTGTTCTCCTCAGGTAGGAAGATGCTTGAGAATGTATGAGAACTCACCTTTTTTACAATAGTCTTGGAGGGAATGAGCACAGCTGTCATTCCTGTAGTCTCCTAATAGGATTGTCCCTGCTATAAACTATTTTGAATTTGTTGTGCTCACCCAGTGCTACCAAGTACCGAAGATAGCCGTCTATGCTAGTTAGCACATTTATAAGTGTTTCTAAGGGATGGTGCATCAGGCATGTTCATCATTGTGCATCAAAGAGCTCTGGAAGACATAACACCCATTTCCCCGAGGAGGCAGAGCTCTACAACATCTTGAAGCGGGTCAGTACAGCAGAGGAGCTATGTGAATTATTAATAGTACCTTCCCTAAAATATTCTAAAAATTAAAATTTCATGTTAACTGGAAACAATTGTATTGGTTTTTTGGTAAAGAAATGCAAAAATTGCAGATGACTGAGAACCAGCTGACATACTCTGTCCAAAGTAAAATCAAATGTTTCCATTCATTTTTTTGGTGTGTTTTAATAATTGCTTTAAAAACTTGGGAAAAGGAAAAGGTTGGATTTGTCTGCACTCTTCCCCAGCGGGTGGGGTTGGGGAGCAAATTTCAATAAAATATTCCTCAATTAAAATACAATCACTTAATTCTATACAATGGATTTGTCCAAAGAAGACACAGTTGACCAGTTCAAAGTCAAAATTTGAAGTCGGGGTATATCTGTTCAGTTTCGTTTCTGCTACCTCGGTTAGAAAAATGTCTGTGAAAAGAGATTTCTTTGATGCCGTTTTCAAGATTCTTTTGTATGCTATTAGAAATCTACCTTATCATCATTGTAATAGTAATTACTTACTTCAAAGTGGGGTCATTAGCCCTAATTAATGTTTGCAAACATATCAGTATTAAGGTAAGTCATGTTCTGAAAGAGTGGAATATTTTGTCATAGTAACAGACCTCAGCAATCTGAAAGTGCTTACAGCACTCTTCTGCTCAGTCCCAGCTGCAAAGTAGGTCAAGACTGTCAATTTTTCTCCTTCTCTGACTGCAATGACTGCTGCTCTACCAGACTTTAAACAAAAGATTGGCTTGTACCAAGTTTGCAGATCTTTGCAGCAGTAACTGTCTTAATTTAAAAAATACTAATTTCTTGAGCTATTTTTCACATGTAAGCTTTTTTGTCATTTTACAAACAGATGTCATAGTTTTGGCTGCATCTCCAAAAACTTGTAAGAAACCATCAGGTTTATTAACATTTTCTATATTTATAGAAAACTACTGCTTTGTGAATATTGAGTTATTACCTACATATGATAGTTTGTAGAAATACAGTGCCTAATTCTACCCACAGTGAGACTGTGGGTATGTTACAAGAGCCGAGCTGTAAAGAAATATTATTTCTGCCTTTCAGTGTCCAGATGGCCAGAATGTTCGTGGGGGATTTTTTTATTGTTGTTGTTACTTTCCATCATCTCTGTTGGAAATGTAAGAGTTGTTATTCTAAGCCTATAGTCATTGTTAGAAAAATTAAATTCCATCTGCTATTGACTGATGGAAGCCGGGAGAAAATCAACAGAAAACCCCATTTGCTAGGCAGCATTTGTTGTCGGTTCTGAGCCAAAAAGACTCAAGCCACTGGACATGAAGAACTCTGGATAGCTGGTGATTTTACCTGATGGACAGCAAGGCAGATGCACATTTTATTACGAATCTTCACCTGTTTGTATGACTTTTGTTGTGTCCTGGTTCCTAACCACGACAGTGCTAAAGGTTTTTGTAAAGTGACCGCAAGCTTACCATTAAACAGACTTTGTATATTTATTTAGGTAAAGACATGCTAAATCAAGAGTAGGCTTCTCAATACATAAAAATATCTTAGCTGTCATGGGCCCAACTTCCAGAAGCCTCAAATACTTTGCAATTAGTTCAGTAGAAGTTGTTGAATTGTTGGTGTTTTTCATTAAATATGCCCTTGCTTCCAGGATGCTGGGTGCATATTTGGGTAGGCTCACAAAACTCTGGGGAGAGAGAATGGCATTGATTCCTTTTGTCAGTCCATTTCCCCGTGAATATCTGTCAAGATGACTTTTTTATTTTACGTAACATGGCTGAGTCCTGTTCCTAGCCCTGCTTTACCTTAGCCATTCCTTTCCTAACTTGCTTGGGCTACAACAGTCTGTAAGGCTGACCTCCTGAAACTCTATGCCAAAGCTGTTGCTGGTACATGGCTTTCTGAGCATTCCATACATTTTCTAAAACTTCCTGATCTTTAACCACTTAATGATACCACTGTTAAATTGTGTGATTGTATTTTAGGTACTGTTCTAAATCATTGAAGCCCTCTATAGAGGGCTTAGGGATGTTTTAGCACTTTGGCACCTGAAGGGACTCAGTTCAGTTTCACACCCCTAGTAAGCACATTTGGCAGAGCTTGTACCTTCCCCGTCCTGTGTTTTCCAGAACTCTAAGCATTTAACATAGTCACCAAACAGTCTGACAGCTTCTTTTCTTCTTTCAGTCTTTCATCTTTTGCACCATTGTTCCTTGCTACCAACTCGTCTTTCCCTAGCAAGATTCCAGGTGAATCCAAGCTCGCAGACAGCCAGCTATATTACTTCTGTGTTCCCTGCATAATGAAAGGTCAGAAGAAGATGTACGATCTTGAACTTCCTCAACAAGCATATTTCACCCCAGTAGGCTTCTTCAAAAGCTCTTTAGACTGTGGGGCACATATGAATATTGACCAGTCGGAGAGGTCCTAGCATAATCTGTTACATTTCCCTGTTCTTCTTATCTAGTCCACATGGGATAAATGTGGAGGCCCCTCTGGTAGTATGAAGTTGTTCTGTCTTCTGCTTTGCTCAGCAAGATGAGGATCACTTTGCTCCATCCCACGCCATAGATGTTCCACTGGGTTATAAACCTAATTCATGTGGTGATGAACAGATCTGTGAAAGTGACTGGTGCCACTCGCTGAGGTGGCTGGAGCCAGAGGAAATAATTTCCTTCATGGTTAGAATTTCTCTTTTATTGTTGTAAATGTGATTAATGCTCTCAATAATTAATGGTCTGGGCCTCCCCCAGTGCTCTAGGTGCATAAGCTCTTGTCAACCGCAAGTTCTCATTGACCATGTAATTTAGTCAGTAGAGGTCAGAGACTGACTTCGATTACTCTAAAGCGGATGCCTTATGACTGGTCAGCTCGATGGCTTTCTGGATACCACGAGGTAATATTGACTGTATCTCCATTTGATTGTAATGCAACCTTATAGACAAATGCATGTGTAATCACCTGCACGTAGACACGTAGATTTATGTGTCCTCATCTCAAAACTGAACACTGCCTCTAGTCTCCCTGTTACAGCCTTTCGCAACAGGTTTCAAGATAAGTGTCTGGAATTTGACATAATAGAAACCATAATTCTTCTCCTAACGTTGTCAGAAAGCATTTTATGGTCCTTCTGCTGCTTGCTATAGACTCTCTTCCTTCAGAGACCAGACTTGCTCGGTCTGTTTAAAAAGGAGGCACTTGCTCTCTCTCCCTTTGTTCCACTATAGAGCTCATACGCCTGCAAACGCTTTCAGCATCCACAAATTTTGAGGTTTTTTCTTGCTTGACTTGGATCTCTGTCTCTCCCAAGGTAAGGGGGAGAATAAGGGGAAATAAAAACCAGGATGTGGTGCCTACCATCTGCAGTGGTAGTTACAATTTTTGGGTCTTCTAGGAAACTCGTAGCCTTGCCTATTTCTGGGGACTTTTAACAAACTGGTTACAGTCTGCCTTCAACACCAGAGTGTTAGTGCGCTATTGACAACAATCACAAAAACCCATGCAGCTTTCAAAATGTAATAAAACTTGAAAGTTATTTTATCTTATCATTGTACTAATTCAAAATACGATTTAGTCCAGGGGAACTGAGTAGTGACAAGTTAAAACACCAAGTCAGTTATATAATGAATTGTTTCTGATGTTTCTCTTAATTTTTTTTTCCTCCCAGAAAAAAAAGGGGTAGACATGATGGTATTTTCCCTAAGGAATTGTATTTTTAGTTTTAATAGATTATTAAAGAATAATAATCTATTGAGCGAAGTCATATAAAGTGAATTACTAAGCTTAAGGTATATATAAGAAATTAATTTGGGATTTTCAGTCTGTGTTAAGGAAAACCTCTTCCAAAGCTGTGACAGCAAGAATAGTTTAAGAGAACGTAACAAGCTTTAAAAAATAGGGTTGTCAAGCTTTTTACAAATGAATGTTTATTTTTGTCCTCATTTAACTTTGCCCTGCAGAAGCAACAACATATCTTCAGTAAGGTGTTTATGGATATCTCTGTGCCTTAAAACTGAATTTCGGCATGATAGTCAATATTTTGTCTGTTGTCCAAGAAGAACATATTTTCCTCACAGTAACCTACTTAACCTATCAACAGGATCAGCCCCCAGAGCCAGAATCAAACCAATTACTCTTAAGACTCACTTATTACAGGGGTAATAAATAAAAATAGATAAAAAAATGGGGGCCAGGGAGAAGTCACTGAAAGGATCGGTGAAAGATTTGGGAGTTTGAGGAGGCTTGAGATAACATTTTTTCTGGACTACTTGAAGGTTCCGAGTAACGATGGGTGTCATACATGGTCTTTGCATTAGCATGCAGTCTGCTTTTGATTTATCCATGGGTGGAATATCTGGGTTTCTGGATAGTTTGTGCTGCAGATGTGCAAGACTCACGCTTATGAGGCACATTGCACTTAAAAGCAATATATTTTCATATTTTTTCATATTTTCGTTGCACAATCTGGCATATCACCCAGCGTACATAGGTGTCACATCATCTGTGTTTTGCTGTACCCTGTTAAGTGTTGTCTAACATCCAGTTTCGCTGATGATTTGAGAAACATGGACCTGGAAGGGAGAGGAAGAAAAATGGCTTGCTAAGAAAGACATCCTTTAGCATGGGTTTTTTTGTTTGTGGTTTTTTGTTTGTTTGTTTCTTTTATAGCAGTTAGTATTATTCAATACTTCATATATTTCGGCACAGCGACAGTTGATTTAATTTACAGCCATGAGTGCTTGAGACATCTGCAAATCATAAACCCTGATCTGGAGATACAAAAATGACAAACACGCTATTAGTGATCGATTGCTTGTAAAAAATCTGTACTTTGAGTAAGATTTTCCAACTTTCAAATGGATTTAAAGCCACAACATTCTTCATACATAAAATTCTCTGGTAAGTATTACACTTTAGCGAGACTTCAGATGTCAGAAGCTGCAATTGGTCCCTAAAAATCGAAAACTAGCAGAAAGATGGAGAAGGCAGGCTGCCCAACTCAACACTAGCCACTAGGAAACATGTTCCACAAGCAGTACCCTGTGCTGGTGTTGCCCTCTCTTTTGCAA
This sequence comes from Caloenas nicobarica, assembly GCF_036013445.1. Taxonomy (NCBI): domain Eukaryota; kingdom Metazoa; phylum Chordata; class Aves; order Columbiformes; family Columbidae; genus Caloenas; species Caloenas nicobarica. The sequence continues at coordinate 75,203,217 of NC_088245.1, forward strand.
GCTGTGCCTCAACTTAGCATTGAAAATCAGTGGATTTGTCTGATTTCAGCTCTTCAGCTGCCCCCAGCAACACTCCCTGTACCTGCTAGGTATTTGTATCAGTAAACTCATGACTCAAGAGACAACCAGACACACTTTTTCTAAGAAAACTTAAGGGGTTAAAAAAAAAAAGGCAAGGAGAAAAGTAATTATTGTAAATTTTAGAGCAAGACTTGAATAGCATGCAGTAAGAAAGTCTCTCATTGGATGAGGAAAAAGCAAAGTGTTACAAGACTATCAATCATCCACCTGTGTGCTGAATGAAGTGGGTTCCTTTTGGAAATCGATCTAAAAATGCTGGGAAACTACAAAACTTTTTTTTTAACAGAAATGTAAGGTGGCCGTAGTACACAGTAACTGTGTTATGATGTATGACAGCTGTTTTCTGCGAGACAGTGAACTTGAAGGTGGGATGGAGGACACTGGGAGGCATATGCTTTTGTGGATAGTGTCTGCTGTTTTATAGATATACAGTACACCATGTAGACAGACTGATATGGACATGTCCTTTCAGCTGATAAAAACACCTCTAACTGTCAAGAAATATGTGATAAAATATTTATATGTACTGTTTCTCAACAATAATACTGTGCCTGCTAGCCAATCAAACAAACAATCTTCAGTTCTGTTTTATAGTAAAATTATTTACATTCATCTTATTTTTGAGGCCAAACAGTGTTTCCTATTGTATACTTTCACGCTTCTGTTTTTGTAGCCCTTTTCATGCTATGTTTGCACAGAGAATAATGTTTATTCTGAATTCTGTAGCTAAGGCTGTTTTGTTACGATGAAATAGACTTTTCTTTATACCTAGAAATAATAGCGCACCTATGATGTAGGCAGCCTAAGATTTATAGGGTCCTTAAATACTCATTTTCTTGCTTTTAAGTACTTGGCTTTTCTAAATGAGGTGATAGATAATTCTGTTTTTCACACAGACACAAGGGGAGGGATCTGGGCCACTGCTTTGCACTTCAGAATATTTTTTTTATCTGCATTTCAACTGAATGCAAAGATCTCCATGCATCTGAAAAATGTACGTTTGTGCTATTAACTTGTTTTGTGATATGCCTGCATAAATGCAGAAATTTCAGTAAATGTAAATGCGCCACACTATATATAACCTCCCTGAATTTGTTTTTAATGGATAATGCCTTTGACTTTGTCCTTTTTCAGCAAGTCTCTCAGTTACCAAAGGGGGGAAATAAAATTTATTTTATCAGATCTTGATATGTCCTTTTTTAAGCAAACAAATTTTATTTATAAGTTTATAATGGAAATATTTTCTAATAATTTTCAAAGTGTGGAAGATGTTTTGGAACATTTTTATCCATGCTTGCAAAATCAGCTCCTATAGGCATCATTATCAAGATGTAGTTCTGTTTTGTAGGATGATATACTGTGATATCAATGGATAGATAGAAGATCAGACAAAATAAATTAATAAAGAAAGAGGAATTGTAATATACTTTAACTTTAGGAAGATATTAAACTTTTAGGACACTCTCCAGTTGTCATGGTACTGAAGATACATGCTGGCTGCTTGGGATTTTTTTTGAATCTCTGTGTGTGCTTGGGATACTCATACGATCTCTGTAATAGTTCACCTACTTGTTAAAGAATAGAAAAACTATCACCTGTGGGATTGGAAGTCCATTTTTTTTTCAAAAATCCTGGGTTTTTTTTTGCTAAGAGAGCAAGGAAAAATCTGTCTCTTTAGTCATAACATAAATACTTTTGTCTTTAAACTATAACACTTAACAAAGAGCAACTTCACACATATTTAGGGGTAAATCTTATCTTAAACTGATGAGAGACTGTGTTCCCACAGCCATCCAGTATTCATTATTCTAAATGCTCCTTATTTATAGTTGAGAATCTTGCCAGTAGTACACAATGCTCCTTTAAATGAAGTCAGTGATAAAAAAGGTCGTGGAAAAAAATCTGCTTGATACCACTGTGAGTTGAATTTGGTCTCAGATTGTCTGCAAAAAAAATCCTTAATAGTTTTGTTTAAGTGTTATGTATTGTCTTCAAATATAGCTGATAGGTGAGAATTTAAGGAGGTTTGGTTGAGATGGGGTGGGGGGAAAGCTGAAAAGAACATTAACAAGGTATTTCTAAATCGCTGGCAAAGAAAAAAAAATTTTTGTATTTATTTGTGCTAACTGTTTAATGACTCAATAGTGGGATTTCATAGTTTCCAAAAGCACTGTCCTCTATCTTCCCAACAAGCAGTGTAATTATCTGGTTGTGCTTCTTTCAAGCTGAGGAGGCAAGGAGGTTAAAATAGGACTTTATAAAGGAAGTTTGTTGCTGATGCAGAAGTTATGTATTAACCAGTGTTAAGGACGTTTCTTTTCCCTAGGTTTCCCGAAATGGATTCCAGAAATTCTTCTTAAATAAATAATTTATTTGCAAGGTATAGCATAGGGCAGCTTGAGCTGGGTGCTCTGTAAGTTCTATCAGAAGCAGCATACCAGATAATTCAGTAAGCTAACGCAGTCTATGTTTCCCTTTGTTTTTGTGATCACAGGCTGAGCTGAGACTAATAGCCCTACATCTGTACTGGTTTTACTAATTTTGTAGGCACTGATTTTATTATCTCTGGTATTTTGAACTCTTTGTAGGACTCTTTGTTAGTGCTCTCGGTAATTACACTCATCCCCATGATTATTAGATCCACCCCCTCAGGCGATAAACGTATTGCAACATCCAGAGCCTGTAAAAGATCTCTCCATAATAAACATGCTGGGGAGTCTTCCGTTAATACAAACCTTCCCCATACATTCTTATTTCCTGTTGTTACAAATAGGGGTTTGCTTAAATGTCTTTCTCCATTGCCAGTAACTCCATGAATCAAAATTTTATCCTTAGTTTTGGACCCCGCTGGAGTATAATTTAAAAGGGATAATGTAGCTCCCATATCTACTAAGAATTCAACTTCACAGCCTTCTACTTTACCTATTATGTGTCTCTTTTGGTCTAGAGGAGTCCTCCATACATTAAAGATTCCTAACCCTTCTGTCTTCCCACAATTTTCAGGGTATCTTCTTGTTCAGGACAGCACTTCACATTGGTAATTCTCTTCTGTAATCATTCCTCATGGACATAGAGGACACTCTTGCCACATGTCCCAGATTCCCACAGTAGTCACATTCTTTTCCCTCATTCCCTCCCACTTCTCTTTCTTTTTCTCACAGTTTTGGTTCAACCCTGGAACCTGGTCTTCTGCCTTGGCTTCAACTTCCACCTCTCAATTGCAGATTTCTTGCTAGTGCTGCCACTAGTAAATTAGCCTCCCGTTCTTTTGCTTGCTTGCTTGCTTTCACTAGTTCAGCCTTTTGTCTTTCCTCCCATCCGTCATACACAAACACAGCCACACTCAGAACTTTTTGGAGGTTTTCCCCTTACCAGCCAGGCATATGCTCTTTGAAATATTTCTGTATGTCAGGGGCCACTTGATGCACAAACACACTGATTGCAAGTGCGTCGTTAAAATTCTGCTGGGTCATTCCTGCATATTTCAATAAGGCTTGTCAGAGCCATCCCCAAAAATCACTCAGGTGTTCATCTAATCTCTGCCTACACTCTTGTACTTTAGTCCAATTAACCCCTAACTTGCCACCACGGTGTAATTGCTTCCACTAGATTTTGAAATGCTGTTTGGCAAGTGGCTCTATCCCCATTGGCTTTATAACACCAGTTTGGATCATTAGCTGACCAGGAAAAAGGCCTCAGCCTCCTAAGCTGGGGATTGTGGGTTCGTGTCCCATCTGGGTTTCCAAAATGTTAAGGAAGTTTCTTTTCCCTAGGTTTTCCAATGCAGAGACTCAGGCATGGATTCCAGAGATTCTTCCTAAATAAATAATTTATTTGCAAGGCACAGGACAGAGCAACTTGATGAGTGCCTCCGGTAGAGGAACCCCCAGCAAAGAAAACCCTGGGCAATTATACCCTTTCAATCAAAGCTTCCCACCCCTTGCGTCCATTCAGGTCAATTGTAAAACTGGAGTCTGAAGTCTCATTGTTCTTTATTGGATATCTTCATTTTTGTCAGGTAGGCCATTTCTTATCTCTGTGGGTAGTTGTTTGTCTTTTACCAATAGGACTAGACGTTAGTCTGAGTCCTGTTCTTCAGTTGTTATTTTTTGCACCTGCAGTTGGGGATAAAAATAAATCCTTGGCAATAACCAAAACATTCTTCTGTTTCTCGTCTTCCTGTAGACATGCTGTTCCATTCCTTTGCTTACCTCCAGGGACATAGCTCCTGCTGATGATCAAAAGCCCCTTTATCTTCTTTCTTGAACAAATTCTGGGGCCCTGTTTTGCTAAACGAGGCAGAAAGTTCAAAAGTTCACAGCTCGTAGCCTAAGTTATTATACTTATGTTAAGAGAGTTCTGTATAAGCAATTTCTAAACAAGTTCGATAAGAATCAGTATACCAAATAATTCAATAATCTGAGGCAGTCTGTATTTCCTGACACTGGGATTACCCTCTATAACACTAGTTTCCCTAGAGTCTCTTCAACCAAGTAATGATTTAGCCCAGTGTTGCTTCATTTAGATCATTAGGTAGCAGACAGAAATGTTGTCCTTCCTGTTTATAATAAAAAAAATGAGAAAATATCATTAATCGTACCATCTCTAAAGAAATGAGCATGGAGAAGTTAGTAAGAAGGTGACGACATGAGAGATGCTTTTACTCATGGGATTATATTATTAGATCAGTCTTCCAGGTGGCCAGCAGGTCGAGGGAGGTGATTCTCGTCTTCTACTCTGCTCTCGTGGGACCCCACCTGGAGTACTGCGCCCAGCTCTGGGGTCCCCAGCACAAGGAAGACATGGACCTGTTAGAGAGGGTCCAGAGGAGGCCACACAACTGATCAGAGGGCTGGAACAAGTGTGGTTGGACACTGGATCAGGTCGCCCAGAGAGGTTGTGGACGCCCCATCCCTGCAACTGTTCAAGGCCAGGCTGGACAGGGCTTTGAGAAACCTGGTCTTCCTGCCATTCCCTCAGGTTCTGTCGTTGGTCACTAAAGAGAAGAGTTTGGCGCCTTCCCCTTGTGAGGAAGCTGTAGACTGCAATGAGGTCTCCTCTTAGTCTCCTAAGTCTCCTAAACCGTTTCCTGCAGCTGAGGTTAGAGCGCTGTTTTGGATTAATACTAATTTATATTTCTTTGCTAGGATGGTTTCCACTTAGATGAGTTTCCTGATCAGATTCACCACCTGGCTGCAGAAACACTTTTGCCAGCGCAAGAGAGTAGCAGCACAAACATCAGAATGAAGCTCTAAATTGAAGCTATTTTTGTTTACTGTCAACCCTGGGGAGTTGCTATAGGACTTTATGAATCCACAAATTACAGCTGGACGAGTATCAGAGGCTGTGTGTAAATTGCTTTGGTAGGTGCAGTGAATCAGAGAGATCATTGCGTGTCTCTAAATTTAGGTGAGCAGGCACAGCCTGGTTTGGGTTGGGTAGGTCATGCCTGTTCCGCACCCTGATCCCAGCGCTCTACAGCACTGCAGGTTGTGCGTCACACATACGGGCTTTTCCAGCATCAACCTGTCAGCCTCTGTCACTGTCCTCGGTGACCACCACATCATCACACTTGAGAGGAAGGGCTGTAACCGCAGCTGCTGCTCAGCCACCCCTCGGTACCGGTGGCACAGACGTCTCGTGTGCCGCTGCTAGTGAACCTGCTGAGCACCACAGGCTTTAGGGCTCTCGTGGCCCTACAGGATGAACTGAGGTGATCCACAGCATAGGGTGGCACGTACGTCAGACACCAAGATTAAAACTGTGGCAAAATTAATTAAGGAGCTGGAAACTGTCCGCAATACATGCAATGTTTGTGTGCATTATTTCAGAAGATTTTTTCTTCTTCCGAATTTGCAGAGAGCAATAAAGTGAGGAAAGAGCCAGGATGGAGAATTCTACAATTCCCTTAGCCTCACTGAATTCCTTTTATTCCAATTTTGCTTATATTACAGGAGGAATAAACTAGACTAGCACATCACTTAGAATAATCCACAAAATATACAAAAATTACTTTTATGGAAGAGGCTAGAAAAGAATCAAGAGGTAGTATAGATTTCAGCACGACACGACTGCAAGCAGACCTAGCTTAAGCTACGTTGTTTGTCATAATTTTTGGCCTACAGAATTTTATCTCAAAAATAAATGTTACTGGAAACAATTATAGCAACTCCAGAAAACATTGGACACAAGACAATTGCACTTAGGATTTTTCTGGAGTCACAGTAGTCCGGGCTAGGGAAGGTAAAACAGATGGAGCACAACCTTGATATGAATATTACTTCTAGTATTAAGTCCCATATTAGCTAGGACATAGGCTGGACATAACTGAAATCTTCACTAAGTCAGCAGTAGGACAAACTCTTGAAGACATTTATGTCTCAGATCATATGGACAATGGTCAAACCAGGAGAGATAAAATAGTAGCTTCATAACCAGTGAGGCAGCAGTTTTCTCACCAATTAGCTGCTGGTGGTTTTGGTTTGTTTTGGTTTTTTCTCCCCTTAAGGTTTTCATAGGAAGCAAAGCTGAAAAGATCATACTTTCAGTCTGGGTATTATGGATTTCAAAGGAAGGAAAAATTTAACAAATGTGGCAAATGACTTGTATACTATAATATGAGAGGCTTGAAAGAAGTATCTATTGTTCCAGTATTTTACCACCCTTGTAAAAAATTTCTTCCTCATGTCTAGCCTGAATCTCCCTTCCTTTAGTTTAAAGCCATTACCCCTTGTCCTATCACAAGAGGCCCTGCTAAAAAGTCTGTCCCCGTCTTTCTTATAGGCCCCTTTTCAGTACTGAACGGCTGCAATAAGGTGTCCCCAGAGCCTTCTCTTCTCCAGCCTGAACAACCCCACTTCCTTTCATCATGGTCTACACCAGTCCCACTGTTGCTCTTGAGGACAGATCTAAAGATCCTCGAGTTTGTCAGTGGTGGCTGATGTGAAGGGGCTGTAAAGTTACAGGAAACGTGAAGGCTACAGAAACACTTTGAATTATATTGTAAGGAGAATACACATAATGTTGCAAGGGAGGTAGAGAAAAAATCGCAAAGGTGAATTTTTGGTGGTGGTTACTTATTTATAACTGAATCCATTTTCAAAGCCAACAGAATAGATGTTCAATATTTAGTAGTGGTTCTTCAAACCCTCCAGACTATCTTTCGTTTCCTCCTTTAGGGAAGCTAGAAAGATTTTGAACTCCACTATCAATATTTTTTGCACCTTCCTGTGCTCAGGACAAGTGTCCTTGAAAGGGCAGCAGTTTTTGATTTGCTGATTGTCATGTAGACAAGGATGTTTTCAAAATAAAGGCACACAATCCATTTGTAAATCTTCCTGAATATATGAAAGTCTAATCAGGCTGACTCAGACAGCCGAACTATGGCATATCTCATTTGAATTCTCTCTTCCCCCAGGCCTTGTCTACAAGAAATATGCATACATTGTATTGTAAGTAGAAAACATGAGTGATAACAATACTCAGCCCTGGTGGAGTTCTGAATGTGTTTTAGTTTTAAATGCATCCGAACATTTACCTTTTTCATATACTGGATGTAGCTGTAACAGCCCTATATAATGCCTTTATTTGTCACCGATAATATAGTCCTGAAGCAACACAACCTTCTAGTGCCCCGTTTTTCCTTACTGTTAGTAGTTGACAGAATTTCTGCAGTAAGAAACATGTTTTTTGATTTGGTAGATGAACACTGATATTGCATGCTCTGCTTGTGTGCATAGTTCCTCATTACAGAAAGGGCCCTATTGACTACAGATATATTGGTTGTGCGGATATAATTTGTGGATCTTCTCTTCATTCTGAGAAATCTATTTTTTTCAAATAATCATTTTCTGGTTACTATATATACTGAACTGCTGGCTGGTTTGGATTTTCAATGTTACATTTCACCGTCTATATGTAAACAGTGACCACTTCTCACATCATTGAAGACAGTGTTCTTTATGGTCAGCTCTCTTAAAGTGCCTATTTGACGTGTCTTCTCAATGGCAAGCATTTGAGGAAAAAATTTTTTACACAGGTAAACAGCAAGTTCAATATTTCTGAGCCATATAGGTAAATTAAGTTCTGCCACCCTCAGGGTGAGGGGCAGAGTAACTTGTGTGATCCCATCACTGGCTGCAGCAAAGGGCATTTCTATGGTCATGGCCTGGTTTAAATAATGGGGAAGCTTAAAATAGGTTGCTTGGGCTGTGAAGAAGAGAGGGTGGGAAAAGTGATCTCTGTAGGGCTGTGAAAGTCTGGAGAAAGAGAAGTTTCTTTCTTCCACTACAGTTCGAGGGCTGCAACTTGCTTCTGGGGGGACTTTGTGGTGGCCATCGTCATTATACTTCTTTGGTCCATGCCCTTTGGTTGTAGATGGCCATACTCTGAAAACCAGTTGCAGATACAGATTCTTCTCTCCCCATGTGTTCCCCTCAACTATCTCCATGTTTAGATACCCTGTTAACTCTTCACATCCTAATGTAAGATCTGAATGTGCATGTGCATTTGGTTCTGCTCTGTCTGCCCCTGCTCCCATCTTGCTTGTGCTAAAAGCTCTAATCTGGTCGAAGACTGGGGAGGGAGGACAAAAATGAATCAGCCCAAATGGTATCTCCTTCCTCCCTCTTCTATCCCAGAAATGGGAGGAGCATGTGAAAGCAGATTGTCCTCTTCTTTTTCTCCCCTGCCCTTCTTCAGTGAGCTGATGCTCTTCGCACAGGCAGCAAGTCACGGCTGCCCTGAGCAGCCTTTTACCTGCAAGGCACCTACCTAGAAGGATCCCTGGTATCTCTCATGTCATCGCTGCTGTGCTCTGTGATTGCTGCATGAAACCTGTTGTCACTGTGGGCCTTTTTCTCCCTTAACCGAGCATAGTTTTTTTCTAAATTCATTAACGTAAAGTAGTTTATTAATTTGGCATGTTACATGATAGCCTAAGAAGCTGACAAATAGTAATGAAAAAGTTAGGAATTGAATTCATTGCTTTGTCAGACACATCACTGTGGTCGGTGGCTGGGACATGGCTGAGGTGCACATTTTCTCTCTCTTTTTTTTGTGTGTGTGTATGTGTGTGTGTGTTTTTGTTTCATTACGCTGACTTGAGAAGTCAATCTCTTGTTCTTCCTCTTATTAAAAAGTCCTCCTATTTGCCCTCCCAAAGAATGAGGAGTGATTATTTGACATCTCTGAAATATTTATGGGATGGGAAAACATTGATGCTAAATTTAGTAAGATATGTGTTTTGATTGTTATCTTGGCAAGTACAAGTCATTTGAGTACTACTTTGCTAACTTCTCTACTTGTTTGTCTCTCTGAGCAAGGAGATACCATTGCAAATTTCCATTATAGAGAAGAGATGACAGAAAGTTTGACACACTGTCATTATGTAAAAGAATACCAACTCATGCCTTGTTACTGGCAATTATTGTACTAAGAGTAACCTTTTCCTTACCATCAGAGATGCTTAAACCAGACGCAAAATATGAGGGAGTTTGTATCATGTGCTCTCATAAAATGTGCTCTATCATCATTCTTAAGAACGTCATTGACTAACTGGATCTTTCCACTGCAGTGAGCTTATTTAACACGAGCCAGGAAGAAAGCCTGATACTACGTTTTTGCTTTGTTCAGTTTGCAGCCATTGCTTTTGTGTTCTTAATAAATGTGGGCTACACTGTGAATAGACTTCACTTGAATTAGAGATAATTAAGATAAGATTGACTGCAAAATCTGTCACTTTTTTCTTCATCCTTCACCCACAGCAATGAGACCGCTTTTGCTGCACAGTAGATAGAATGTGATTCCCTTGCCTCTCCCCAAGAGAGGAGACATGCAATTTTTGGTAGCTGAGCTACTTGAAGATTCGTTACAGTGTGTATAATTAATGAGTGTCAGCAATGAGAGAAATTATAAACTTCTGAGTTCTCTGGAAAAAAAAGGCATTTTTGGAAAACAACTTTGAAATAAATGTTAAAATGAGGACTCTAAGAGGATCAAGGCTTAAGGGGGCTACATTTAGTGTCTGAATTACTTGAAACTGCAATTTGCTTTTGTCTGAATCAAATATTCCAAGAAAATGGTACTCAGAGCTATTGTACAAGATAGTTTTTAAGTCCTTGTGATTCAAGCATAGAAAAAATGTCAGGAAACATAATGATTTGTTCTCATTTTTTATTTTATTTTTCAGAGTCCAAGATAATAAAGCCCTCACTTCACATCTAGAAATACTTGAAATAATATGCTCTTCAGGGGGGAAACAGACTGAACAGCAGTTAAGCTATTATTTTCACTAAACCAAATAATAGGCTTTAATAAAAAGCCTCTTCTTAGCTGTGTTGTCCGTTATTAACATGACTAAATCAGTCCCGTAATATTCTTATTTCTAAAGGACTCTTGATGCTGCTTTTTCCTCAAGAGAGGGTGGTAATCTATACATTAGTAGCTGATACATATGGCTGACTGTCTCACCAGTTGTGCCTGCCTGCAGAAAGCTGCATTTTCTGTAGCCACCTGCTTTTTGTGGCACAAGAACGAAGAAGTTTCCAACCACTGCTGCACGTTGGTCACCTGAGTTGGGTCAGTCATCCTCGTGTAAAGTGCATGGCGACTTTAATAAGCTTGCTGAAAATATTGTGTACAATGCACTTGGGATTGCAGATGCTTTGAATTTTCTGTCTATTGATGAAGATTAAAGGAGATTTTAATACTAACCAAAGGGATCATTACTGCAGGAGGGTTGTCTGTATTGAACCATAGCTGAAATATATACTGAATATTTTGAAGATAAAACCTTTCATTTTATTTAATGTTGCTGTCTCCACACATCCCTGTAACAAGGAGGCCAGGACTTTGGGTGTTAAAGTGTAGAGCCCGCTGATTCTCTTTCTCTCCGAGTTCAGCAACCTGCAGATCAGAAAACCTCCAGAGTTTGTGCTCAAGTGCCCAACAGTTTTTTTAAACAAACCTATTTAATCTTTATAGCTGGAAGAGAACAGAACAGAAGAGGAAAGGCATTTTAATACAATAAAAGAACTACATGCCTGTCTTTCTTACCCTAAGGCCTTTGCCCTGTGGTACAGAGTCACAGAAGTTTTGCTTCTTCAGATCCTACAGTAGAATCAGTGCTCTTTATTCTCTGTGGAATTTCTTTAGGGAGATTATTTTAGTCTGTCTTCATTTTTTAACTGTTGCCATTCTTTTGGATCACTTTGCTCCCAGATTGGCAAAACCAGCTGTGTTAACATTGCTCATAGTCTGTCGCAGGCTGGAGATTATTATGTATATTACTCCACTGTCAGGGCTGGTTCTTATTTCAGTGGTTACTGCTTTCTTCCTAGGAATTATTTTCAGCCAGACCTTTCTCCAGACCTGGCCTAAAGTGCAGTCTCAAAGCTATTGAAATGGCAATAACCTCTAAAACTGAAGAAGACAATGTTGGGATAAATACACAAGAATTAGAACAGAAGTGAAAACTAGCCTCTTAGTCATCACATCTGCCGTTTCCAGAGAAGAAATGTACTTAGTCATGTCTTGAAAGCAGCATCTTCTAAGGTAAGCGATAAGATCTTTCAGTGATCATCCACTCTGTTTCACAGGAGGCCACTTGTTTGAAGCTATTGAATAGTTTAAGTCAGCTTTCTAGCTGACTTTTAATATATTTTAATATATTAATATGTTTAATATATTAAACATTGTTAAACATTACCTTATATAATGCAGTATCACAATAAACAATATTTCAAAATTAACCTTATGTCCTTTGCAACCTGTGCAAACTTCGAGGTGATTGACTAACCTGGTTCTTACTCTGTTATGTGTAGCTGAGTACCAGTGCAAAAGGACTACTCAGACATTCCATTATGTTTTGATAAACACCCCGTCTCAAGGCAAGGTGTTTCTTCCACAATCCCATTTACGACATTTTTCCCCTTAAGGAAATATCCCATAATAAACTGCTGAAAAATGTTATATTTTTGCAGCTAATGTGAAATTTTCAAAGTCATTGGCAGTGTGTCTCATCAGTCCACAAGCAGGTTTGAAAGCCACGGGAGGTTTTGTGTGGGGAATATGTTTCCTACCAATGCAAATTTCCCTAGTCCAAATGCAAGAAAAATTTCCATAGTTGCTAGTTTCTTATGTGTCGTATTGTACCACCACTGAGGTAAATGACTGGAAGAAAAAAGAAAAAAAAAAAAATTTTTTTTTTTTTCCTTGTGGAGTAACAGATCTAGTCTATTAAGGAAGATGGACCCAGGACTTCGATCTGAAGTTGAGAACAAATAACATGATGGTGACTTTTCAGTTGTCATCTTAGAGGACAAAACTGTAAGTGGACAGGCTATGGCCTGTGTCTTCATCAGTCACTAACTATATTGTGGCGATTCCTGCTGGCTTTTGGCTAGCTTAAGGAGCATGTTTCCAATTCACAAGGTATTATATGGGATCCTGGCCATTTCATCATCTGAAACTGTGGTAGTAATTTTTCTACCTGCAAATATGTAATCAGATGGTCATCTAGGTACTATACAGAGATTAAGCGATACTATAATCATGATATGAAATGTATTAAATGCTACTTTCTTTCTTTTTGTCATGTTCTGGAAGGTTTATAGACAAGATTTTCAATGTAGAATTGCCAATTTTCTGGGTACTGCTTTGATAGAAAGTATCCACAGCCTAGCTCACAGCTGAGTCCTTCGCCTGAATAGTAAAGTGTATAGATTTATGGGTTACATTATGTGGTCTCTTAACAGAGGAAGGTTATTTTCCCCTGTCTGAAAAACAAGCACATTTATTTTAAAAAGCCCAGAGTCTCTCACTTCATATTCTCATTATAACCATGCTGTAACTGCCCTTATGAAATAAAATCTTCCCTCAAACACAACAGGAATTTCCCAAGTAAACTTTTTATTTCATTAATTAACCAAACGAAAGCAAATACATTGGTCAAAGAAGAACAGCTGTTTTCTGCAACTTTTCCCACAACCACTCTGGGAACAGATATGACGAATGATTTAAATATCCCATTACTATAACACATTTTTTTCTATTACTTGTCACTTTTCTGTAGTACTGTGTACTGATAATCATGTTACTTCATTAAAGTGAGGTTCAACATATTTCTTTCAGAGAGCTGGTAAGATATTTAGAACAAATCAATTTTGTACTGTTAGTACTTGGGTGGCATGATTTGCTAGAATGACTAGCTCCCATGGCAACTTCTGTATCACAGAATAAAGTAGGTGGGTTAATCTATAGGATACAAAACACTTCCTTCAAGAAGTCACACAGCAATGCATGAAGGAGACCCTTTTCGTCTTTGCAGTGGAATGAATGGGGAATGAAGGAATGAAAGCTCAGGATGAAATTATATTTGTAATGTGCTGTCCTGGACATCAAGGTTTTTCTGGCTCCTGGCAGATGCTTTACTTGCTGAAGGCCCTTCTGACACACCAAAGTGGGAGCTATGTGGGTTTTTTTAGGGCAAGTCATCAGGAGTGCTTATATATGGTAGGATATCTACAGTGATGGTAAATCAGCCTTTCACTCTGGCAAGACTTATTTCAACCTTTTGCCCTCTAGAAGACAAAAATTATAAAAGAATTTTTACTTCTCTCCCTGCCAGAGCTCCAAGTGACAGTCTTCAGGTGTACATGAGTGTGCTGCAAGATTAGCAGTAGTATTTGACCCTCTTTTTTAATTTGCAGGGAAGACAGGCATGGAGCAAGATTATGTCTTTCCCCATATGACAGCCACATCTTTTATGCTAGCCTTATTTAATTGTATCTTAAAAGGGAATGTCAGAGGGATTACAGGACAAGAGGACAGATGTTAAAATTTCCAGGAACCCTCCATCTGAATATGAGGAGAAACTTCTTTACTCTGAGGGTGCCAGAGCATTGGAACAGGCTGCCCAGAGAGGTTGTGGAGTCTCCTTCTCTGGAGACGTTTAAAACCTGCCTGGACACATTCCCGTGTGATCTGCTCTGGGTGAACCTGCTTTAGCAGGTGGATTAGACTAGATGATCTCCAGAGGTCCATTCCACCCCCAATTATTCTGTGATTCTGTGATACAGTGAAAACACATGCAATTAGGTGTTTATGGATTTAGGGTGAACCATCCATGTGCAAACCGAAAGTTGGAAGCACAAAAGGCAGCAAGAATTTTACCAGATCCTAGTGCAGGCAGGTAGGTTTTGATGTCCTAGAGGCAGCGGGTGTTATTAAGGGAAGCTCCTGTCCACAGTATTTAAAATGTAATGAATTTGTATTACGATGGAATTAAGGAGAGGGTGCGGGAGTGGGAAGGAGGGACTGATATATTATTAATACCCTAAAGGTAAAAAAACATTCAAATTGCCTTGTTTCTTTTAGCATTCACTGTTCTAGAATAAGACACGACTGCTTGCTGGAGTCTGTTGGGCAGCATGAATCCTCAGCCACAAGGCCCCTTCCAGAGACCGTCCAAGTTCTTCCATTTAGCTAGAAATGGCTCATGAAGTTCATACAGCCTCCCAACCTGTGCACTAATGGCACATCAGATTTTCATAAGGCTGGAACTGCAGGCATTATGTGGCTAATAACCACTGTTAGTTGAAATGTTAAAGCTCTGAATTCTATAGAATCTTAGGTACTGTTCTGACCATACCAAGTGCAAGCTTGCAAAACCTATTCAAAATACATTTGCAGTGCTGTGAGACCTACAGGCTCCATAGGCATAGTCAGAAGAGGCTTGTATGTAGATGTTTGCCAATAGTGTTTGGCTTCATTGTGGAAAAACTGGAAGTGATCTTCTGCCAACGGTGATTTGGAAGCCAACCAATCAATAAACGGTGCTCAGGTAAACACTTGTACTTGGTCATTTATTCCCTTCAAACATTGACAATAAGGTATGTTCTAATAATTACTCAATGTCATAGCCTCCAGGAAAGAAAACAATGGGCTGAGTTCATCCCTGGTGTAACCGTGGTTAAATTTGCCTTTTGCAGTTATTTAAAACATCTTTTAGAGCACAGCAAATTGGGTCTGGCATTGCATTTATTCAAAGACTATGTATGAGTAAGCCTTTATTTCTATCTGTCCTCTAAAGCCTCCTGAAAAACTGGCATAGAGTATCAGGGATGTTAAATAATGAAATCTATTTCTAAACACATTGCATCTATTTCTAGAAACTTTCCCCAATTTCTATTTGTTTGTTTTTAATCTGAGTCCAAATTGAGATCCAGAATTTAAATTCTGGATATCTGTTTCTTTCAGCAAATAATGGTACTGAAGTTATGATGGGAAACGAGTTGCAGTTTTATCAAAGCAATTTTGCCTGCATCTAAATCCATGTTAGCTAGCCCTGAAAAACACTTCTGCCAGGTCATTTACCTTTAGTCTGTCAGAGTTTTGTTCAAAAATATGTTGTGGTGGTTTTGTTTGTTTGTTAACCAAAATTGTTTGACTTATTTTTTTCAAATTCATGACAAACCAAGGGTCACTTATACACAAGGCTCGTTTCAGTGGCATCCTACTGTCTTCAAAGTGAGTCATAGCTATCCAAATTTGGGATGATATTTGAAATTCTGCTGATGGTTTTGGGACTTTTACTTTTTTGTTTCTGTTTCAATCTTGATATACTTCCATGTGCTCTTTTAGTCCTTATTGACAAACTCATTCACTTTTAAAAGTTTAAACTTTTTTTGAGACTCTAGCTTTTAGATTATTATCATATATGCAAAGACAAGAGTTTGTCTGAATCACTGAAGACATACTGAAAAAGGATTTAAAGGAATAAAGAGCTGAGATCAGTGAGGCCATAAATAATTACATCTTGAGTTTACTGGAAAGGGATGTGTTTTCTGTAATTACAGATAGAGAGAATGGTTTAGTCATGTTCACTCTTTTGTTAACAAGTTCTCTATGAATGGAAATGAAAATTGACACCAATAGAAAAAACATTTTTCCAGAAAGCTCTTTCTGATGTTCAAGTGCAGTGTTAAATGTTGTTTGACACTGCATACTTTGTAAAACATTTGAAATATGTATTAACCATCTGGAAAAGTCACTTCTTTAAACCAACCAAGACATTTTCTGCTACTAGTGTAATGTCTTTTTAGCACCTTGTGAGAAATCTTAGGCTGTTGTTTAATAGACCTTAAAGGAGCAAGCCTTCAGTCCTGACCCTCCATAACTCCTATCAACACCCTTGTGCCTTCTCCCTCAGAGCATCAAAAATGACCCACTTATCCATCCGTTTGGTCATCCTGTATTATTGGACCAAAACTTATGAGAAGTGGATTTAGATGTATCTCGGTTTTAACTATTTCTGCTAGTGTAATAAAATATCCTGTCTGGCTACGGGCAAAAATACTTAACTTATAATTTTGTGAGAACAGAAGTCAGGTTTCTGTCATTTTTTGGTCCTCCAATGTTCTCTGCAAAGCCCAGTCAGGGACAGGAATGAGCCATGTGGGAGACCTTGCACCTGCAGCACCACTTGTTCATGCTGAATTGGTTCAGGATAAGTCCTTGCTTCTCTTTGGAAAAAAAAAAAGCTGAAGGCCAGTCTATTTCTCTCCTTCACATGCTGGTGCCATAGGGTAGGTGAGAACACTGAGTACTTCTCATGGGGAAAAATCAAGAAGGACCATGTACACATGTGGGCTGGGGTGTGTGCTGGGAGCAAGGAGACCTGAAAACACATGGACAACCCAAACTTCCCCTAATGGGCAAAAGAAACCTACGCAATTTGAGTATCTCCACACAGAAGTTGTTTTGGTTTTGATTTATTGATTTATTTACTATTTATTTATATTAAAATAGGTTTCGACTCCTCAAATAAGGCTTATTCCTTGAGGCAGGAAAGTAGTAACTGGCAGAACACACGACAGTGTCAGTGGAACTGTATCTATAGTAGGGTCAATAGCCCTGGTGGAAGCACTCTTCTGATTGAAATATTTAGGCCAGTTTAAAATTGGCATGTGTTGGTATAACTTCGTTCTGTTTAAACAGCTGGACAAGGGAAAGCCAGGGGTAAAGCTTCACTCTGCTCCTCAAGCTGCAATGGTTGTTGCAGCCCCCAGCAGCTGTAACACATGGGTGACCGCAGTGGTTGGGGGCCAGAGGGATGGAGATCAGGTGTGAGGGCAGAGAGAAAAGTGTTTCCACATGGGGCTGACAGAGCTTGCTTCACTGGAGTAGCATCATGTGTCAAGAAAGAATTCAGAGCTAAGACAGGGACAGAATGGATGAAGATGGCAACTGCTCTTCCTCTTATGAAGTTTTGGTACATGGAAATCAGCAATGATTTGACAGGACCCCAGTCAAGAATGGCAGAAGGAAAAGGAATCTGTCTTGCTCTTTAATCCAGTCCTTGGAACAGGTTCAAATAACTGTATAAGGGTATATAAGTGTCTATATACATATATATATGCCTATATCTCTGTGTATGTCTGTGTTTACCAATATAATTTTTCAATTGATTATGGTTTACCAGACATTCTGTAATGCCTTGGAAGTTACTGTTACGGTTTACCTCATAAAAAAAAAAAATGTAGCCAATTTTTAAAATGTGTTGTTACCCAATATATTAAAGGGGCTTCTGTGGAGCAATGACACTCCATTGCATACATATGTGTTTCAGTGACTTAAGAAACTGGATTATTTACTGGAATATATATATATAAAAGATATATATATATACACACATATATATATGTAAGATTTCTGCTCCTAGTCTTCATGTTGGATGAATTGCTAAAACACAAAATGTAAAAGACAAGGTGGGATAAAACAGAAGTCTGTATATACACTCCACCTTTAAATATATAGTATATGCTAAAATACTACTATATCTCTTTGAGGTCTTTATTTTGCATCCACTGTTTTCAAATACTGACCTTTTGACAGGATAAGATTAACTAACTCACGATGGTGTCACTGAGGCTTGAGACAGCTCTGTTTACTTCCTCCACTTGAAAGCACTGTGTGTTTACGTCCCATTCTGTGGCACCGTGGAGCGCTTCTCCTAAAAAGACAACGGGTGTCTCTGAAAAGAAAAAGTCACTGTTGTGGAAAAACACCAAACCCATTTCTGAGAATTAAGCAGCATATCGGAAAGCATGTAGCTCTTGGCTTAAATCGTTCAGCGCGATCTTATATTCTTCTGAGGAGTCCAGAAGGGAGCCATGTCCTCCTTGTTTTCTAAGTCCGAGCCCCTAAAGATTGGGTAATGGGTGAGAATAAAAACATTTTTATTATAAGAGGTTTACAATGGGATCATTGTCAGATTTGTACCTCGAGGGCTCAACAGGGGGCCATTGTCATACCTGTTTCTTTTCTGCTAACGAGTGGATCCTGGTTCTCACTGAGATACAGTGAGAGATCAGTGTTGCTACCCAAGAGCTGGCAGTGGCTCATCCTTCTTGTCAGCCTCCCCGTACTCACTGTGACAAAGTGAAAGGCTTTGGAAAAACCAGACTCATTCAGTGTAATTGAACTAAGTGGATAATAGGACACTTATTAGAGCATTAAACAGAAGAGTACTCTTTGCTGGCTTTTGCAAAGACTACAGCTCTTTGTCATTTTATAATAGACATTCACTTAGGAGTCTATTCTTTTCTGTGTGCATGGGGATTTTTAAGATATCTAACTCCCATCAATATTAATGGGAATTGTGCAAGTAAACCCTGGGAATTCAGAAAAATACAAAATGAGACCTTTGTATTTCTAGGAAAAATGCAACCAAAAGCCTAGAATAACTCACAGTCTGTAATTGTTTCTATTATGGGACTATCTTGGAGGCAAAAAAGAGCTCAAATTATAAATAAAACCCAAGGTAAGGACAAATTCTACAGTTCTAACTCAGCCTAGATACAAACTTGCACTTCAAGTGATCTAAGTCCATCCAGTCATCTCAGCTTTTTGTGGAATAAGAGGGAACTCACAATAAAGCAGTGTAGTTCAGGACGATCCTCCTGCTTCCCAGTTTTAAACTTTCATATACATTTTCAATATAAGGTTATTATCTTGCTATACCGGTATCAGTCAGAAAGATACTTTTCAACATGAGGAATGAGAGGTGCATTTTTGTCCAATGTTACAATTTGAAAATACTGGCAATGCTGGTAATTTCACCTTTCCAGTTCACCTCTGCGCAGATCCAATAATACTCAGTTTACCAATACTCCAATACTCATTGGTGTCTTTTTTTCCCTTAAAATGCTTTGCAAATGTTAAACCAGATTCTCTTGTCATTTAATCAAAACATTGGCATAACCCAGAGCTAGGCGTGAAACCATTAGAGTTCACAGCATTTGTAAATTAGGTAAAACCAGGAAGAAATTACTGATTATTCATTAGCATTTATCTTACGGAGAAAGTATTTCAGCTGGACATTGCTCTGTGTTAATATCAAAACTTACACGATGAGACCAACCTGCAGTAAAAGAATCCCAACTGCTAGTGTTTTTTCACCCCGCCATTTCTCTTGATTTACAGGTGGAGAAACTGAGGGAGGAATATGGCTGTAAATTGCTCTGGTCTAGAAAGCGAGTGGCAGGCAGGAGCAGAATTAACATTAAGTTACCACTGCTGCCCTTCACTAAAGCATCTCTCCATCTTTCAGAGTAACTTGTTCCTTGTGAACCAAGCTGGCAATTAAAATGAAGGGATTGGAGTGAAGGAAGAACTAGGGAGAAAAGAAAAGGTAGTGCAGCTCTGCATTCTCCTTTTTTTAATACACAGAAAACCAGAGAGATTTACCTGGTATAGTGCGCAGCCTGAGCCTGTTTTGCCTCCTCACTTCATTGCTATGTTAGCTGATGAAAAGTCCTATTTGTTCCTCATGGTTTCCTTATTAAGTTGGTATAGTGATTCCTACATTTGCTTCACACTTATAAAAGAGTGGGAATTTTTCCCCCCAAGGTATTTTACCAAATGGAGCAGTACACACCTGCTCACAGCTGCTGGGAAACAGTCCTTTGGGGCCACCTGTGGCTGTGCTAATGGTAAAAACAAAATTGGGTTTCTTCAGGCATTGAGTTAGTTTTTCTGTTAGTTGTTTACACCTGTCTCAACTAAGCAAGGCCTGGTTTTGAACGAATAGATTGCTTAGGGAAGCAGCTAAATATACAATTAATAGGCCCACTTCTTATCTCACTTACCTTTATGCAATCAGAAACAAACTCATCTAATGCAGAATGGAATTACATCAAAGTAGAACTAAGGTGATAGAGGAGAAATAAACTCTACATATGGGGATCCTCTATTATGTTTGCTTAAAGGCAGGAGCTTGCTTAATAAAACTGCTACTGTGTAACTGAATATTATACATTAGGAAGAGTTTCAGCGGGGTGGCTGAACCCTTCAATGGACTGGGTATTTGTACTGAAGTCTTTTAAATGCCTAGAATAACCCTCTGTGTTTATTATTTTCCTAATTGGGAACATTTCGGTTGTCTTCCACTAGATGGCTACACGGAAAGCAGTTTTGCAGGGAGCAGAGGCAGGCGGCCCTTAACGTCTGCAAGAAACTTGGTCGGTATTTCTTTTATTTTCTTTTCTTGTTCAGCCTCTGACTATGTGATGCAGCTGAGCTTCCCAAGCCCAAAACTCCTGTTCAGCGGGGGCTGGAGGAAGTCACTGCCTCGGAGAAACAAATCAAACAAGATGATCCATTTGATCCTGGTTTCGTTCAGCACCTCTTTGCATGCCAAGGCTGTGCTCGAGCTGTACCTCCCTGCTAGAAGGTAGAAGGAACGCCTTGAGTGTTGTGTGCGGCAGACCTTAGCACTGGCCCTTGTTACATGGCAGATACAAAACCAAGTGTAGCCTTGTACAGGTTATGGTACGCAGGGTATTAGGCCATAGTCCTACAGCAATTAATACTGTGCCTAACTTTAACACCTGCAGCAGAACTGTGGTCCAGAGCAGGTGTGGGCACATGACCTTGTTTTCCCCAGATTAGCCAGAGCACCTTATTCTAGCTTTCTGCCAGCTAAAGGAGGGCAGAGAGTACCTGCTCAAATATAAAAATCTGCCAGGACCACCCTCTCTTATCATTGTTTTCTGAGCATGTTTAAATTAAATAAAGAGATAGAACATACACTAGGTCAGTATTTTGAGTTATGTGGCAGTGGTGGTTTTGATATTGGGGTAGGAGTCCAAAGCTACTGCTTTGCTGTTTTCTTTTCTAGAACCAGCTTAACTCTAAAAGCATGAATAGTCTTTACTTAGAACCAGTGAGATGTGGCAAGTAAGTTTTCTGTTTGGTTGTGTGTGTTTTGTGGTCATTTTTTTGTTGGTTGGTTGGTTTTTTGTGGGTTTGTTTGGTGGTTTTGTTGTTGGTTTTGTTTGAAGGTTTTTGTTTAGTTTGATTTGTTGGTTTATGTGTGTGGTTTTTGGTTGTGGTTTTTTTTTTTTTTTTTAGCCAATAGCTGTGCATGGAAAACTTCTCCTAATTATAACAACTTGTTGGGTTTTTTGTTTTGTTTTGGGGTGGTTTTTTGTTTGTTTTTGTCTTTTATTGTGTGTTTCCTTATTGGGCTGCAGCACATGAAGGCAGTATCATTATTTGCATTTTATAAATTGGGAAATGGAAGCATTTCCCAGTGAGGTGACTTTCTTAAAGCCTTCTAGTCTGTCTGTGGCAGACCTGGGAAGACCGGAGGTAAAAATCCCATGAAACCCAAAAGAGATGGGTAAGTGGTGAGACCAAGGTGCAATGTCCTGGGCATTTTGGTTGGGGGTTTAGCTGGAGGGAGTAATGTAGCTCATGTTAGTGGCAAAACTCCTATTGACTTCCTCACTGGCTTTAATTGCGCAGCCCAGGATCCAAACATGCAGACGCCCTAGAGGAGGATTTATTTTTAAGTCCTGTTTGTACCCGAACATCATGTTGAATCTGGAATTTACTCTCCAAGAAGCTAAGGATGCAAATAGTAACCCAAAATTAAATTAATCTAGAGCAATGGAGGCCGTATCATAAACAAAAAAACCACTGTGACATAATAGAAAAATCCTGCTTAATCTTTATGGAATTTTTTTCTATGTTTCATGTAATATTTTACATCAAGAGAAGTAGATGTAAGTCTGTATATGAAACTTATACTCACGTATCAGTCTTAATTCTCATTTATCTTAGCCAAGGTTTGGCCATATCATAGGGCATGACTATTCTTTCTCTGTTGCCCTTTCTAACTGTAACAGCAGAGCTGAAACTCTCCTCACAGCCCCAAATTTTGGTTGATTTTGTGAATTTATTCTTTCCTCCCCCAATATATCTTCCTACTCTGCACATTCTGCATCTCTGATTACTATTTCTGTTATGTCTTAAGGTATGAGTCTCAGGATATAATCCTCAGTGTTCTTTTACTGTAAATTAGTACAGTATTTTGTGTGGGAACATATGTAGGTGTAGAGATAGAAATAGTCATCTTTAAAGTTCACAAAATGAGTGTAAGTCAGACTTTTCTACAGTTTAATTTTAAAATATTTATGAAGGACAACCTGCCGTTTTTCTTGCAGCCTCAATTATGCTGTGTGGGAATATAGTTCTACTGTGCCAGTGGTTTTTGATATATCCATTGCTTTAATGAAACTCTGTTCTGTAGCTTACATACATCTAGGGAATAAGGGTGCAAACAGAGAAGTGCCTACTGCGTTATCCAATTCTGTGCGCTATATGAAATTCTGTGTATTGGGAACTTGGGGTCACAGTTAAGGTAGTTCTTGCACAAATTCTAATTCATGCTTGTATTTTCCCAGTGGCCATGGTTTAGCACAGCCAGCATGTGTCTTGGGGTAGAGAATGGTGATACTGGGTGGGAGGGGCACAAATCTGGACCAGTGCATGCACAAGTGATGGAGAGCACCCACACTTCGAGAGCTGTATTTCTCTCCCAGTTTACCAGGATGTCTGAGATGTGCTGCTGCTCTTGCTATCACTTCACCTAACACACTCTTCTAGCCCACCAGTACAATGTCAGTATCTCAACTGCCTACGTTTACCCTAGTTTATCTTTTTGGACTTGTCAACAACCAAGGACTCTGTCTGGTCAACCCCTGCATTACTTTGTACCACCTACCATTTAAGAACATCTTTCATATAATTCCTAGGGCAGCCCTCTTCCTACCTCAAGGATACTTTTTCTTAGAATATGAATTGATATCTGTGTTTAGGAACGAAGTGTGGAAAACAAGACACAAATTGTATTTCCTGTGTAAGTTAATGCTAGTATTTCAAGGAAAATTATGTTTATAGATGGGATCCTCAGTTTCTACACAGTAACAGTTTGAAGAGCCAAATATTAGAAACAATATATTAATTGTGGCATCTCTAATATTTGTGTTATTTCTAAAGACATCAGACATAGTTGCAAGGCACCACATAAACACATAGGATTAATTCAGTCCCTCTCCTTAAACCTTCAGCTCTTCAACAACTGTGGGTTCTCCAGTTCTTGCACTTAGAAGAGAGTCAAGGGTATTTGTTGAGTGAACCATTTCTGTGTACATTGGCACTGCAGAAATAAGACAGTAAACAGGAGACAAAAATGAAGGGGCCATGAACTGAGGGGGTGTTACTGGAGGATAGAGCATTACAGCTCAGGAGACTTGGTTTTCATTCCCAGCTTTCCCAATGCATCTGTTGAATGACTTCAGAAGTCACTGCACCCCACTTTACCTCAACTGCTCCATCTATATGCACCTGTGTCTTAATCCACTTCAAAACTGGGTAATGGCCGTATAAGTGTGAGTTGTTAATGCTGAACACAGACAGTGATGCTGCTAAACTCTAAAATAATTTTGTTCACCGTACCAGTTCGTCTCGGAATTACTGGCATGGTAAATCTGTTTATCCCGTGACTAACTTGCAATAACTGGAACTGAAACATATTTAAATTGTTACTTCTTCAGTTCTGGCTCCCAAAGACTGTAAATACACAATGACTATACCTACATTTTAAATCAATACTGATCAGCAATGACAAGGCTAGGAGCTGAAGTGCTCTTGTCCATTATGCAGAGACGGTAACTAGAATGAAAACTTGGCTTTAAATAAACCAACGCCCAGACAAAAATCTTGCTTTCTGTAAGTCTCAGTTGTGGTGTGCAGAGGTGCTGAGCAGCACTGCACATCCCTGCCAGAGGAGTCTTCCCAGGTTGGCGAGGAGCTGCACTGCTGACTCCTGTGGATGGGAGCCAAGAGAAGCACCTGCACTAATTCTTGCTAATTGCCTCCTAGCAGGCACTGGCTGCACACGGGCTGCTCAGGAAGAAGCAGCTTCAAAAGTCAGGGGGGAAAAAAAAAAAAAAATGGAAAAAAAAAAAAAAAGAAAAAATCAGTAGCAAGCAGGAGATGGTCACCCAGACACAGAATTTGTATTTACTCACAAATAGTAGTAACGGTTAGATTCCCCACAACCTCTCTTCACTTCACACACATTCACAGGCAATAGAGAGACTAGTCAAAGCTTGTTGCTCTGACGGTGATTTTTTTCCTGCCTGTATGTTTTCCTCATTGCAGGCAGGGGGCTGCTGTGGGAGAAACATGAATGCAATCAGTAGCTGCACAAAGTATATTGGGGAATAATGCCAGGGCAGCCAGCTCTCTCTTCACTTGTTGCAGCTCTATGAGCAGAATCGCAATCTGCATGTACATGTGGAAAAACAAACAAACAAAAACAACAACAAAATCTACAGCGGTAAAATAACAGAACTCGCAAAAGCCAGAAAATTCAGAGCTAATGCTGGCAATCCTGCTCTCCCCATGCTGCTCAGAGAGCCAAACTATTTCTGCTAATGCACAGGGATTTCAGTGACACTAAGAAGTTCAAATACTCTTTCAAGAGATAGTGACTGTGTAGAGAACCTCCACCCAAATGCTTGCCTACTGATTAGTTAAATTTGACAAGCAGCCTACTTTCCTGTTTCTGTATTACTTTTCATCAGCTTAGTGTATATCCCTGGTGTTACTTTAGTGCTGTGTTTTGATAACTTCTTTTCTTTTAGCCTGTGTACTCCCCTCGTTCTGCTTCCAAGTGCTTGGTTTCCCAAATTCTTTTTCAGTCCATCTTGCAGTGCTAGAAACAAGCTTTTGTTTCCATAGGGCTCTGCTGCGCTGTGTTCAGTGGTGTTGTATATACTAAAGGACCCTCTGAACAGATTCTCTGTTGTATCTGTTGCTGAAGCTTAGAATGCTTATTCTGCACCCAAGAGAGGAGAAAACAGAAATGAGTGGAGTTTTTCAAGTCTTCTGAAAAAGTTTAGTTTGAATATCACACTTACACAATTTTGTGGTGATTTATATGAGACTGTAAGTCTCAGTTTTGCTTATTTCTTGCGTTACTTACTAATTCTCAACACAGGTCACAAGAAGGCTGCTGGTGTATGGTTTGACTGGAAGCCAGAACTCTCTACAATAAAATCTATAACTTATCGTATTCAGAGATATTAAGGTAAATTGTAGAGTTTAAAGATTTGATTGCTATTTAAGTCTGGTTGTTTGAATCGGAACCTCTCCGCTGTTGTATGCAGGCATCTGTATAGGCTTTCTGTCCACATTTAGACATCTAAAGTTTTCTAAAATCTAGATGTATGGTTAGGATTCCCCATCTAGTCAGCAGCAGGAAAGCAGCATTACTGAAGTACAATGACTCGTGTGAGGCAGATGTCTAAAACAAGTCTCGCTCTGTGAGTGCCTGTTTCTCTCCACTGCCCTTAAAGGATCCACCAGATCAGGCAAAGACAGTTCATACTAAACCTCTACAGCCTGGAGAGAAGAGTTCTGATTCTGGTGCCTACAAAGCACAAACTGCACCATTTTCCTGGCATGTGTCCCTTACTGCACAGTTCCTCGACAGCTTTTTTGTGTGTATGTCTTTGTTATAACCTGTTTAGCTTGATCCTGTTGGAGGACTGCCTTTTTCATTACGTAGGGTAAGATGTAAGATTTACTTACCTTTTTTCTAACTTCATAGTGAAATAATGCTATGGTGGAAGACCAGAAAACAAACAAAGATAATTCATTGTTTAATATCTTTCATCCTACTGGATTAGATCTAGATGCCATCCTCTCTGAGGTGGAACCGGGCAACTTTTGCCTATAATGCAATGATATGTAATGATGGAAAAGACTTTCCCATCTAAATGAATTTGAAACATAGGAAGAATATAATTATTCCAGTTGTCACGTATCCAGTGGTGTGCATTTCTGTAATTCGATCCAGAATAGCTGAACACTTGTGGATTAAGACACAGCCATGCAGACACACACATATGCTACAAAGGCTAGAGCTCTACAAGTAACTTGTTTGTTGGCACTTTGAGAAGGAAACTATGAAAAAGACTAGTTTCTAGTAAAAGAAATTGAAATAGCATTAATGCCAAGATGGTACTATTTGCCTTTCAGGTTAAGAGAAGATGTTTTAGTCAAAGCAATATAAAACATTCGCAAGCAACTTCACGTTTTCATGATTAAATTTACCTCCAACAAAACAGTAAACCAGCTCTGAACTGATTAAATAAATTTTGTTAGGAATTTGTTCTAAAACAATTGTAATCAGCACTTCTGTCAATGTGAACTTTTGTTTCTTAAATGAAAGAATTAGTAAAGATATTCTACTATGTTCATGTTGCAATCAAACTGCAAAACACGACTTGGAGAGATCCAAACACAGAAAAGGAAACCCAAATAGCAACCAGAGGTAGAGGAAAGCAAGGAAAATTTCTGAGTTTGGATTTTATGTGCAAGGAAAGATTAAAAGAGCATGTAGTAAATGCTACAAAATACTTGTTGCTCTACTTTGGCCTTGGCACATCCTACTATCACCCTCCTGTTACTGCTGCAATGAACAAGCACTGTGAGTATGAGGTAGAGATTGAGCTGTGTTTACATCAAGCAATAGCCTGGGATATTAATTAGACTGAGGATCCCCAAGCATCAGCTGAGGAACTTACAAGTCTCCTTTATGGGACTAAAGCTTCTGCTGAGGGATGTGACCTCCCATGGCCTATTTCCCACAGTGGGATAGAAAGCTTTCTTGGAAAGTGCTTGCTGGCACCCTTGTTCCTGCCCTCACAGGTTTCCTTTCTCTCCAACAAGGTAATGGTTATGGAAATGGGCCGAAGCCATCACTGGCTCACTAGAGAAAGGTTTCCATCCTGTAAAGTTGCTTACAGGAGGCGCGTAGGCTCACGCTGAGTGAGCCGTGGCTGCGTGTATTCCCAGGACATCATACGGTGTGCCCTCAAATCACTGCTGTCCTTGCTCTGTTTGGCTTTAATTGCATATGTGGGGTGATCTGCTCCAGATGGATGAGGCACTTACTCTTAACAAAGAAACAGTTCAGGGGACGTGCTTTCCACCAATGTGTAGGATAGATAAATTAATTGAATGCCTTTCACACTCCTCTTTTCTTTCGGGGGGGAGGAGGCTTAGAGGAAGGTTGGAGAAGGAAGAAAAATGAGGAGATGCTGTGAGAAAGTTCTGAGGTTACTCTTTCCTGATTGCTATTGGAAGCAGTTAAGCCTTTGAAAGGGAACAGATGCTATGTGATCAAATAAAAATAATATAATAGGCAGCAATGTAAGTGCATGTATAGTTACTCTAAATTGATTTAAGCTGACATAAGGAAGTAACAAATGCTTGATTCCCTTGAAAAATAGGCTCTATGTATTTTCTTCATGAGAAGAAAATGATATCTTTTAAATTTTGAAGTTGTTTCATTTTGCAGAGTCCAAAACGTGTCCTTATATTTGGCAGATGGGGAAATAAAAAGGTTTCTTTTCATGTCTTTATGAAAATAGTAATTGAATAACAATCAGAAGAGTAGAGTTGAATGTGGAGTTTTGGGTAAATGAAAATACTGATAATCACCTCAAAACCAGAAACAGCCTCTTTGCAAGAAGATGTCAACCACAGATTGTTGTTACTTTACAGGCATTTTGGGAGAAAAAAAAAAGAAAAAAGGCAAATACCTTTAGGTAAAAAGTTTTCAGAGGGGAAATTCCAATTTTCCTTTTTTGATAAAGTTGTGATTTCAAGGGACAGAGTTTACAGTCCACAAAGAAAATCATACTTGAAAACAAATTGCTTGTTGAAAAGTGGCTTCAGCTGTTTTTTCTTAATAATTCCTAGCTGTTTTGGTAGAAATAGCTATATGCAAAATATGTGAGATATTAAAAAAAAAAAAATTAGACAACATGAAGAATATTGAAAGATGTTGATTTACAGAAGACTATATAAAATCCTCTTCCTTTGAAAAATTATGGCCAGCTGTATTTGCTACCCTTTAATTATGTATTTGATCCAGAATGTCATTTATTCATCCTGCTTTCCCCAGCTGATTTCTGACTGAGCAGCTCTAAAGCATATAGTGGTAACTGGGTCAGCTGTATTTTTGGTGTGACTTGAAAGAGAGAATAAGTTTTCCTCCCTAAGGAAAACTTGGAATGTATTTGGTTTTGGCCGTGAAAAGAAAAAGTCCAAAGTGAAGGAATCAAGCATGAAAACATAAAATTTACATTTTGTGGAAGTGTTTATATAGGACAAGATAAAATTATGTTTGCATCGCCACAGCTACTAGTTATTCCACGTGTCAACACTCTTTGCTTTGGGTGAGGAAACGTCCTACTGTTGGTGACTCTCAGGAACCTGTTCCAATATGTAGGCAGCATTCAGAGAAAATTCAATCCCAAGAAAAACGATGTGACAAACTCCTGTTTACTGCCTTGAGAAATTCACCCTCGCGTGCCTGAGATTTGTAAGCTTGTACACCAAGGCTTTGCCTCTATCAGTGACCACGAAGATCCTTCTCTGAAATACCATTATTCCTTGTCAGAAATGGCAAGAGGATAAAAAGACAAAATGATGGGCATGACCAGAGCTACAGCAAGACAGAGAAAAGCAAAAATCAGGGAGATCTTACCACACAGTGTTTTGGGGTTTTTTGATGGGCCTTTGGTCTATTCTTCTATTTTAAACCTTGCACCTTGCCTGTTTTGGAATGAAATAAATTTAAAAGAAGGAAAGGGATATTGATACCTTAAAAAAAAAAAAGTTATGGAAAGTTTTCCTCTTTCTCTTCTTCCCTTATACCCACAAATTGTTTTCACTGAAGTGTGTACCTGAGGACTGCCACAGGCAGAGCCCCAGGCATTATTCTGGGGAATATTTTTGTCAGAAGCATGAAGTTTTGTAACCTGAACTGTGAACTCAGGTACACTCTTGTTCTCACTGGCATGGGCTGTGAGCTGGTTGAGTACAGAGAACCTAATGGCGAGCTGGTTGTGCGAAACCTGTTTTAGGGCACGTCTGAGGAGCTTGTAATTCTCCAGAGCTGCAAGGCTCACCTCCAGCCCATGGGATGCCTCGGGAAGAGGCTTCCCTGCTGCCGATTCCAGCTGGATGCTGGTGCTGCGGTGATCACACCCAGGGTCTTCTTGCCTTGGGAGCAGAGCCTTTCTCTTTCGTGATTATCTTCATCAGTTCAGGCCTATTAAGTTTATTCTGGCTTGTGAGTGTTCATTAAGCCTTAGCTGACTGCTTTGAGAGGTAGAAATGATTTTTCTCTCTCACGTGGAAAGAGCCACTTAGTTGTTAGGAGAAGCTATCTGCTCCTACTGGTCCCTTGGTATTTCACAGCTGGTCACTTCAGCCCCTTTGGGCGTAGCATTGTAAAATAGTTCACACCTCTTTTTGCAGTTCACCCGAATTAAACCCCAAAGTGTAACAAACCCCAAGTCCATACAAACTGTGAGGAAGGGAGAATTGTCCAAGAGATGTTTGTCCAAGTGATGTTGGCCTCAAAGTGCCTCTTTCTTTGAAATTTCTCCTGCTGACATTTCTGCCCACTTACATAAACTGAATGATACAGCTGCAGAACAGACAAAGTGTCTGTCTTGGATATTTGTAAAAATACCACTTTTCCAAAAGTGTGATTAGTTTTGTTTGTTAGTTTTGGTTTTGTTCTGTTTTATTTTTTTAAGTAGAAGGCTGGGTGTGAATCACTGGCTGGGCTGTCCCAAGCCTGCAGGTGTTCTGGAATGGGCATGGGATCTTTTTGTTCTCTGCCACTGAGTGTGGTGGTGGTGGGGGACGGCTTTGCTGAAGGAGGCTCTGAAAACCCTGCCTCCTGGGATAGCTTCGCTCTGGGGCCCTGTCTCAGTAGCAGGACTGTGCTTGTTGTCCTTGTGCCTGTCATGGCAGTGTGGACGCAATGCCAACTGCACGGCCACTTTCCCACTCGTCTCTCCATGCATTGCTGCTGGTTTTGAGTAGACGATGTAGTACTCCTAGTTAAGAGCAGGCTAGGGCTGTGCTGGAGAGGGTTTGACAGACCAGGTAAATGACAGCCAACTTTTGAACTGGGCGATAAAAACCGTCTCCATTAAGTTCAGCTTCTCTCTGTTACCATCTTGGCAGGGCAGCACGGCACCTCGGCTGGATGCACAGCTCCTTCTTTAACATCCCTGTTCAGCTCCCACACGCATCCTTTGCGCAGCCTGGGAGCTGCCTGGTATTAGTTGGCACAACCCAGGAATAGATGCTGCTGATGGTGGCCCGGAGTTTGATGGCAGGGACTGCAACCATTGCCTTTGCAAACAGGTAACAATGCTTTTACAACACAGCATTCATAACCTCCTCTGGTGCCCTCTGAAAGGAGTTAGCAACTTGGATTTCTGAAGTCTGAAGGGTGAGTGCCACCTACAGCAACCCTGACATGACAGACTTGCCTTTGCAAAGAGCGTGCTAATGCTGACAGGGCTAGAAAATTGTACGTGTTGAATGCAAATTTCCAAAGTGGTCAAATTGCCCTCGTGGCTCTCATTAAAAATGTCCAGAAAGTGAGGAGGCCACAGCTGCCGTTGCTAAAGAGGAAGCGACACCAGTGCAGTACAATGCTTGAAGGTGGGAGGAAAAATAGGCCTTTATCTTCTGGCCCAACACAGACTCTAGAAGTGGCTCATTTGATTTTATCTGTCCTGGCAGATAGTTTTGCTCACAATGAGTGCATCACTGTCCTCTTCCACAAGACTTTTGTGGCTGTTGTTTTGCTGTAGAAGCTGAGGTATTACCTGATAAGTCTAAACCAGCGAGTTTTCAACATTTTCCAATTGCAGTCCCCTAAATATTTCCCAGTGGCAGTGCAGCCTGTTATCTAGCGGATTTAAGTGTATTGACAACAGGCTCGCTTCCCTGAGTGACCTGTCACAGCCCCCTTAGAAGCTGTTCTTACTCCGTGAGCATATTTCCACTGCAGGTTGAAAATTGCAGGTCTGGATCATTAATATCCTCGTGGCTACCTCTGTAGCATGCTCTGCAGCCATATACCCGGGCTAGATGGCAGCACAGCCCCTTGATGTGGTGTTACCTTGCTGCTGTGGGGTGGCTCTCCCCTGCTGCACGCAGAGGATGAAGGTATCCTCCAAGTATCCTTTTCCTCCAGATTTTGCAGCTGCTGTGCTGAGGTGAGATGTGTATCTTACTACTTATAAAAAATCTGACTGGAGAAGTGGGAGATGAGCACATGTGTGTGCCTTCTCCACTATCTGCCAGGTACAAAGCCAGCCCTCCACCAAAATCCATCTTGGGATGGTGGATTTTTAACAGGCGTCTACAAAATCCAGGGGTGCCAAGTGAGCTTGGATTGGTGCCCACAGAGCTATCCTTGCTGGAAGCAAACTGAAGTGTGACAAAGTAGACTGAAGTGCCCAAGCAAGGAAGATCCTGAGGCTGGATGTGAGGTGCTTAGCAGGTGGCCCCACTGCAGCTGCTGCCAGAGGCACAGGTCACCTCTGAGGCAGGTGGTGGACCTACCTACAGGTACTGGCAAGGCAATGCTCATGTTCCCTCACCCTACATGTTCTTGGGGCTACCCTGCTTTTTCTGGAGCACCCTTTTTTTTTCATCTTGCACAGCACGGTATTTTCTGGCATGAACATGACAGCAGTGCTTTCATTGCTGTTCTTTTTTCCAGGGTCATCAGTAGAAGATTTTGTAGCTAACAAATTTTTATCAAGGTAAGAAAGTGCATAATACTTATTGCCCAAAACACTATACCATACATATGATATACCATACTTCTAGGAACTGGGTTTATTGATTTCAGAATGACAGATACATGTATTTCAACTAAACTCATGTTAACATGACCTCTAAAAGTCAACTTTCCAAAAGTAATAACATCAACATATGCCTACAGCTGTGGACTGCCTTTAGCTGGAGCCAGCATTTATTAGCTCTCCTGAAAATACAACCTGTCAAGACCTTATTCCTGACTTTCAAGAGGAAAATGGGGAGCATTGCACTCTTGGTGATCAGATGAAAGCTCCAGCAGGAATGTGAAAGATCCAAAGAAAAAAAGTCTCTGAGTAAGTTTTGATTTACAGTGTGGCTTTTTTTCCCCATACAGCCTGCTCAATGGCTATTCAATGTCTTTCTGATATTCCCTATGTAAAATTTACATTGGTAAAAAAAATACCACCTGGCTGGGTAAAAAAAAATTACTAATGACCTGATTCAAAGCTAATTGAGATGAATCCCAGTGAAAGGGCTACAGAAAGATGCTTTTGCAAAGACTTAATTGGATTTTGGATGAAGCTCTGAAGGGGCCAGTTACATGTGAGACGTTTTATCTGCTGTGCTTTCATTTGTTTTGTCTCCAACCTGCTGGAGCCCAGTGGTGGAATTCTGGGTGCAGCCTGGTTACTGTCTCCACTGGCAGGTGGAGGATGTTTCTGAGTCTGCCCGTGTAAAACCTGCTCTGTCAAAAAACTCTGTATGTCTGCATGCACATATGCAAACACACACACAGGCTGTGTTAAAAAGCACTGCTGGGATTAAAAGGTCAAATAACGACATAATAAAAGGCAAAACGAAGGTGGTGTAATTCCGTGTCATTGTTGTGTACTCAAGGGCATTTTTATGACTTCTTAATGGCAGATTTTTCAACCTTAATAATGTCCTTTTAATGCATATATGAAATTGCTTAAGGATTTTAGCAGCAAATTAAAACAAAACAAAAATCCCATTGCTTGGCATTGTGTTGACACTCAGTTTGATTGTAAACAGGGAGGAAACTTCTCAGTCCACTTTTCCTGGCTGTTTTTCATGGAATCTGAGCTTTCTTCAGTCACATCCTATCCTAGAAGACAGTGTCACACACTTTTTCCTTTTTTATTCCTGACTCTGGATCACCGATCTTTGTCTCTTAAGCTATCTCCACCTAATTTTCATTTCCCAGCCTGTATTAGTCTTATTTCCTGCATGCCTCAGTCCAGTTGCAGGCTTCTGAGCCCCAGCTCCCTTCTTCTTGTTCCTCAGTGTTCTCTCCCACCTGGGTTTCCAGTCCTGCTGGGTAAGTGTGCTCCAGGCTGCTGTTTCCAAACACCTTTCCTGAGATCTTTGCTTTAACTTACAGCTTAAGGGAATATCCTGCTTAATCTCTCCTGCATCAAGCTCATTGAGGATGAAATAGTTAAATAAGCTGCAAAGCCTAAAAAGAGTCATCTGTACATGTACAAACTGATTTTTTTTTTTAATGGTCTTGCAACTTGGCCAAATTTTGCCAAAATTTAAGGTCCCCAGCAAAAGACTTTTCCTTCATTGAGAAAACTGTCTCCCATGAATTTCAGGATACAAAATCTTTAGGAAGAATGCATTGCTCAAGAAAAGGAGCACTAAGTTTGCGGGTTTACTTGTGTAGGGCCACATCTTGTCCCATCGTTCTGTTTACAGGAAGATTGGATTCGCTCAGACTGAAATAAAATTAAACACATGCAAACATCCTGTCTCAACCTGATAACCAGAATGGTAAAATTCACCTGGAAAGCTTCAAATTTGGCAGAGTTATAAGCAGAGAAAACAGGCCTTGCAATATCAAATATCAACTGACAAAGAAATCAGGTTCCACCTATAAAGTTACCGTATCACAGAGTCAGTGGAGGGTGAAAGGAGAAATCCGAAACGAAATGCAGTACAAAAGGAACAAGCTTTAATGGCTTAGAAAAATAACAACGGGGTCTCTACTTGGGCAGTTTTGGAGTCTGAGGAGATAATATGCTGGCTTCTTTTCTTTACTGGTTGTATAACAGAGCTGAAAGAGAAAATTGATTTTTCATGCAAACTATTGAGTTGCTGTTCACTTGTAATTTAATTTATTATTTTTATACTCTGCACATAATTTGTTAGGGCTCTCTCCTATCTCTATAACATTGTTGGAAAAGGTAATATCGAATGGTTTGCTAGCAATATTAATTTGCTATATTATAGACATTTCTCTTATTATCATTACTATTGTTTCCAGGCCATAAAATGTAACTGGTGTGGGAGCATGCAAGTATTTGCAGGCAGGGAAAGTGCTGCGCTCTGCTAGGACACATCGGTCACGCAGGTAGGAGGTAAACCCACAATATCTCCAGGCTAAGGATTGTGTCACAGCTTGTGTGGAAAACTGGGTTGGGGGCTTTTTTTGTTTTTTTGTTTTTTTTTTTTTAGGTTGCTCATCTGTTTCCATTTCCCTTGTTCTCTGGTTCTTACTGCTTCACTCCTGCCTCCCTCCTCCTTTTTTCCCCTTTATTTATTCTAGAAACTCAGGAGTGCAGGATTGCAAGAAACCAAGTTTTTCAAGGTTTGTGTCTATTTGATCCAGGCTCTTAGAGTTAAATATTAAACTGATAAATTCCCCAAACTCTAAAGCTGAGGACCTCCGTCTTGAATTGTCATGTGGTTTACAATGTGGAATGAAAAAGATGGTACAGGTGATACAGAGCAGCCTTCAGCCACCTTTACTCCAGGAGAGATCTCCTACAGCTAGTGGTGGAGCCTCTGAGGTGTGTTTGTGTCATCTTGCTGCAAATGAGCCAGA
Source organism: Caloenas nicobarica (assembly GCF_036013445.1). Classification (NCBI taxonomy): domain Eukaryota; kingdom Metazoa; phylum Chordata; class Aves; order Columbiformes; family Columbidae; genus Caloenas; species Caloenas nicobarica. The sequence continues at coordinate 75,238,153 of NC_088245.1, forward strand.
GGAGCTGGGATGTGTTTGTGTCCCAAGGAGGTAACTGAGCTCTGATGTTGCCTGCCTGCTTTCAAGTGGAACGTGGGACCAATGGACAGACCTGCTGTGCCTGGTGATTCCAGTGAGCCCAGCTTGGTTGCCTGATGTAGACTAAAGCGCTGAATCATAGAATAGTTTGGGTTGGAAGGGACCTTCAAAGGTCATCTAGTCCAAGCCCCTGCCATGAGCAGGGACATCTTCAACTAGATCAGGTTGCTCAGAGCCCCGTCCAGCCTGGCCTGGAATGTCTCCAGGGATGGGGCATCGACCGCCTCTCTGGGCAACACGTTCCAGTGTTTCACCACCCTCATTGTAAACATTTTCTTCTTCATGTCTAACCTGAATCTCTCCTCCTTTAGTTTAAAACCATTACCCCTTGCCCTGTCACAACAGGCCCTGCTAAAAAGTCTGTCCCCATCTTTCTTACAGGCCCCTTTTAAGTACTGGAAGGCCACAATAAGGTCTCCCCGGAGCCTTCTCTTCTCCAGGCTGAACAGCCCCAGCTCTCTCAGCCTGTCCTCACAGCAGAGCTGTTCCAGCCCTCTGATCATTTGGTGGCCTCCTCTGGCCCCTCTCCAACAGGTCCATGTCTTTCCTGTGCTGAAAGGATTCCCAGGGAAAGCTTAGGGGCATCTGTCTCTAGCTTGGGGCTTTTTTTAATAGATGTTATGAAGCTTCAGCTTCATATCTCCATTCAGGGAGAGGGAAGGTCTGCTGCTCTCCCGGCTCCCCAGAGGGCTCCCTGAGCAGGTAAAATACATCCTACATGGAGCAGGTAGTTCTGGACACCGTAACATGATAGTGCCCTGCTGGTGTTTGCAGTTTCCTTTTCAGCTGGATCCAACAGCTTCATCTTTCAAATCCAGTTGTGACTTTGCATCCTCCAGGTCTCAGGATGCAGAGGGCTGAGTTGTCATTTGAGGTAGAAACTAGGACTAAGTTTCACTGGGGGAAAAAAAAAAAGGAAAAAATATTCCAACCAACCACAACTTTTAGGATAACTTCTTCTCTTCCCCTCTCCATTTGATATATATTTATCTTTCTTTTATATTTTTTCTAAAAATACCAAGCCAAATTGAACCTAGCTATGAGCTGAGCTATGCCAAGGTTAAATTTACTGTAATTAGGTTTTTCTCAACTTCTTCCTCCTTTGCTCAGTCTTAGTTTAATTATTAAGTGGTTCAAAGACACCGCGTCCCCCCAGATTTTTTTCAGCTTATGAGTAAAGCTAGGTAGCCCACCAACTGGAAGGTATTATTGAGTGCCTGTAGGTAGAAATGAGTAGTATTTATTTCAGTAGCCGGGCATCTCTAATCAACAGTTTTATCCTCAGTCACCACGTATGTCCAAACATCGCTTTGCCAGTGACCTTCTGCTACCTAGCAGATCTTGGGCAGGAAGGAACAACATACCTCTTTACTTCATAAAGGCTTTTTTTTTTCTACAGCATGAAAGTGCTGGAGAACAGCCAGTTGTGTTGGAGTCATGCTATTAAGTGCTTAGTTTACTCTTTGGGAAAAGCTGCATGTGCGTAGAGAAAAACACAACCAACAATTTAGTACAAAATGCCATTCCTCAGTCAAATGGAACAAAAACGGGATTGCACAGAGAGGGCTTTTCTTTTGATTGTCCAGAATGAATTTATGTGCATCTACTCAGAAGGTGTAATTACTGTAATAAACATTAAGGAATATCTGCAAGTGACTTACAGTGTGGGGCTGGACCCTGAGGAGGTGGCTCAGTGCACAGAGAGCCAGGGAACACTGTTTCCTTTCTTTAAGTAAATGAATTAATTCAGTATAATTAAGACAGATGAGGGCAAAAGTTCTCCTGGTACACTTCTTATTTGAACCAGCATCTGTGGCTTCGCTCTTTGCTAGGGAGTGACTGCAGCATTGTTGGCAGGGAGGGACCTTGGTGCCAGACGGTTTAATCAAGCTCGTGAGTGAAACACTTCTCGCACAGCCCTTGTTGTACACCTCTGCACCGGGCTGCAAGCCAGCTCTGAAGCTCAGCAGCAGCCTTTGTGCCTTGCGTGGCTCCAGGTGGGCACCATTGCTCTGCTCAAGGCCATGGGACATACCCTAACTGTGGCAAATTAAGAGCATATCTGCATGTCTGCTCTCACCCTGCTGTATGTATCAGCACGTCAACCTCTCAGTGAAATACTACAGGGCAAGAGGGAGGTTATCATGGGCACCACCTTCCCCACCTTCCCTGTGGTGCCTGGCCAGTGTCCTCAGCTTGCCCCAGCCTCTTCATGCGTCCCCTGGACATGCCACCCAGGCAAATTCACACCTTGGGAGAGCAGCGAGAGCTGCAAGACGCCCGGATTCACTGGTTTGGCGCTAATCACAGGAATCCTAAAAGGCTCTCTTTGCCACTTGTCTCTCATTGTGAGTTCCTAGAAATAGTAATTCCAGGAAAGAAAACAAGTATTTCTAAGCTAAGAGGGTACTTCTTGTGTCACATAAGAGATTTGCCATTTTTCTTGACATTACAAACAACTGTATTTAAAAGAATGACATGAAGGTTACAAAGTAAAGCATAAAAAGGTTGTGAAATGTCAGTATTAAGGTTGCCCTTCCTGTGTATACTGGAGGACACAAACTTTAATAAGTTTGGGTACTATGTTTTTCCATGGGCCCTTTCAAGAGTGGGTGTTAGCAGTGGTATACTCAGGGGTTTATAATGCAGAAAGTTTTTTTTCATAGGACCTCCATATCATTTCCTATTGAAATAGCAAGTTGTTGTTAATTATTTGTGTGGGAGCTTTAAGAAGGGAAATTAAGTTTTTATGGACTGGAGGAGCTGACTGCTGCCATGAGGAACCAGACTCTCCCTCTGTTCCTTAGGAATAACCTAAAGCATGTCTTTGCAAAGCACAGTGCCAGACCATGCACACCCAAGTGAGATTTAAATGAGCTTGTGCAGGTTCCAGAGGTAATGCATTGAAGTGGAGCATCTCCCTTATGAGGAAAGGCTGAGGGAGCTGGGTCTCTTTAGCTTGGAGAAGAGGAGACTGAGGGATGACCTCATTAATGTTTATAAATATACAAAGGGTGAGTGTCATGAGGATGGAGCCAGGTTCTTCTCGGTGACAACCAGTGGTAAGACAAGGGGTAATGGTTGCAAACTGGAACACAAGAGGTTCTACTTAAATATAAGAAGAAACTTCTTCTCAGTGAGGGTGCCAGAACACTGGAACAGGCTGCCCAGGGAGGTTGTGGATTCTCCTTCTCTGGAGACATTCAAAACCCGCCTGGACGCCTTCCTGTGTAACCTCACCTGGGTGTTCCTGCTCCGGCAGGGGGATTGGACTAGATGATCTTTCGAGGTCCCTTCCAATCCCTGACATTCTGTGATTCTGTGCTGGTGTAAGTCTCTGCCAAGTCCTTCCAACTAGCAGGCAGGTTTTGCCAGAGCTACCCCAGGTGTCTTTGTAGCCGAGAGGTATGCTACATAAAAATGTTGCAGATGTGTGGATATCTGTGGGTGATGTTAGAGTATGTCCACATGGCTTTTGCAAGCAGATGCTAAGGAGCTTTGCCTGTACCGAAGGTAGCTGAGTGCATCTGGTCCGGTGTCATGCAGCCAAGCAGATTTACCCTGATTCCACCAGTGCTGGCAGCATCCCACAGGTATCTGCCTGCAGCATATTCCATTCTCCTGTATGCTCCGTCTGTCTCTAGTTAACATCCCATCCTCCTTCGCCCCATCACTTGAACACCTTGGGACTGCACCTGCAGCACATAACCTGCAGTGAGTGTGAGGATTTTAGCAGGGTGTCACTTCTTCCTCCATCAGCTGCTATTTGCAAGTGGCCTGTGGCCAGCTGCAGTAGCTCTGAGTTTCTCCAGGTCCGTTTTTGAGGCCCAGGAGCAGGGAAGCCCCTGGAAGGGGGTCTCCCTGCCGACAGCTGTACAGGGATGATTTTTTTCTTGGAAAGCATCTCCAGCTAGGTCTGCCCTTCATCTGCAGAAGATCCACACCGTGTGTTTCAAAGGGGAACCCCTTGCCCGCCTGTGCACAATTTCACTCTTCTCTTTGGAAGTCAGCATTTCAGCATATCATAACAAGGTCTCCATTGTGGAGAAGGTGATCATAATTAGTATACCCAAATTTCTGTGGAGACCAAAATCAAGATCTATTGACTGAGATAAAGAAGAGGTCAACGCATTCGACACCAGGCAGAAAAAAATCCAATATATGGATGACCATTATTAAGCACTTTCAGATGTTGTACCTTCTCTGAGATTCAACTTAGGGAGAAAGCGGAGGAAAAATCAGAAAAGTACCATGCCTAACTAACAGCAGTATAATTGCAGCAACCTTAATCCTCATGCAACAGGCCAACAAGGCTCACAGCCTGCTCAACCAAAACTGTGTATCAAATCGATTGTAGGAGGAGGGAGCAAAGTGATTTTTCAATGTATATATCAAAGTGGAATCCCAGTAATGAATCCCTAATGACAAATATCCACTGATGATCTATTTGAGTAGGCCTTTGATTGAGGTGGAAGCAAAATAACTTCATGCCACAGCGGTAGAAGCTGGAAGCTCAGTTCTCCTTGATGCAATGAATTGCTCAGTCCAATGTACATGACAACAGAATCCTCTTGTTTGGGCTTCACATCACTTCAGGTTGACTATGGCCAGGGAGCAAAAGAAGAGCAGAAGGATTGGAAAATTTTTTTGAGACATTTGGTATTGAAGCCTGAAAAATACCGAGGCCCTCACTCATGAAGGCATGTGCAAATCGAAGCATTCAAGCGTGGTCTTTGCTGCTCGGGAGGTACTGCTGGTGCCTCAGCTTATGTGTGCACACACTGAGCCTTCTGGTGGAGTTGTTCAAACCTCCAGCAACTTTCCCTGGGTTTTCAAACACTCACTGGTGATCAGCAATCAGAAGGAATATGGAGACTCTGCCTCCGCTTTCCCTTTTTTGTGCTCAGGATACTGGGAGGGTGTGAAATTCACCAGCCAGGTTCACAATTTGCCTCGAGATCTGTCAGGCAAATAATTTCTCATGGTTTCTGCATCCATTTTTTTGTTGTTGCCTACAAACTGCCAGGGTAAATTAGCACTGCCAGGAGCTAAAAGGAAAGCCTGCTTTCAGAGAGCCATCACTTCCAGTAATCTGTAATCCCTTTCCTCCTTAAATAAGAGCATTATCTTTTAAAAACTGTAGCTATCAATCTGGAGGCACAAGTGAGCATGGTGAAGTGGGAATACAGTTCACAACACCTCAAAGAGGCAAGGAAATATCATTTCTGTTTTACAAATAGGAAACTTGAAGCAAAGTGCTGAAATGACTGGCTGAAGGCTAGAAAGGAATTTGATATTAGTGTTTTGTTGAGAAATCAGCGTCCCAAATCTAGTGTTCATGTTATTAGATCACATCTTTCCCTCTTTTAGGCAAACAACTAGTTAAAACAGTTCATTCTATGATAGCTGTCATTAAGCATGTGGATGCCAAAGTGTACTGGAGTGGATGCTGAAGGGTAAACAGTGCCAGTCAGAGACCCACAATGGCACAAGCCTGGTAGGAGAGACAGGTGAGGAACATCGACATGAAACACTCAACAAATGTCTTTTCAGACTTTTATCACAGAATGCTAATTAAACAGAAAACGCAAAATCAGTCAGGACAAGACATCATCATGGAAAAAAGGACTGGACAAATAGCATTTGACAAATATAATGTTGAGTGAATGTTAAAGGGCTGAGCCTCCTCTGTCTTTTGGGAATTTTATATGCAGGGAAAAATAATTTCATGTGCTCCATGAAATTTGCTATGCTTTGAATATTCCTTTGTCCTGTTACTTGACCCACCCTAATGGAAACTTTCAGTTTATTTTGTATGTACCTTCTTCTGGTCAGATTGTTTCAGAGTGCAGCTATTCTGAATGCATTTAGCTGGAATTTTGTCCACGAGCCATTATTATGTTTTATTACATTTTTATTTTTAATATTCAAGAGAAAATGAATGAAACCTTCATCATCCTCCATATATTCTGTCTTGCTCAAGATAGGTTATCTCTGTTTTGGGAACTAACCTTCTCTTACCCCAGCTCAACATATGAGGTGCTTCTGTACAAAGTATGGTGGTCCTCAGATGGAACTTGTGCTTTTTTCTCCCCTTTTATTGTGTGATTCTATCAGCTTAAAACTCCTCTCCCATGAAAACTCATTCCCAGGACTATGAAAATGAAAGATAGCATGCAGCAGTTCACATGCTGATTAGTCATGGTCAGAGGGAATTCCATGTTTGACCGTTCAGAGAAAAAGATGTCATTAGATGCTGGAGAATAACGACATTTGCTATTGAAGTATCTGAATAATGAGTCCAGAATTGAGCTTGAAGTAAATCTTAGTCATCATAGACAGTCCCTTGTAGGTGTGGCTGATGGGAGAAGTGCTATTCAACATCCTGTGTGAACAGGTGATGGTGTGGGTCTTAGAAAACCATGTAACCATATGAAATTTAACAAGAACAAATGCTAGATTCTGCACCTGGGATGGTGTAATCCTGGATGCATGTATAGGATGGGGGACCAGAGGTTGGAATGCAGCCCTGCAGAAATGGATCTGGGGGATCTGGTTGATGGTAAAGCTCAGTAGGAGCCAGCTGCATCCTGGGGTGCATTAAGCACAGTATAACTAACCAGTCAAAAGAATTGATCGTCCCAGCACTGGTACAGCCTCACCTCGAGTACTGCATGCTATTTTTGGCTCCACAATATAAGAAGGATATAAAAATATTAGAATGTGTCTAAGGGATGGCAACAAAGACGCCCAAAGGACTAGAAGGCATGACTTGTGAGGAGTGACTGAGGATACTAGGTTTATTCAGCTTTGACAGGACTGAGGAGTGACTCCATTGCTGTCTACAATTTCCTCACTATGGGGAGAGGAGAGGGAGGTGCTGATCTCTCTGGTGTCCAGTGAGACAATGTGAGGGAATGGCTTACGGCTGAATCAGAGAAAGTTCCGTTTGGATATTAGGAAAAAGTTCTTCACTGAGAAGGTGGTGAAAGTCTGGAACAAGCTTCCAGAGAAGTCCTGATGACCTCAAGCCTGTCAGTGCCCAAGAAGTGTTTGGAGAACAGATATATCGTTTCCAGTTGCCCTGTGTGAAGCCAAGAGATGGACTTGATCCTCATGGGTCCTTTCCAACTCAGCATATTCTGATTCCATGAAATGTCTACTGTGTGTGTAATTTGCAGTACAACTCTGCTCTGGAGCTGGTTGCCCGCTGCACTGCTGCTGAGATACCCCATACCTCGTACCTTACCTTGCTATTCCTGTTCAGAGGCCTGTGCCTTCCCCTGTGCATATAACAGCTTGAACGATTTCTGTTCAGTTAAGCACACCTCAGATTGTCTTTATTTTCTTGGACAAAGATGCTTCCTTGTCCATGCTCTCTTTGTCTGTATGGGAGGTGCTACACCTGCTGTCCATGCAAATTGTGTGCCCAACCATTCGTTGCTGATATTTGCTTGTATGTGCCTTTAGAATAGGATTCAGGGTGAGATGTGGAGCTGGGAAACGAGGAAACTGTCCCATCTATCCATGGGAGGTCTACCAGGGAGAGCTGTATTCTTTCGATCTTATTGCCCTCACATGTCACCCCTCCTGTGTCCCCTCTGCTCTGCTGCTCTGCCATCCCTGTTTTGGCTCCATTGCTGAAATTCCACCTTTGGTAGAGAAGTAGTATTATTCTGTATCCATTAAGGGTTTTCATCCCACAAGGTTAAATAGTGATTCCCTGAGCTCCTACCATATCCCTCTTGCTATTTTTTGCCCTCTCCAGCAAGCTTTTTTTCCTGTTGCTCTGTACAGTAAAGCTACTAAAGTGATGTGATGCTCGGTATGTGTCAGTGTAGCAGCTGCAGTTTGCCAGCCAGCAGGCCATGTTTCTCAGAGAGCTGCAGGAGCAGCCGTGTTAAATGTGAGGGGATAGCTGCTGTCCTCACTGCTTTTCTAGCTTTAGGGGCTGCAGAATATAAAGGGAGGATGGCTGTGAGCTTCAGCCCGGAGAAGAAAAGGCTGAGAGGGGATCTTATCCATGCTTACAAATGCTTACAAATATCTGAAGGGTGGATGTCAAGAGTATGGGACCAGACTCCTTTCAGTGGTGCCCAATGACAGGGTAAGGGGCAATGGGCATAGACTGAAGCATAGGAGGTTCCATCTGAATATGAGGAGAAACTTCTTTACTTTGAAGGTGCCAGAGCACTGGAACAGGCTGCCCAGAGAGGCTGTGGAGTCTCCTCCTCTGGAGACATTCAAAACCCACCTGGACACATTCCTGTGCGATCTGCTCTGGGTGAACCTGCTTTAGCAGGTGGGTTGGACTAGATGATCCCCAGAGGTCCCTTCCAACCCCAACCATTCTGTGATTCTGTGATTCCTGCCGATTCAGTTACACAAAAAAGGGTGTGAACAAGTAGTACATGCAAAAAGCCGCTACTACTGAGACTACTTCTGTGCCTATCCTGCTTTTTGCATGGTGTCCATGAGGCTTGATGACTTTAAAAGCTCTTCTAAAAAAAAAAAGTAGCTTTCTCACTATCTCCACTAGAATCTCATTTTTGGGCTTCTGAGTATTCGAAGGGACCAGAGAAACAGTTTCTACAAGCCAGGGAAACCTCGGTAATGACTAAAGCAGGCAGTGGGAATACATAAGCAGTTGGCTGCAAGAGCTTTGGCCAAAAGCTGACACCAGCCATGCTAAGCACCCAAAGGAAAAAAAACACTAGTGCCAAAAAACACACGTACTGCTTGAGGGTTTGATGCAAAAAATAAGTCTCTGTTGTGCTAAAGATACTTGGCTTCCCTTCATCAATTCACCTGTGCTGGTCATCAATAGATGATCTCCCTCCAGTCCTGCTGGGTTTTGGCTGCATTCTCCGGTACCAGTGTTTGTTGGGGCTAGTTGCTGTGTGGCAGACAATGGCTGTAAGATGGCTTAGTAGATCTCAACAATAAAAATTTACTTGTGTTATTCAATCATGCAATAACTTGCTTTCATCTGTACAAATAATGCAGCACAAATGACTAAATTCATAACTCAGAGGAAGTATTTAATAATTTTGCTGAACTTTTTTGAAGAGAGCAACTAACTCTTCATTTTCTCCTTACTGTATTTCTGCTATTTTTTAATGATATCACTTACATCTGAATGCTTCAGTGCCAATGTAATTTCTCTACTTGTATTTTTGAAAGAAGAATGAGTAATATTTTCCAAATTATATACCATGGCAATTAAAGGGAAAAGGCACCTATATACGATTTGACTGAAGAAAAACAAATCTCTTTTTAGATTACCCCCGTTTTAAAATAAAACTGCATTTCATCAAGCTCCTACCTGTCTCATTGGCACCTCATGCTATAAATTACCTACATAACACGACCCTGTTAATTTCATACATTAGAACACATCAAGGCAGACCTCTACCCAGAAAGCAGAGTACAGCCCTACCCACACGCTTGCCATACAGCAGCAATAATCTACTGGCATGCACAGTAATAGCAGTTGAAGAGAAGCGAACTCTTTGTCACTATTAATATCAAGTTCAACATTCACTGAGAACAGTCACCTTCACAGAACATACAGAAGCAAACGTATATGCAAGTTTTCCTGGCTGCCACTTCTTGCTGCTTAGCTGGAATTCGTCAAGCTCTTGGAAGAAGGTGATTACTAAGAATTTCAGCTGGGGTTATCTGGCTGGTTACATAGCTTTTTTTTTCTTTTTTTCTTTTTTTTTTCTTGGTGGAAAACAGCTTGAAAATACAAACCCTAGAGCATAAAACCTAACAATAAGACTCCAGTATATATTTTTTTAAATTTCACTATATGGATGGTTGTCAACAGATGGTAAGAATCACTAAGTAGCCGTAGGTAGTGCACAGAAGAGCTAGTGCTCGCTTTAACTTTGGGGGTTCAAATGTCAATGTTATTTAGTTAAGACCCATGTCACTGGGTTCTCATAGCCTGGTCCTTTTTCTCATAGAGATTGACATAGAGATTTCAATCCTGATTGTGTTTCATCCATGTTTTGACATTGGAACATCAGCTGAAATCCCAGTTTCTTTTGACTGTTTACGTGCTCTGTGAGGAGAGGTGCTTTCCTGAAACCCAACAGGGTCTAAATGCTAGTTAAAGTGGTCTTAAGTTGTGCACGAAGGCTGTCAGAAGCACAAGCAGAGTGTGGTTCATCTTTTCCAAGGGATAATTTTAATCATAGCATCAGAGAGAATATTTCCCTCCAGTACATTTCTTAGTGCTTTGCATTGCCTTGTTTTCATCATCCGTGATGTTGCCTTGCTCTCCTCCCAGGAAGATACACGCAAGGCTGATTTCTTTTTCTTTTTCTTTTTTTTTTTTTTCTTCTTTGCCTTCCCTCTAGGAATGCCCCTTCTCAGGTATCAGTATCTCTTACAGCCATCACAACAAACAAACAGTGGCTCTTTGAAGCAGAAGCTGAGGAGAGAGCGCCTTGCATCATTTTAGAAATCCAATGGGCTTGGCTGGCTTTGCAGCTTTAGGCAACTGTGTGGAAGCAATTGCTCCAAGTCTGATGGGTGATCCAGGTCTTTCAGAGATTTTTTTTTTTCAGATCAAACAAGCAACAGTTATTAATTTAAATGATCTTGGTCATGATGTGAGTAGGAAGGCACTTTCTGTAGTTAGCATTGCGAAGGAGAAACCTGATAATTCATTTATTCCGTGATAATAGCAGGGGTAGCTTTAAGGGTTTTACCATCTGTGCTCCTATGGGAAGGAGGAGCAAAGCCAATACAAATTTAACCTTCAGATTTATGCTTCTCTGCTTCTCCATTGTGCCTCTAAAGTTCTTCAGAAAAAAATCCTTAACCATTTCACTACTGTACAAGAAAAAAACTACAGTTTCCAGACTACACTTTTTCTATATTTGCATGATTTCATTTAATTTTAGACTTTTATAACTATTCAAGGCAAAATATATATTTAGTTAATGTTAAGATCGCATCTATTTGTCTGGTGACCAAAATATCCAAACCTAATATTAAATGCTGTATCTATCTTCAAATCTTTATCTGTTAGCAAGTAATCTCACAGTATTACAGAATACACAAATAGAAAAACGCAAAATGTCATTTCTGCCTACTGCTTTTACAAGGACAAAACTCTTGTTGAAGTGGGAGTGGAGACCTAAGACAAAAGGAAAGTATTAGCACAGTTATGTGCCAACATTTAGGATAAAAATTTGTGTCGATTCATCTGGATTTACAGACAGATGACCTGGGAGAGACCAGGGATGTCTGAAAGTGGGCAGATGACATATGAGTCAAGAGACAGTTTATTAGGCAAGGATCAAAACGAAACTACATCCCAAAACAGTCACTGAGTCTTATTCTTCTAGCCTTCAACTGGGAAGGACTGGATTTCCCTAGTGCATTGTAAAATGGTTGAAGGTTCAAGGTTAGCATTCAAAAATCACTGCAAAGCTGGAGGCAGGCTCTAGAAAATAGAACCGGTTATTTTGCGAGATGCAGGGAAATGGTCGTATGAAAAACTATGCACTTCTTTGCTTCTTTCTTATCTAGTTCCCTAACAGACCAAGGAAACACTTCACAAGTATTTTGCTGCATCTGAGTATTTGCTAATTATGCTGCAAATGTTTAATCATTGCTACTCTCTGGTGAGCTTGCCCGAGAAAGTGGGGTTCTTCAGGGGCAAAATGCTCTTCTCACTCTGAATTGTCTAAAAATTAAAATTAAAACCATCACCTACTGTTTTTCTGCAGAAGACTGAGTTTAGAGTTCAGTTCAGCACTATACAATGTACTTGGCAGAACAAGCTTTACGGGGAGGGGGGGAAAGACACATTTTTCATATTGACCTACTTGCCAATGGGACCCATAGGATTCTCTGGCCATGTTGCATGGTGGGCCATAGAATCTGCCCCACAGAGAAAAACAGCAATATGAGAACACCTGAACTATGCTCCTCATGATGGTCCCTTGCAGCCTTTCTAAAACTCAGATGAGTCCTACCGTAAATAATCAAAAGAAGGTTATATTTGGATTAACTATGCCTTGAGAACAAAGGCACTTAAACTAGGTCTGCGTGAGGCAGCTTGGCTCTGCGAGTATTATGATTATGTCCGAGTGCCTCTGCATTGCGTGGGCTCAGCTGCTTGCTTTGGTCCTGATTGAGGAAATTTCAGGCATTGCACCAACGGGCTATTCAGCCTTTCTTTCTCTCTTAATGCTTCCACTGCGTGGTTTGATTCGCTGCGGGTAATGTTTTGCTGTTACGCAGTTTATCTACTCCTTCATTGCAGTAGAGAGTGGAGAGCTGATTGTAGATGCCTCTGGTTTTTCAAACGAGAGTGTTCAGGCTTTGGCCTGCGAAAAATTGAAGTTTTCCATGGAAGAAGTGGAGGAAGCACTTTTCTGTGAGGAAAACCCCTGTTGTTTCTGACTATCCATGGTCCTTCAGCTACAGCTACCTGTGTCAGGAGGAGACAGAGGCTGGACAGGGCTGGTCCCCCGCTGCCCGCTGTGCACGGCCCAGCTGAGGAACCAAAGTGGTGACCGTGGTCCTGCCTCCTGGGCATCAGGAGGCACCCGGTTGTTTGCCAAGAGCCATGACAGAGCACCTTCTCCATAAACCACGGTAAAATAAAGAAGAAACCTTTTTGTCTGAGTAGGCTGCTGGTAGGGCAGTACTTCTCCGTAAGTACTTTTGCTAAGAGGCATCTCAGGGAAGTCACGTAGGAGTTGTGGTACCCATGCCTTTCCTCATCAAACTTGACAAGAAAGTCTCAAGTGAGAAGGGCTTCTCAAAAAAAGTCATACCTTACGAGGTTTTTGATAGTCGTTTCTGCTTAGGATAAAAATGTTGAGCTTTATGTCTTACAAGTTGCCTAGCTAGATGAGTAATTGGGACGACTTCTCATGAAAATCCATTACCTGAAGCTTCTTTATCACCTCCCACTGGTAAAAGACAAGCTTAGCATTGAAATGGATGGAAAATCAGAGATTGAAAGCCTAGTTCCACTATGATATTTTCCTAAGTTGGCTAATTATTGTTCTTAAATTAAGAACTCATAATCAGCTTCATGCCTGATATCTTTGGCTTTGTCATGTAGTCTGTAGGGATTTGCAGAAAAAAACCTGAAACAAGCAGTAATGCACTTAGACAATGGTATGATGTTATGGCTGGGAGGAAGACTTGTCTGCCTAATCTCTATCTGGATCCTGAGGGAAAGACTTTATTAGTGTATTTTGCTGGCTAAAGAAGAGGAAAACTAAATACGTTTTTCTGTGTGTAGGTATGATTGTAAATGTGCCCTTGAGTCTGTCTGCTTCAAGGTTAAATAAAAGCAGTTGTGCAGGCTTCTGTCATGTAGATAACCTCATAGAAATAGGAGAATAACCAAAAAAAGCACAAATACCACACACTTTCAGGAAAGTTTCATCAGCTTATAAGCTAGAGTATAAGCGTTTTGATAAGGAAGGGTTAAGACTGCATGAGAAATTTTTATGAGTATTTACGTGTTTATAACACTCGTGCTTAAAAGATAGGACACCAGGAAATGATCGCTTAAGTACTCCTGGTACCCACCTGGTACCTAACAGTCATCAGAAATAAATGTCTGGGGTACAAGAAAAAAAACCAGCCACTAACTTACAAAATATTCAGTCATAGGAATAAAACACTGAAGAGCCAAACCCTACCACATAACACAGAATGACTTTGCCTGTAGCCGTTTTGCCATGATGTAGCCTGTGCTCTGTGTGTAACACTCCTCTTCCTCTGTCCTGGATGGGGCTCAGAACAAAAACAATTGGAAGGAGAAATAACCCAGGTCCCTTGGGAATTGGCAACACACATTTGAAAAGCTCTCTGCTTTGCACTTTGTAGACTCAAGAAATATCAACAAGCTCTGAAAAATGAGTGAAACGTAGAGTATCAAGGAAAAAATTATTTTGATTTTATTTAATTTGAACTTATTTCAGGGGTGAAATGATTGTCATCTGATGCATAACACTAACCGAAATTTGCCAAGGCTGATTTGTACTCCATCACTCAACAAGAAGTTGTGTATACATCCAAGACATGCTGTTAAGTCCACCTAGCCAGTCGGCGTACCTCTGTCTACATCATTCTTAAAACAAACCCGAGTCTTTGGTGCATGGAAAGCTGTCTCTGCTGCTCTTCCTAACCTTTTAGAAAACAGAAAGACAAGCCTTGAGGAGTTCATCTTTCAGAAATCTCTGACAGACAAGGAGTTCATCTTTTAGTCGTGCCAGCTCCTACATACTTGAGGACAGCTTAAACTACAACTTAAAGGACAGCAGCAGCTGCCTCCATATATGTGAGCATTTGCCGGATCAGACCCTTGACTACGTGGTTAAGGTCACCAGCTCTACCCATATTGATGGTAGGTGGGTAACAAGTTTTTTGAATTGAGCTGCCCGTTACCTGGGACCAGACTTCTAGGACTATTAACACCAGATCTGTGAGCTCAGGTATCAGCCCACTACAGATATTTCATCAGGAGCAGGCAGAGCAAGCAATATCATTTCTGTTGAATTACCAAAATGCACAATTTGGAGTTTCTGCAGGCTTTTTCCTTCTATGCTGGGTCGGAGTCAGTTATAAAGGTACTCGATCCTTCCAATCCTACTGCAGAATTAACCCTCAAACACTGTGAAGCAGACAGATGACCTGATACAAGATGGGCACCATTGTGTCACGCAGCCAGGGCACGTTTGATTACTCTTAGAAGACCAAAAGCCAGATTCACAGTAAATTATTGAACTGGGGCCCTGCGCCCACTGACCATCACGCTAGCAATAGGAGCATGGCATAAATCTTTGGATCGAATGATTTATGTGTTGCAGTCACGTATATTCCCTAGGAGAGCTGTGGAAAGAAACACAAAGGAAAGCAGAAAACTTCAAAGTTTGAGTAGGTAGTAGACTCCTTGGTAATGCTTTGGCATGGGTACATTTTGTCATATTCTTGCGTGTTACTGTTTGATGATCATCCAGAAGTTATGTTTAATGTTGGGGTGAGAAGGTTTTTAACATCTCTCAGCCAATTATACCTCAAATTACATGTCCTTGCTAACACACTTTTTCATTAAAGAAACAAAGAACATTTTTTTTTCCAAATACAGGCTTCCTGATGTTGCCTAGATACAAATTTCTGTTCTTGCTCCCTAACCCTCCATCATCTGCTGCAAGGTGCTGGATTTTTCTGGGCTCAAGTCCTCTAGCTGAGAAAAGCCGCTGGGTTTGTAACCAGGCATGTTTGCAGCTCGCTTCTCCATTGTTATCCACAAGGTTAGCCACAGATTTGGTTTGACAAGCCATAACTAATTTATTTGAGCTAAATTATATGAAAGCAGTTATCATATTAACTGTGCTTCCAGCTCCACCTCTTGTATTGTGTTTTTTTGTTTCTGGTCTCCAGTTATAATAGATATTTTTTTAGATTTATGTTTTACCCAGATGCTAAGGATTAAATCATGGCTTTTTAGTTTTTAGTGTAATTGAATTTTATACTGTCTGGGTAGCCTTCATTTAAGAATCTCAAAGTGCTTTGGAAATGTTTCTTAATGAAGCTTCACAAAATTTGAGTGAGGGAGGTAAATATTGTTATTAGCACAGTTTTATAGGTGGATGAACAGAGGGACATGGAACTTTAGAGTATTGCAAATGCTCTCTGGGAAATCATTGGTACAGAATTCAAGAGCAGACTTGATCAAAAATAGGATTTAATTTTGCATGGAAAACAGCTACTAATAATTTTTCACAAAAAAAAATTCAAAGCTGATAATTGCTACAATAACCATTCTTTTCAGTTGTCTGTCAAAACTTTAATTTTCTGACAAAAGGAAATAAATGTTAGAGAAGAGCAAAAATATTTGACTTCTTACACTGAGGAGAAGCAGAACAACTACACATGTATAAATTAAACTTTCTTTAAAGACCTCCAGTCACCCAAGTTCAGATGTTCAGATATCCTTATACATATCTCTTTTACTGGCATATTTTTTAGATTAATATGAATTTATCACCAAACTTAGCAAAGTACCTAATCATTTTTAGGATCTGCGATTCACATCCTTTGGAGATTCAGTAGCTCTCACTTGTGTATCTTGCTTAGGTGGTTCTGAAAATCTGTGTGAATGTTGGAAGCTGAATCGCTCCATTTTTTATTCAGGTCAGACGTAGTGTCATCTGTCTCCTGGTTCCACTCCAATCGGGTGTCAAGAAGAAGTTCAAACTAGTGGTTCAGTTTTACTTTGAGATTAAAAAAAAGGTCTGAAACAATCTTCATTCCATCTGTGTTTGTGTTTCGTTTGGCGCCCTGTTTTTAACTCTGTTTTCAATTTGTTCGCAATCTCATTTTCCATTTTCTCCCTCTCTCTCCCCCCCCTTTTTTTTTTTTTTTAAAGACAAGGAAAGTATTAGGGAAAGCTTAATGCAGGAAAAGTTACTTTAACTGGTTTTGGTTTGTTTTTTTTTTTTTTAAATTGATATCTTTCCTGTTTGCTGCACAGCATCTGCTTCATGGCCAAGCCAGTGTGGGCTTATGGGCCACCTGGTACTCCAGCAGATGCTGAGCACTCAAGGAGTGAACCAGCACTGTAGCACCAGCAACACCTGCAAACATATTTAGCGCAGCAGCCTCTTCTGAGTTTGGATTTTACCCAGTACAATGACCACATGGGAGGTTTCCAATCCGCACACTTGCACCTGACCTTTTTTCTGCTGCCAGCCAAACGTTGGGATGTAGGGCAGCGGGAGCTGAGGGTCTGTATGGGGCAAGAAAAACCTGCAAACCCTTTTGGCAGGTGGCAAAAAAACAAGCCCCTTTTTCCTCAAGTCAGATAGATCAGCTTACCTGTGCACCAAATTTATATTCTGATGGTCCCCAGCCAAGGGTTCATTTGGATGCTCTTGATCAGCTATGCTGCAAGCTCTGAAAGTGGAGATTGCCCTGAGCAACTGGCTTCCTCCCATCCTCTGTGAGAAACTTGTTCTAAAGCATGAAACTATGCCTGCTGTTGTATGGGAAGAAGCAGGGCTTTATTAATTACACTTTAAGGGCATATAAAAAATTAATAATTGCACTGCTAACACAGTTAATATATGTACCGTTGTGGAGTCTGGTTTGTAAAACACTGATAAAATATTTACTTGGTGCTGTGGTGACCATTTAAAATGGAAGGATCATTGCTGTCTTGCAGCTCTGCTCAAATAAAGGCCCAAAATGATTTATCATACTCCACTGGAGCCAAAATTCAGCAAAGCTATATGCACTCCAGGCCTCAGGTGCTGATGGCATTTCCACGTTGAATGAGATCATTGGAGATTAGATCATCCATTAATCTTCAAGCTTTACGGTGATTAGCTGATAATCTTTATTGACTCCTTGAAGGCTAAGAACCACCCCAGGAGGCTACTTTTCCCTACAGTGCACATAAATATCCCAAGGGAAGGGTGACACGGGGGCTCCACTCTGCTCCAGATGAGGAGCAAGGACGTGCCACCTTCCCTCCACACCAGATCCATTTCCCAACTGTCTGGTAGCCAGAACGCTGTGGCTCTTGCTCCACATGGCTTTCTGGTCTTTTCATGGAGCTAAATTCCCTTCCACTAAGACAAGCTGGCTTTTCTAATTGTATTTCATTTTCGTTTGTATGAACTTAGCGATCATGAAAGGAGCTGTGCTAGTAGCCCTGGAGAGGGAAGGTCTCTCTTTAACTACAGAAATGGAGCAGTGTGGATGGAGGTGACAGTGTCCCTCATAAGATGTCCCACTGATGGGATTCACCCTGACTTAAGTGACTGAGTCTAAGGAATAAAGGGGAAAAAGCAGAGGTGGTCCAGGTGTTGAGGTGCCTTATTAATGCTTTCTTATTGGACTGTGGTGGGCAGTTGGGGCTGGGAATATCCCAGTGAAAATTTCCCTGGGTTTTGGAAAGTGACTGCTCACAGAAAACTGAAAAATGGGGGGCTACCTTAGCAGAGCAAAGTGCATTATGAAAACATCTTTGATGTTCAGAAGAAAGTCTATTTAAAAGAGAGCACAAGGAGATGCTCTGCTGTAGAACTTAATCTTGGTCTAGCAAAACTCAGGGATAGGGATGTCCCAGTGAGCAACACCCAGGTTTCCACTCTTCCCACTGTCAGCAAACACAGACAAGGCTAGCAGTCCTTCTCCTAAGTGCTCTTAATGGTTCCCCTAAATGGGTCCAATTTGCATGTAATTTCCTTTAATTTGCTCACTTCTGACAAACCCTAATGATTTCTAGTCTTTCGAAGTCCTTTTTGCTTGTTGGGTTTCCTTAACTTTATTTTTTCTGTGAGCATCTCCTCTGAGGGGTATCCTCTGGCCTCTAAAGAAGATAATACATTGTCAATGCTCCCGAAAGTCAACAGAGACTCTTGACACAGGTGGGAATGAAAGGAGAAGACAACGATAAAAGCAAAGTTCATGACTAACTGAAGTTAAGCATTTAAAAAGCTGTTTACAACAGCAGGGACAAATCGACTGACACAAACCCAGTTGTTCTTTTTACAAATTAGCTAGTACTTAGAACACTTTATCTGGTACTACTGAAGTCAACTCTAATTTTGCCATTGATTTCCACAGTGGGAAGAACTGGCTGTCTCTTTGAGGAAAAGAGTAACTGCTATTACAGTAAAAAATGTCACTTCTTTGAAGAAAGGAAAGGGAAAACTGAGGAGCTGGAAAAACAGTACTGGGTTTCAGATGTTAACACTTGAAAAAAAATAATGCCAAATTTTAGAACACTTTTTGTATGTGAGAAACTTGGTACAAGTGAGCATTCCCAAACTACTCAGTACAAGTGAGCAGTTCACAACATAGTGAACTCTGCCTACAAATAAGCTCTGTTAGGACACCTGAGTCCTGTTCCCCAGTCCAGTGAAACATGCAGAGCTCTCGTCATTGGGTTTATCGTGGAACCAAGACTGGGGAAGGGGCCAAACTGTGATACCATTGCTCCTCCTGAATAACACTATATATCATGATAACGCTATATATCATGAATAGCCTCACTGGGCTCAGCGGGAATTACTCATGATAGAAGATGCTATTCTGCATAGGTAAGACAATTGCAATCTGGCCTGCAGAAAACAGTATCCAAGCCTTTAACATGCCTCAGAGCTGGCAAGGAATGGCAGAGTGACGAACTTCCCAGAGAGTTTTCTTGGAATTTTGGGGATGTTTTGGGGAAGAAGCCGCTGGAATTTTATAACAGTGCACTGTGGAAAAATGAGCCAACAGGATCAATAAGCCAAGAAGAGCTAATCACATTGATTTACAAGGGAGGAGAGAAAGAAAACAGTGTTCATCAGACCAGAGACTAGTCTCTTTACTGAATACTGTGAATTTGATATTGGCAAAGGTACAGCAATGGGATTAAGAGCAGCTATTAAAGAAATCAGGCTCAAAAGTGTGGAGACTCTGAGAGATCATTTGATTTTAAAGAGTCATGTAATTTGTTATGGGAGAGAAGGAAAAGTTTTCTGGTCTCAATCTGCAACTATCTGATGTCTTGATCAGGTAACGAAAATAAATTGAGAGAGTCAGCCAGAGATTTCATTGGGCAGGTTTACTGAGAAGAAAATGGAGATCCATACTTTAGCTCTTTCATCCTTATTTTATAGTTTTTCATGTTTCTTTCCTTGGTTTTGGTCATATGTTTTTATCAACTTTTTTCTAATGAATACAAAGCCCAGTTGTGATTTGGATGTGCACCTTGTCATAGTAAAAATGTCTCAGCTGAAAAAGGACAGACGTATTGCTAGAGAATGTATCTAGAAAGAAGTTTAAGGCGTGACATTAAGTGCACAATAAAGTAATCACCACAAATGCCAAGAAAAAAGTAAAATACCTGTGTTCTCAGGAAGTGGATTTAGTACTGAGCCGACAGTGCAAAAGACAGCAATCCTCTATCTCAGAACAAATTCAACACTAAACTGAAAAGAGGACATCTTACAGGTGCAACAATACTAATAGCTATTTAGTTAGTATGAAAACAAGTTCCATGCACATGTGGAAATTGCAAGGCAACATTCATTGTATTCGTATCATAGGCATTTATAGTCCTTGTGTGGACAGTTCAACCAGACGCTGTCAGCCATCAGGAGGGCAATCCTCCACAGCTAGACAAGTGGTTTTTGCAGAAGACCATATAAAAACACTAAGACTAGCTCGCACACCTTTGCGGAAAAAAAGTTTTTCTATAGAAGGCTGGCTTTGTACTCCTCACACTTTCTTTCTGGGTGATATCTCAGATGACTTGAAAAATTCAGCTTGCATCAATCAGTATAGGTCTATATATATCAGTATATATATCTATATATATCAGTGTATATCTATAATCAGTGCAATATAATTAAGTGAGATGTGGATGCCATGTCTATGTATGATGTCAGTGCTGAAGTATGATGGATAGTGATGGACAAGATCATCAGCTGTTGTTGCTCTGGGCAGCAGCATAGGTTATCTTGAGCCAATCCATTAAGATTTATTTTATTTTGGCACTTGGTGAGCAAAAATATGCTGCTCTCAAGTCCAAAAGCACCTGCTAATGCTGTAGAAAGGTAACTGCTTGGGGCAGCCCAGTCCTGGAATGAGAGTGGAAGTCCTAGGTGTTGAAAAAAAACCACCTGTGCATTCATGTCTTCCATTCAGTGCTTAAATTTTGCCCTTACAACAGGACCACAAGTACCACTGTACCACCCAGCCATGATGGCACCTACTGTCACCCCCGCAACAGCAGTAGTGTGCCAATGCCCAATTATTTGACAGCTGCTAAAAAGACACCTCTTGCCATTCTTGTCCAGGTAGATACTCTTGTTAAAGGCGCTTTGATCCCAAATCTGAGTGGGTCTTGTATTTCCAGTGACATCTTCAAAGACATGAGCAAGTTACTGCAGCACAATAAATAACTGCATGTCAGCTGAGTCACAGTCACTGACTGTGTGCACATGCTTAGCCCACTGCTCATGTATTTCAACTTAGTTTAACCCTCTTTCCTTGTAGTAAAAGTGTTCTCAGTAGCTGATTGCATACCTTTGGATGGCATTTAGGAACCTGGCTGTGGGCATCAGGATTCAGATTTGTGTGCCAGCAGTACATATGCATGTAATGAGCACAAGGTTCTCTATCATATGGGTTTTATCTCACTTTATAGCATATATTAATTACTAGCATGACTGTATTTTTAAAACCTGCTTAAGCAACAGTAGGCTGTATTTGCATGCCAACAAATATAATTAGATTGCTTTCACTTGGCACAGGTTTGACTGTACTAGCTACAAACAGGCAACGATCACCTTCAGCTGAAGAAAAAGAGGGCAGAGAGGCAGAAGAGAAACTGGATGTGAAGCGTTAGTTAATGGTATAAGGTATGTGCTGCAGCCACTTCTAATTTTCTGTTTTGCTTTTGTAAGTAGTTCTATAACTAGCTTGGGTTTAGCCTGAAACACCACTCTCTTCAGACAGATGTATCATGTAAACCAGAGCAGTCTCATGCTCATTGAAACTAGATAAGGTGCAGGACATTAGTTTATTCTCTTTGCTGCTAGGAGTTGTCTACAAAACACAGAAATCTGCATAAATGCTATATTTCTCAAATAAGTGAATTCACTAAGCCAGCTCTATTTTCGTGCCTACATGTGAATTGGATCTTATGTGAATTTGTTTGCCGGTTACATAACCAACTTGAACTCTGATAATCTACATAAAAGAAAATGTGAGTTTCCTGCAAAGGGAGCAAAGATTTTATTCTGAATCTTTTCTGCAGATGACAGGGTTGCTGTCTAGATACACTGCATTCACTTCATTGTCCCTTTAGTCTCTTGAGTGGAGTGCTGTGTTTCTGCTCTTTTGCATTTTTTTCTAGAAACCAGGTGAAAGCTTGATTCCAGTCTGGACACTGGGTTGGAACAGGCCAGTTCCAGTGAAAGAACTGGGAGATAAGCCCAGTCCCTGTAGCCTGGTTCAATGTCTGCATCAGAAACCTGTCCCACCTCTTCAGCCAAGTCTTACAGATTACATGCAGAGAATATTCCAAAGCAGTGTCAAAGTTCTCTCTTGGCTTGACAGTGGTGAGAAAATCCTGCATTAAAGCTGCTCTGCTACATTCACCTTACTCCCTCATGCTGGAGAAGATGCAAGTCGTTGGCAGAAGGGGATGAGAAGGGAGGGTGCCTCAGCAGGAACTCTTCTTCCCTTACTTGCCGCAAGCCACAGCTTTAATGGGTGTGTAATTTTTTTTCAATTTTGTTAATGGCAGGTCAGTTGCTTCTGAGCTGTGCTTTGCACTTTGCTCCCACTCACTTCATTTCCTTTCTCCACCATGGTGATTTGAGGAAGGGAGAGAAAAAAAAAAAACAAACACACCAACTTTCTGGCACATCAATATTTGTCTCAATTCATCGTCTTGCATGATGACTCACCGTCAAAATAGTGCTATAGTGCTGCAGTAACATTTGACATGACACACTGGAACAGCTTCTGAACTGCTACAATGTGCTATTTCCATCTGTAAGATTATGGGGGAATTAGAAAAGCAGATCTTTTGACACAATTCAGCATAGCAACTTCAGTGTATTGTACTACTTTATACCACAGAGTCGCTACTAAATGGGCTGTTTGACATGATGCATTATAAAGGATTTAGAGGTGTCATGTATAAGTACTTTATAATCTTTGTGATGCAAATGAAAAAGGATGTATCTTGGAAAAATATTAGGAGTATTGCAGACACCATTAGTCCAAAGGTGTTTCTCTGCACAGCCATGCCATACAGCCTGGGTCAAGTTCTAATCCTTGTTAATAACTGTAATTAGGGCCAAGCAATGGCATCATAACAACTGAAAGACCCTTTATTCCAGCAACGTTAAAACAACAGGTGTTGCATGCCAAACAGCTGCTACGAAGCAATACGTAATTAAGAGCAAATAATGACACTGAGTGTTTAGATCATGTATTTCTCCCATGTCTTTCAAAGTTCTCATGTTATCTGGCTACCACGCAGGGAAATTTGCATAACTATGTATTTCCAGTTCACTTTAAAATAGCTGCAATCGATCCACACTCGCATTGCAGTTGCAAACAAAGGGAGACAGGGAACAGTGCAATCAGGTAATCATAGACTTTCAACATTGGTGGCAAAATATGTGAAAAGGAGTTTTTAATAAGAAATGAACACAAAGTTACACTATGTGGACAATTTTAAAAATGTGGCCACCAGCTGCAAAGGGTGAAGGAAATCTCCCTTTGTCCTGTGTGACCCTATATCCCACAGTAAGGCCCCATTGTCAAGTCACGGAGCCCCATAAGTGCTCTCAGCACCAAAGTGCTCCCTGTGTCGTGTGCAGTTTACATGGTGCTTATTCAGAGCTCAGAAACCCTTTTCATCTTTCATTGCTGCTGCATGGTGCTCTCGACACCTTGATCACTTCACAGGGATCTCATCTGTGTTTTGAAGGACCCCTGCCCAGCACAGGTGCAGCACTCTTCTGCGCCTTTCCATCAGAGACGGAGAAGGTGCTTTGGCCCCAGGTTGCATGTTTTGAAGGCATCTCTTTGCAGATCAAAGTCCTTCGTTCTGGCTAGCAGTTACTGCTGCTGTGGCTCCTTAGTCTCCTTCCAACCTTCTTCTCCGGGAACATGCTGTGGTGGGGGGGGCAGACGGCAAAGGGATGGAGAGGCCTTTCTTGTAGGTGCTAAAGTTTTTGAGGGCTATAGTCTTCATCAACTGAACTTGTTGTCCTCTGATAGGTGAGGATGCTCTCAGGACCAGGTTTCTGACAATGTGCTGTGCCTCATGTTATTTAAAGAGAGGTACCACCTGGGGACAGTATAAATATCTGAGAAACGGAGGTCAAGTCTCCTCCTCACTGCTCATTCCTTTTTCTCCCTTGGAGACTTGACATATTTTGTGTCAGTTATTTTTCTTGGTTTTAATTTTCTGAGGCAAAGAAACAAACCATTCAGCTTTATACTACATAGCACGTTGTTCTCACCCCAGCCTCCTGTGGTCACAGGACAGGGTGCCATTCTTTGAGCTTAGCAGCCAGTTCTGCCCACTCAGGGGGAAAGGGGAAACCACTCATTAGGTTGTTTGCCCAGCCTTTGTGAGCTCTGGCATTCCCTTTCTGTTTGACTACAGGCTTTTTCTGATCTCTGAGTTACAGTGCTTAACTTGTAGGCAGCAGGTTTCCAAAGTAATGTACCTATACCAAGTTAGACACATTAGTTATATTTGTGCGTATACATACATATATATGCATATATGTGTGTGCACGTATATGTTTTTGTACATATGTGTAAGTGGCAGTGTTTTTCATGGGGTCCATGTAAGTGATGGAGACTAGGACCAGCTCACATGCTGCCACTCAAGGCAAGGAAGGTGATGTGCTGAGATCAGGGCTGGTTTTGAAATCCCACGCTTTCTATCCAAATTCAAGTAAAAACTTCTCTGTTTTAAACCAGTGCCATTAACCCTTTTTACTGTAAATGGGGGTTTGACTCTCCACCTCTTCAGGGGCCCTTAAGTTAAAGACTTGCCTGAAGCAGGAGCAGGGTTTTTTTCTGCAACCTTTCCAATTTACCTGGCATACAAAAAAAAGATCATAATCCACGGCATGTGAGACAGAATGAACAGAAACGTTACACTGATGGGACTCTTGTGTAAGATTGGAAAGGTTGCTTCTAGTTCAGAATAGAAATGTAAACCCGGGTTTTTCATGGATAGTGTAGTACTCCGTTGGCACTTCCAAATACTGAGTGGTCACAATTAGAAAAGGAAGGTGATAGTGCTGCTCAGCCCTTATGTTGTTGCCGTGTTTTGGAATAAAAGCTCCAGCTGTCTCTCTGTTTTCTGTGGAGCCTGTGTGGGTGAGAGAAGGTCAAGTCAACACCGTGATAGCAGAGGCTGTGTCAGCATCACAGCCAGACAAGAGCTGTGGGAGCTTAGAAGCTACCCAAAGCCACCAGGGCCCATAAATGCTTGGAAAATACCATCACAAGTCTTTTTGCTTCTCTCTTAGCAAAGATTCAGAAACATTTAAATCTTTCACAGACTTCAAAATCAGATGCATAATTAAGTTTGAAAGACCAGGATGAGACTTTTTAACAAACTTAAATGCAATGACCACAACACAAACAATACAACAAAATAGCCAAAAAGTCAATGAACATTTATGCAGCAAAATGTTGTAGACTTTCACTTCTTTAAGGGTTTTGACTCTTTAGCTTGAGTAATAGAGGAATCTCAGTGTGTTCGATGGTACAAACAGGAGGAAAGGTGGCTGTGTGAAGTTTGCATCAGCCCAGTACGTAGGATAGTAAATGGAAGATCTCTTGTAACTTAATGCTTTTTTTTTTTTTTTTTCCTTTAGAAGCTTCTTAGGACTTCTTGGTTGTGAGATTATAAACCATTCTCAGAAATTACCTGTGTCAAATTTCCTTTAGGATTTGAGTATACCAACAAGAACATGCTTTCTGTGGTGGAGATAACAGCTTCTTTTGAAACATTTTTCCTGAAGTAAGCCAGTCAGATGACAGGGAAAGAGCCATTTGGTGATTTTGTTTCAAAAATTCACTCCAGCATCAGAAACATTCTCTCAGACAGAAGGCAAAGGTGCTGGATGCAGTGATCCTATGCACAGCATGACTGGTTTTGTCAAACAGCTGACGTGCAGTAAAACTTTTGTAGCATTGAGTTTAAAAGAGGCTCTTTGTGGCCATAAGGCAACATTGCTGCTTCTCTCTATGACCTAGGTAATGTGCTGAGGCAGCAGTCAAAGTGCCTTTGGTAAGACCTCTGTCAGCGAGGGATAGATACCTTGATTGCACTCAGCTGTCCCTAATGCTTCAGGCAAAATCACGCTGATAACTTAGACCAGGTTAAGCTGCTTAGGCTGATCCAGGTGACTTTTGCCTGAAGCAAATTGGGAAGCACTTATAAAGCCTACTCTGTTAGCAGGTGAGGGTGTATATTCATGTTTGATTAGGAGAGGATAGTGTGTGGGATCTTCTACTGTATTAGCTGCACCCAGGAGTGGACCTCTGGGTAGAGCCTTTAAACAACTAAACAGCAAGGTAATTCCTATAACAAGGTTGCCTACTGACCTTTTGTTGTTAATAAAGGTGTACTAGTGGAAGTGTTCCTTATAACTCTTGTTTATTCTTATACAGAAAAGAATAAAAGGTATGTTGGTGTAGATTTCGTTAATGTTTCTCTAACTGCATTTATTCTAGAATAGTGAGTACACCAGTATGATAATCCTTTTTGAAAGAAATTACATCCCTAGGTAGGTATCCATCCACAAAAGATGTGTGTAGAACTGCTTTGAGTGGGTTACGGGCATGTGATGGATCTGACTCCTTACTACCCTGTGTCAATATTATATTTTTGTAGTAGAGTAGAGAATCAGCTGTCAATGAAGAGAGCCCACTAAATTCAATCGAAGACTCTTCTGATTCCTTTGGATGTGTAAGCTCAGACTTGTGAGACAACTCAATCCTGAAAGTCCCAAGTTATTTTGAAAATGGGTCATTCCTGTGAATGCTCAAGTATTAATAGGAAATGTGGAGTATTCTTGTGGGTGGTATTGTCCAGCAGAGAAAATCAACTAAGAAAGGAAACTTTAATCTGAAAAACTTTCAAGAGGAAGTTAGCGTGTGCTGAATCACAGACAATGCAGTTACCATCCTGGGTTTTTGGCTGTGGAGGCAGAGTAATTTTATCGTTTTGTTCTGAATCAAGAACTGTGTTTAGATCTTCCTTCTTTCTTGTGACAAAGACTATTGCTTCTTTATCTATTGAGGTGCCTGGAGAATTAAGGTGCTGGCCGGAATAAAAGCTAGACCTCAATTGCTGTTGCTTAAGAATGGTCTTGTTGACTACTTGGAAGGGCTGCCAGGATGATGTGTGACTGTGGATTGTCTCTAACATAGGATTCTTGCTAAGATGCTATTAGCTGTTGGGGTTTTGTTTGGTTTGGGTTTTTTGGTGGCATTTTTTTTTGTTTGTTTTTGTGGGGGTTTTTTGATTGTTTTTTTGTTTGGTGTTTTTTGTTGTTGTTTTGGGTTTTTGTGTGTTTTTTTTTTTTTAGAAAGAATTACTAGATGATAAACGGATACTGTAAGCATATGGTTGAGAAATCTGTGTTACAATAGTAGACACAAAGCCATGCAATCCGTTTACCTACTGCATGCTAACAAACCAACCATATCCATAAGGCAATTAATAGCTCCCTGCAAATGCAAGTGTGAAGTGTTTCTATTTTTGTTTATTGACTTTGAATTGTGTGTGCGAAACTATCAGGATTAATAGACACTCAAAACCGTTATGGTTCTGCAAACCACATGTACATTTACAGCCTACAAGCTGCTCTAGAGATCTGAGAATATGATCCTTTCTACCTTTAGTTTCAGTAATGACACAATAAGTCTGTTCTCATTTCTTTTCCTGGCACTACGTAGAGCAAAGTGGTAGAAAATGAAAATTGCACACAAAAATTGCCTTAATCTTGTTTGGTGTTAAAGTCCATCACCAAAGCTTCTGTGGTGCTGTCCGAGGTGGAGATTCTATTTTCAGCAGAGCTCACCCAGACAGCGACATGTTACTTCACCAACCTTTGCTAGTTTGGATTCAGCTAGCCTTGCCAGAATTAGATTTCAGTCCACCCTGCAGAGGTGGATGTGAAGGGCTTGATGCTGGTTTTTCACCATGTCTCTCCCCAGTGTTTGGAACTGTGACAGGAATCCCCGAAACGAGTCAGAATGAGCTCAAATCACAACTATTTGCTCTGTGCAACAGTGAATTGAACCTGGCGAGAAGCTTTTCCACCAGGTGTGATTGCCAGGCTGGGTTTTGCAAAAGGGTGCCTATTACACAACTTTATCAGCTCACCTGGGCTCTTGCTATGCTCTCAGTTTCAGCTCCCTGAGTCTTCCAACATCCAGGATAACAACTGAGTAGGAAAACCTGTGTCTCATTCGTTTAGCTGAATTGCTTAGCCCTGGCAATACCAAACATGATTTTGCCTTTGTGCCTCAGTTCCCTGTTTGTAAAGCCAGGAATAATCACATCACTGAGGTGTGCAGTGAATTAATACGTTAATATTGCAGGGCCCTGGGCTGATATAGCAATGGGAACTCTATAGCCATGTGAGAGACACAAATGAGTACACTTCTTTTTTTAAGGTGGCAACCTGCAGCTGTGAGTATACTCTTAATTCTCACATAAAATGGTTCCTGCCCACTACTGCCTTTGCTTTGCAATGTAATGTGTCACGGCCAAGTTGTTCAAAGTAAGAAAATGTCCTTTTTCCAATTCTATTTCTTTCTTATTCTTTCTTTGACTGAAAACTTGTAGAAAAGACTAATTATTTATGCTAACAACTTTTTTAGCCTTGCTTGTTTAGCCAAATCCGTTTGACTGCTAACAGTGATGTGATTATCACACAAGCACACATTGGCTTTTTTAAAAGGCTGTTTGAAAAGCCCATTTTCAGTGCCTTCCAAATATTTGTTACAAAGATGTTTCTCAGAGTGAAAGGTTTGAGTGCTTTGGAAAATGTGCTGTCTAGTACACTGTTGGCTCCCTAAATATTAAGGTGCAGTAGTACGTGTGTTTCTTCCACTGGAACACCTTCTTGTGGCCATAAGGTGGCAGTGGCCTAGAAGAGGGGGAATGGAATAAAATAAAATTATCTTTGGGACATTAGATCATAATAAAGCCAGGGCAGAAACTGCAGGCAGCAGTCAGCTCTTTCTGATTCATTCCAGCAGAAACTTTTCTCTCTCTATATATATATATATCTATATCTATCTAGTAATGTTGTACATTTTTTGCTTTGTCTCTTTTCATGAGCTCATCAAAGCCGCTTATGCAGCCCTGCTCTAAGTGAAAGCTCCAAAGCTGAGCTGAGCAAATCAGGCCATCCCTGTGGATGTATAAATGAGTCAAATGACCTCCAAAAGCATGAATCTTAAAATTCAGTTGTATAAACTAACAGATCTCAATAGTGATTAGTGCAAGCAACTCTTGGAACATCAGAAAAGGAAGGGGGAGAGGGAGGGAGAAAGAGGGGGAAGAAGCAGCAACCTCTTTAATTCGAGTTCCATTTTGCTCTTCCAAAACACAGCGCTAACACGTACAAGGGCAAATGTGCACAGCATTGAAAGAGTGGTGGGGGGAGGAATGGGGAGGCATGTTAGCAACCACTGCTGAGGTACTATGGCTGGCAGTAGAAGTCATTACAACTGGCAAATCAAATGGTTTGTCGAAGTTGAACCTAGAAGGCTAAGTCCTGTTCCCTAACAAAGCAAATGGGAGCCCTGTCCTTGATGTTAAGGGCTTAAACACTGTTTGACCTGTGAAGCGAGGCAGCAATTATTTGATGGAGACCAGGAGTAGGGAAGGCTACCAGAATATGTGTTAACTTCCGTTTCCTTATCAAATCATGGCTGGGCAAGGGGAGCTGCACAGGCAGGTTGCAGGGTGTGGAAAATGTGATTTTTCTGGCATATTTGTGCCTGGGATAGCAGGAAGTGGTCTGCAGGTGGCGAAGACCACCGTGGTTGGCCATAACTCATAGATGTTACAGTGTGGTGTGTCCTGGCTTCATTGAACAAATGAATTTTACAATTTCAACGCAGTTTACGGCAAGGACTACTGCAACAAGAATAGTGCGAATTATATTAATGGTTACACTAGGACTCAACTATTTGAAATTGGGGCCTGCTAGGAAGGTAATGGTGCTGGAGAGCTTACTTTTCAATTATTGAAGTAGAACAGGTGGCTTAAACAAGCGATGACTGAAGGGAGAAAGAACAGATTTTTGGGGGGCATCGAAAGTCCTGAGTGACAAAATGTAGGTGAGGAGGGGTACCCACCAGCGCCATTCTTGGCCTTGCCTGTGGGCCCAAGCCTGCCACCTCTGCTGGCACTTTCTGGATGCCATCAGCCAGTCCCACTCCTAGAGTGGCAAATAATTGATGGACTAAAACTTGGGTGATCTTTTTGTGTACGCAGAGAGGTGGCTTTTAGCTTTTGTGTGAGAGAGGCACTGGTTGAATTGACACGTATGCTTGACTTGCCATTTTGTGTATATTCCTGTAATCACAGCCCTGGCTGCCAAGGCTGTCAAGCCAATTGCTTTTTAGATTGGCCCTGTTTCCTGAATAAGTCCAGTAAGGAGAACCATTATTTCTTATTATCACCAGAGTATGAGCACTTTCCACTCTATATGTTCCCCGATATCACTGTATGACCTTGAATTCAGCATGGTTGAGCCCAAAGCAAAATAGGACAGGGCAAGAAGCGGCTGAGACCAGGAGAGAGTTCGAGATGTTTATCTGACTGCTGGAAAAGGGGCGGAAGGGAAATATTGAAGCGTTTGGGATGAATTTTTTTTTGGTGCCTGGGGATAATGAAGACTTGGGTGGCAAGAATGTCCTTCATAGCTGTTTGCACGTCTGTACAAAGAGTCAGGCAGTTTGGCTTGTATAGCTGCTGCAATAGATATATTTTAAAAGGTGTGATGGAAACATGGCCAGTTAGCAAAGTAAAATCAAGTTTAATTATTCTAACCCTCATCATGGTGAAGGTGCCTTTCTTCTCATTATTGTAAAGGAAGCACATAAGTCTTAGACAGGGACTAACCTGTGCTCGCCTGATACCCCAGGAAAGGGTATCAGTCATGAGGCACAGGTCTGATCTTCCTGGGTTGTTAGATAAGGAACCTGCTAACAGCCTGTATTGGGTTGGATTTGAGGGTGGGTTGTGAGCTATTTGCAGTTGAACCTATGGCAGTGTGAGAGCTTGTTCTTTAAATTCCAAGTTCCCCTTTGAGTGGTGGGATCCAGAAACTTGGCTGATAACCTTGGTTACTACTAGTAGTTGATGTACTTGTTCATCAGCAACTGCTGCCAGCTTTTGTAACAATGTTAATTAAAACAAAACACACCAAAAAACCCCCACAAAAAACCAAACCAAACCAAACAAAAAAACCCAAGCATGAATGCAAAGTTAGAGTTGAATCTTGAACCCAGCTGACCCTACATCTGAATGATTGTGGAGCTCTTCTTTGTGCTAGCAAAATAGCTTCTGTGTAGTAAGGACTCGGCAAGCATCTAACTTTGCTTTGTTCCCAGTCTCGGTATAAATTAGATGACTCTGCTCTGATCACTCATCCAGGTGATCAGATCAGAGGTGGTAGTTGATAAACTGTGAGACATCGGTGGAATTAAGTTAAACTGCTGGAGACAAAGGAGCTCTGAACCCCCTCCCTGGCTGGCAGATCAGAGAAGGATTTAACAGCTTGAGCAGAAATTGTTCTATTGAAAGAGCAGCAGTGTAGTTACGTTGATGCTCAGAGTAGAAAGCTAGAGGTGTCTCTTCTTAAACATCCAGTGAGCCTTAATGACTCCCCTTTTCACACCCTGGAGCATTCCATTTGCTGGAGAAAAAAGCAAGTTACATAAAGCGGTTTTGTATGTGAATCCTCCTATTACAACTCTCCTGTCATTTCAGGGTGTTATTCAAAACAGGCTGATTACAATTGCTTCTCGTAGCCCATGGAGGTGACTTATTAAGCCATATCTACTTGCTTCTTGCTACCGGCATGCAAGGCACCTGGGCTGCATTCATGAGCTATTTCTGTATTTCACTCAGAGCTCCCTTTAGTGAGTCAAGGTAGTCACACTCTTCATGAACAGACATATGTGTTGCCATTACAGGAGTCAGAGATGACTGCTGGAAAACTCTGGAGCTAAATCTGGGGGGACGTGTGTGTATATATATATATATATATATATATATATATATAATTTTTGGTGCTAGTTCTTAGAATTTAAAGGGATCAGAGTAGAGCTATGCAGAGGTCAAAGGGGCAGCTACACCACGAGTAGCCATGTATATGTTAGCTTTAGACCAGCTAGCTCAGTTGTCAAAAATGACAGAGACATGCAGAAATGGACCTCAGAAAAGGGTGTAAAAGCCAAATTGGACCTCAAATGCATACTCATGCTATCAGCTGGGGATGGGTATCATGAACGTGTCCTATGTGACCATGCAGGAGAGTTAGCTAACTACCCTGATAGCCGTTTAAGGAACTTAAAATATGCCATACGTATGTGCTCAGGAAGCACAACTCTCACAGTGGCTCTATTTAAATGGTATAATTATACTACAAATTCTTAAATTGAGGCCTCTGGGATGATGCCTTCTTACCATGCCAAAAGTATGAAAATTGCAACTCAAGCCCTGCCTTGCACCAGTAGGTACAGTCAGGGTGGCAGGACATACAAGGCTATTTTTTCCAATATCCAGATCGCAACATACCCAGGAGTTTTATCATTAAAAACATTACTTCAGATTTTAGGTGGAAGTAAACCTGTAGCCTGAACTGCTGGCAGATATGGGACTTTTTACCTTTATTCTCAAACCCCTTTAAGAAGGGTGGGACAGATGTTGTCTATTTGCTGTGGGACATTAAAGTGAAAATAACTTGCATTTACAGTAGTTGTAATCTATTTCAATTATGAGTAGTGCAAGAGCACCCTTAGAATAAATGAGAATTGCCCTATGAGAACAGACATGAGAAGCGCTGTTTAACTGCATATTGTATTCCTATAGCCCCAAGTATCTCAAAATACTATGTAAGTGGCAAATAATTATTTTTGCTGTATCCAGCTCAATAAACTGACATAGTTGGGCTCCTACCATTTTTTTTTCCAACTTTGTATGTAGTACTCTTCAACCAGAAACAAATAACATTTTAAAGGAATTTGAAGTGAAATGATTAGTTTAGATTGTGCTCTTTAAACAACAAAAAAATGCCTTTTCTCACAAGTTTTAAGGTTCGGCGTTTCTGTTTCCTTGCTTACCTGTAGCAATGGTACAGGAAGATGTGAATTTAAGCTAGGAAATGGAAGCTGGGAATCTTTCACAATCGCATGATTCCAGAGGCTGCAGCTATGACCACCAAAATGCTCAAGCTGTATCTCAAATAAAATTTTGTACTGGAGTAAACTTTTATGGATTATGAAAACCCATAGCATAGGCTTTACTTTTAGGACACACTTGAAAATGTGATTCTCTTTGGGAATAAAATTCTAAGACCAATTTTTTGCAACCAAGAAGCCACTTTTTGCCCTCCAAGTATGTCACAGCCATTTAGTGGATTAGTGCTTGTGACCTTGGATGTGGCACCCTGTTAACAAGCATCGCTCTGTCTGGGAGAGGTTCAGGGATACTGGTGACTGAACCAGCTTTGGTTCCACATTGGAGAGAGGTTACTGAGGAAATATTGTGGTAGAAAAGATGTAAGGCATGAACTGTGTGGACAAACGAGCCCTTGTAGAGCTGCCCTGGAGGAAACTGAACAGGATTTAGAGTTTAATTTGTTATCTTCTTGTTAATTTATTTGTTAATAACATGAAATCCCTGGAAAGAGGGTGAGTTTATAGACTCTAACTAGCACGCTGGCTATCTGAGAAAACATTGGAAAAGATAGCAGCTCACAAACCACATAGTAGCATTGATTTTTTTTTTTTTTTTTCCTCCAGAGTTCTCAATTGATTTCTAGTTTAAAATCAATGCTGTGATATGACCTAAAGACAGGAAAGAGGCTGGCTATCTAAGAGCATATTTCTCCAAGTACCTTTAAAAGATCAGCTACATCATGTTCCACAGCAATGTCAAAATCACTTAAATAAAACAACAGTACAAAGCTCCATTTTAGAAGAGAAGGTTTTGTTCATGTTGGCATCTTTGTTATAAATACACATTAACTTGCAAGAACAACTTTGGTTGGGAGAAATGAAAACAGCTTTGTTTCCAAAATAAGATATGAAGCATTTGTGCTTAATCGCAGTTACAAAATGTCCTCATGGCTTTTGATAGTAATTCAGCAGCTGGAGGAGTCGCTGCCCCAGTCAGCAGCTCTGCTTCCAGCCTGACCGTGTCCAGTAGCTGGTCCCATCTTCTTTCACCTATTGGAATGTCCGGTAGATGGTCACACGCCAGATGCCCCACATGCTCATCCAGTAAATTTATAGCATCAGCTTCTCACCTAGCAGCTCTCCACCACTTCTCCTCTATTGAAGAATAGCTATTTATTTTTACTGCGTTTGCTACACTTCAATTTTACAGTAATATTCTTGTAGGTACCACTGTGTAGGACTTGAGGGTGCTTTCCTCTTTGCTGACATGCTCTTCTGACAGCAGGTAGAGCTGCTGTCTCAGCACTTCCTCTTGGTGATTGTTCCATTTTGTTGTACGCTAACATCTCTTTATAAATCAATAATAATTGTTTCCTTAATTGAAGTTCTGTGACTGGAGGTTTTGTATTTACTGGTGTAGCATTTAAATCTTACAATATGGCCTTGTGCTGGTGTTATTTAACACCTGGATCTGGGATCCTGGATCCGCTTAAGCACATGTTTTCCTTCAGTTAGTTTGAAATTTTGTGCATTAATATGTATCTTTCTGGCTATAATTGTAGTAATGGAAGATTTCATAAGCTCTTGGGACAATTTTTTCACTAGGAACATGAAAAAGTGCATGTTCTATCATTAGAAGAAATGTGCTAGTTCTTATGTTCAGTGTGTGTATGCATATGTGTATATATACATATATTATTTAGTATTATGAAAATTAGCCCACTCCCACTTTCACTGTTTTGTGCTATGGTCAGTGGCAGTGAGAAACCCCAGGAACAGGCAGGCCTGGATCTATGTGCCAGTTCCTAAACACACCTAAACTGAACTTAAATGGTCTTTCCATCGAGCTCAGTGATTTTAGAGGAGTCTCCATGTGGTTTCAAGCACAAGAGAAGACGCTGGCTTTCTGCTGGGGTAAGGAGTGCTGACATTAACATGTGAGAAGTAAAACTGTACCGGCAGTTCTCATGCCGTGGCTATTCTGTTCTGAGGCAAATACAAATTCCAGTGGAAACACCTTTTGCCCAGGATTTCTGAAGGGGCATCTCAACATATTAGTTTTCAATCTATCTTGAGCCCCAAACAAACTCCAGGAGAGTGAAAAAATAACCACTAATAAATTAAAAAAAAAAAAAGGCAGGAAGGGAATAAAAGGTAAGGTGTGGTAGGTCAGCTCTGGCTGACAACCAACATCCCAGCCAGCTGCTCACTTGCTACCCTGCTGCTTTAGTAGGACAGAGGAAACAAATAACAGTAACAGCAAGAAATGTTGTGGGTTGAGGTAGAGACAGTGATATTGCTCACCAGTTACCGTTGCAGGCAAAACAGACTCACCTTGGAGAAAATAACTTAATTTATTGCCAGTTAATATTTATTTAATTACCTATTTGAGTATTGGGGGACGAAAACTAAAGCAAAACGTCCCCACACAAAAAAAAACAAACCAACATTAAAACCATTGGAGAAAACAACTTCTCTTCCTCCTTTCTTAGGCTCAGTTTCACTCCAGACTCCTCTCCTCTGGCCTTGTTATTACTGGAGGTCACACTCAGCCCCTCCAGCAAGGAGATGAGTGCACAAGGGATATGGAAGGATTTTCAGTGAGTGCACTGCTGTTTCTCTGCTGCTCCTTCTTCCCCGATCCTTTTTCCTCCACTCTGTGTGGGTCTTCCATGAGCCACAGTCCGTTTGGAAATACCTGCTTGGCCATGGAGCATCTCCTCCTCTGACCTCCATACTCCCTCTGTTTCTCACTTTTTGTTTCTTCCTCCTCTTTCCCTGTTCTGTTTTCTGCCCTTTCTTATATTTGTTGTCACAGACGTGCCACCAGCTTGGCTGGTCTCAGCTGTGTCCTGTGGTGGGTCTGTTATGGAGCTGGCTGGCAGCAGCTGTGTCAAGCGTTGAGCAGCCCCTGGCCTCTTCTCATAGAGGCTGCCCCTGCAGCCCCCAACACTATCAACACCTTGACATCTACAGCCAATACATAAGACCATAGGCTGGTTAAAATAAGATGAACTCCAAGAATAATCATTGAAATTAGACTTTCGGTATATGCAGAATAAAATTCTATGGGTACAAATACAGCTATTGCTAGTAAACCAAACTTTATACCAAATCAAACTTGTCAAACAAATCTCATGTAGTCCTTGATTTTACTACAAATTTGATTAATACAAGAAACCTGATATAGTATGCTTTGTTTTGTACAGTCAGTTCAGTGTCATTGCTCTTTTTGACTAATGACCAGAAGGAAATGTAAAATTCCTCCTGGTAAAACCTGCATGTAGCAAAAAAGACTGGGCCAGCAGTACACAATTTAGAAGGGCAGCTGGGTTCTTCTGGGTTGCTGTGTAGCAAGGGCTCACTTAAATGACCCGTGTCTTCACCCAAGGGCAAACATTAGGTTGAATGTGTAAGACCAAGGGATTGGGATAACCCCTATTCCCCCATGGGACAAGCTCTGGAAGGGATTTACAGGAGATACAGAAAAGCATGAACTCCAGCATCCAGTGTGATGAGGAAAACAGAGGCCTTATGCCTTAGCAAGGGAGAACAGTGAGTAGAAACAGGGTGGTGATACTATATGTCCATGTTGTGGGAGCAATATTTGAACTCTGTATCTAGTTTTGTCTTCCACATCTTGGAATTAGGGTAGAATAGCAGAGGTGGCATAGACTTGCAAATGTTATTTAGGGTGCAAAATTCCATGTTTTTTCTTGAGGGATTGTAGTTGTGTCTGTACTGAGCAAGGTACAGCAGTATGAAGAGTCCTTGGTTGCAGACAAGTGAGTTTGCACTCTAGAAAGCACATTTCAGCTTCAGTGCTGTGCTGGGAGATGTTCTGCTCCTTGTGGTGTTCTCAGTACAGCTTGCCACCCTGTGGGCAGGACTGTATGAAAATTCTCCTCTGGTCTTTGGACCTGTGCTCCATTATTGCTGCTGTTTGAAACATTTGGAGATTCAGGTACCTGGCCTATTGTTATCCCTATAGTATTTATTGGTGTGTTCAGCAGAAAATCTTGCACTATATACAAATCTTCATTTCTCCATGTTCATAAATGCCTAGCTAATTGCTTATTATCATATTGAAAAGCTGCACATTACAGAGCAGATGCCAGCAATTCCAGCGGCTGGATGAAGTTTGGTTACTTACTTCAGTCTGCTCAGTGCAGCGATTGCGAGAACAAGAGGCACTGAGGAGTGCTGGGAAGCACAAGCCAGAGATGGCCTTCTAAAAATCAGGATAGTCAGCAATACATATTAAGTACAGTGTTAGAGACCAAAGATTTCCCCACTTTAATCCTTTGGCAGTAAAGGAATATATCATGTGAAATAGATATAACAAGTGTTCTTCCATGGAGGAAGCATGCTGATTATCTCCTAAAAAATGCCAGGATAACCTTTTTAGTCTTGTTTGTTTGCTATGTATCTTTTTATAATTTCTGTCACTCAGATCCTGTTGTGTCTTTATATACAGCAAATGTGCATCTCCTATAATAGATGTTCTTCTGAGCAGCTTTGAAAAGCTGTTTGGAAGATCCTAGTACCTTTTCTACCCCATGTTGCTTTTATCAAATAATGCATTTTCTCAAAGAAATCTCAACAGCAGTTTACCAAGCATTACTTTCTGCCTGAATACACGCAGCTCCTTTCTGCCCCTACATTCTGCTTTCAGATTTGCCAGCAAAAAAGTCTATGCTGTAAAGTGCCCTGGCTCAGAGAACTGATCCAGGTTGAAAACAACCTGCCAAAAACCTGAGTTCTTCCTTAGTAGGAGCAGCTCCTTGGATTGTTTTAGAGTGTGGATGTATCTATTAATACCTTCACTACTCAAGAAAGGCACAAGGGCACAGGGACTGAGGCAACTTAAACCAGTGACACTGGCAGAAATGTACACAGAACCACAGTCTTACTAAGATACATTTCTCTGTTCTTATTGATTATTTTGGGTCTTTTTCTTCTCCATAATTCTTACCACAGTGCCCCTGCAGTGACTTTTTATAGTTTCATAACAGGGCCTATAAACTGTTCTACCCCAACGCATGAGTTCAGCTAATTTCTCATGGGAAGCACCTACAAGGTTAAGGCCCAAGAGGCTCCAATATCTGCCAGTACCTTCAGATACTCTGGTTCTTAGTGTACTGAGAATATTTGGATGAATGCTGCCTTTCAGTGGGGATTTATTGCCCAGAAGTTACCCAAGTTATCACTCATTTGTCTTATACCAGCACAGCCTGATCCTCCAGACTAACTTTGTCACCTTGGGCAATGATCCTACTGGGCCAAATCTTAGCAGGCAGAAACTGGCATTTCTCTTGCTGAAACAGCTGAAATTAGGTGAGAGGGTGGAGCATCAGACTATGGAAATAGTGGTAGGAGCAGCAGGAATTAGCCTTGCAAAACCCCATCATCCCTTGTGATAAAACTGATGCAAAGAAGTAGTTGAAGTGGCATGCAATTTTCTTATCTTCTGTTATTTCCATCTCCATTTTCGGTCACTCTCCTGCTATTATCGTATACATTCTAATAGCCCATGTATGTTGTTAAAAGCGTTTGCCTGTAGACAGTAGAGATTACACAGATCCAGGTGTTCCTCCTGACTTCAGGAGGAAGTTTGGTTTGGCTGAGTTGCCTGGGTCACCTCAATCAGTCGCTTCAGCTAATGTAAAGGAATAAGTACGTTTTGTGGAACAGAGGAATTTGTACTAAAATGTTACATAAAGAAAACTGTTAAATTCCAGAGGGTTTGAGTTTTCTGCCTACTTGCAGAATCTGCTCATTTTAATCTTTAAAATTACTATATAGGCTTTAAAGACAAAGATTGAATAAATACCATGTAGAGTAGGCATGGTATTAACAATACTGCAATCTTTTACCTTTTCTCTCCAAACTTTTCGCTGTCTGCAGCACTGTCCTACAGCAGTAACTTTTCTTAAATTGTTTATTTATCTATTTTTGAATATATATATATATGTATCTATCATTGCCAACACTAACACCAGCAAGATGTTGTTACAGAGGAGACATCTGGTTTTCCTCCCTCTTCTCATGGACCCGAGAGCATCGTAACTCTGACAACTGCAGTCTGGCTGAGCCAAAAGCAAATCAGAACAGACATCAGAGTAAATGAAATGGTATTAATCAAGGCAAAAGGTGATCATGACACAGGCAAACATTTTGACTGCTGGGAAGAGCTGTGAGGCTGCAGCAAAGCCAGCTGCAGTGTGAAGGGCAGGTTGCCATTTCTTGAGAACGGAGTGGCAGATAAAGCTGCTCCGGGAAGATCAGGTTGTTGCATTTGCCTTTCCCACAGTGTTTTTCACAACGCTGTTATGTGATTTTTTTTTTAATGGACAAAAATGCTTATTCTTTCACTGAGGTCTGATAATTATAGCCATATGTCTGCAATTTGTCTAGTCTAATTTTACAGGCTGATCATGTGAAGAGGAGGTAGAACTGGGTAAGTTATTTAGGAGAGGAGGTATTGAATGCTGATGCAATATGCCCCATCTTAACATCAAGGTTGTCCCTGCAGCAGATGTCTGGCTGTCAGGAGAGTGTAAAAATGTTTCTGAGCTGACTGGAATTTTTTCTGAAGGAAACACCTAGGAAGCTTTCGCTTGCATGCAGCTCACTGAAAAAAGACAGCAAAGAAGGATGCTCTGGAACTTCAGGGTGATGTTTTCTAGAAAGAGCACGGTTAAACTTATTTTGCTGCTTTTTTCTACGTTAGGACCAAAATCTTAGGTGAGGGAGGAAAACACAAAGGTAGAAAAAAGTCATCCTGCAGTGGAAGGGGAGGTTTGCCAGAGAAAGCCATCTAGTGGTCACTGTGAACTTTTCTCCACCTCTCCCTAGACTCAGCCTTGCAGGCGTCTTGCCAAAATGTTCAGATTTTTAGCTATCACAGAAGTTTTGCACATGCTGCAGGAGATTACGTGCTGACAGGGCTGTAGCTGTACCCTCCAGAGCAGAGATGGATGGAGGGGGCTGGTCTCTATTGAGTAGGACAAGTAAAGTGAAATGACCCACCTGAGCAGAAGGAAAGTCAGGCTGCCCATGACAAAAATTTTTTGTATCGCTGAACAGCAGAGGACACCAAAGGCTGTGGCTGATCTGGAAAAATGTTGCCAGAAATGAAGTAACTCAAGTAAAGTCCTGACTGAATGAAGTGTGTAAACCTGTGCTGAGCATTGAGAGTGTGGTGACCTCAGCTGTGCCCAGGATGTACCCATGAGTTACAACTCCTGCTGGCATGTTGCACTTGTTAGGAGATATAAACTCTGTTTCACCAAAATGCTCTGTGGATTAGTGCTGAATTTATTAAATTGTTTTATCCTAAAAAAGCTTTAAAAACCCAAATGTTTTGGTTTTAACATATTCTAAATGTTTTGACATTTAAATATAATTTTTAAAGTTGAAAAATCACGGAGTTTGGACAGCAGCTTTCACTTGATCACCATATGCAGGTTTTTTTACTTCCCCTGGAAAAAAATCAACTGAAAAAAATTCACATTAACCTGAAATACTCTCCTGCATTCTCTAGTTTAGTCAATGAACAAAAAATCACAAGTATTTGCAACATGAAGCCTTAGTTTAATGCCCACTTTACTCTTTAAGATGATACTTTGAGACCTTGTCATCTGCTGCTATGAGAGCTGGTACTATAAACTTTTCAGAGGGTAATACAGAATCCACACTGGAGATACCTATTTATTAGGAAAACAACCGTCTAGGCACCACAGCGTGACAGAAATGCAGGGTTTCAGAAAAACATGGTGTAACTGCACACAATGCGGGCTGAGTGCTCTCCTTTTATGTTTGCACAATAATTTTCCTGCCCTGCAGAGAGTAACTAAAATATGCCTGATATTGTTCTGCCTGCGGCTATTCGAGTGACATACTGAAGCCCTGTGCAGCTACGTGTGTTCTTCTGAGCAACCTGCTCGTATCTTTAACTTCCAAAACTACATCCATCCCACTGATGGATGTGTGTTACAAGTCTGTAAGAGATTTAAGTTTGGGGAGGGGCTAGAAGTCTGCAGTGAGCTCTGAGGACCCCCTGGCCAAGCCCCAGTGCATTGGTCAAGATGGGGACTGTCATGCATCTTCAACACGTTTTTGATCTTTGTGGCTCTTATGGAATTAAACAGGTTTAATTCTTCTCAGAGAATTGGTGAATAAGCATCAGGTTTTTGTAGTCTGTGCTCAGGCAAAGCACCAGTGGAGTCTGATGGCTGTTGCGGTATTGTGGGACTGAGCGCCCGGTTCAATTTCTCCTCTGCCCCAGCCCAACACTGCATGTGGCCACTTCTGCGTGATCCAGGTCAGACACCCGGAGCTGTGGGAAGGTTATATTGCAGTGAAGCAGGAAAATCATCAAGAGGGCTGATGAAGTGAATGTGTGCACTATTTGAATGTGCACAGAGTTGAACAGTCAGTGTTGCTGAGGAAATGCAGCAGAGTAGACAATCTCAGTAGAACTTTTTCTGTTGTGTACCTTTCCAGGGGAGAAGATAGAAGATTAAACAATTCATTACTTCAGTGGCTGAGACTAATTGCACAACTTCTAAAATATCTTCATAGTTCATGTATTGTGGATTAAGCCACAAATACAATCTCGTTATTAAAACCTAGCTCCAATGTACATGGGTGTTACAGGGCTGCATTTCTTTTCCAAAACTTTTAAGGAAAAGAAGTTCAGAAGTGTGCCTCTGTAAAAGCCTATTTTCAAAAAGGTCCCAAGGAGCACTGAGCTAATCAAAAGCTGGTGGGTTTTTTTGCTCCTAAATCACCAAGGTGCTGCTTGTAAATTTGTCCCTAGCCCATATCAAAACTCTAGCATGAAAAGGGAGCCAAAACTCTCAGTAATCAGGAGGCAGAGCAGAAGAGTGCATTTGACTTTTTTTTTCCTCTCCCTTTCTTTTATATTGTCTTTGGCAAACTGTTATAGTTTTAGCTATTCCAGGGATCCAGCTAATGAATCTTTGTATGTTTGGAGTTTGCAATGTTGCACTTTGAATGACTGCAGAGTAAGTTGAGTTATTCAGGTGCAAAGCTACGGGTAGGAAGGGAGAGTGGTGTGTGCCTCAGGAGTAAGCAGTCAAATTTATCTTCTTTAAAGAAAAGACTGGGCAGTTTCTTCCAGTTTTCTTAATGTGGTGGTGGTTTGTTTTGTTTGTTTGCTTGTTTCTTTTGAAGAGCACAAGCACAGGAAAGGATATCAGGTCAGAAAAGATCATTTTCCCTACCAAATGGAATAGAAAAGACTATCTGGATGATACTTCCTTCTCTTTGCCAACACCA
Organism: Caloenas nicobarica; assembly: GCF_036013445.1. Taxonomy (NCBI): domain Eukaryota; kingdom Metazoa; phylum Chordata; class Aves; order Columbiformes; family Columbidae; genus Caloenas; species Caloenas nicobarica. The sequence goes on from NC_088245.1 coordinate 75,280,504, forward strand.
CGTAAACCAGATAGCGCTAACAGAGTCAACGAACCCCATTTTGCCCCATTTTCAGTGTAACTGCTCATTTTAAGTTGTCGCTTTAATAAGCAGATGGATTTTTTGTAATGCTTAAAAGGAGTTAAAGCATGAAGACACTTAAAGAAATGAGATGTCAAGTCTTTAACTAATGGGCTTATGTAGTAGAGACCCTTTAAAGATGGCTTGGCCTAAGTGATTCAGCAGCCATAAAGATCTTATTAGAGGTCAACAATTTATTTTGTGGACAATAGTCCCTTTTGAAGAGCTCGTGCAATCAGAATTTGGGTTTGTTGCAAAGTGCTTAATGTTATTGAAGTGTCTTAATATAAATGCATAAGCTTTCCTGAGCCAGCTGTGTATACTTCTCTCTGCATTTCTTTTCTGTAATGCTGCCTCTTTCGCATGCTTTAATTAATAAATGAAAAATTCTGTAAACTTCCTTGTTTCAAACCAGCATTTTTATCTCCTTTGTGATCAGATGAATGCCATTCTTTCACAACTATATTTTTGCAGGAGCAAGGCAGGGGGGAAAGTCACCACAAATTAAAAAGAAATAGTTCATACTTCTTTGTTTAACAATGCGGCAATGTTTCTTTAAAAGCAACCCAAAACTCAGCTGTGGGCTAAGGGCCATGCCCGTTATGTTTAATTGCAAAAGGCAGCGTTTTTGTAAATATTTGAGCATTGGAAAACATAAGGTTTTGTAGAAACCACACTGCATCTTTATTGCCTTCACTGCTGGTGAAAGTCAGGATGCCTTATGGGAAACATAAGGAGTTGCTGAAGAGATGTGAATATTCTCCTAAAATATTCTAAGGTCAAATCTCACCTACGAATTCTACACTTACTCTGAAAGGATATTTCTCTGTGGTGTCTAGATCCTGATCGAAATCTATTCAAATAAATTGGAGTTCTTACATTGACTTCCAAGGCCTTTAAATCACATCCTAAGTGTCTTACTGTCTAAACACACCTTATTTTTGGTAGATTGCTCACTGAAATCAATGAGGACTTTCCCAGGTTAAGGAGAACTTAGGTAGTGTTGCAGACAACTTTGGAAGATCTGCTTTGGTTGTCCGTGCTTCTTAATTGAGCCACACCTGTTGGTACTGTGCTGTTATTTGCTGCTTATTTCAGGTCACTGTGATTTGGGGTTCGGTGCATCAGCCTCAGGAGTGGGGCTAGTGCAGGTGCGGTGCCCATCCTGAGCAATTCCCACTGGGATGCCTTACTTACTGCACCTGTGCCACGTCTCTGACAGCAGGGCTGTGCGGACACAGGGGCTGGTGGCTGCCGGGAATTCCTCACTCTTGGAGGACACAAGCCATAGGAAGCTAATGCTGATGCATTGCCATGGGAGCAAGAGTCACACTCAGAGTTACCATGGCCCTCAGGGACGTTTTGAGACTCTCACAGAAAATCACTATCTCTGAGCTGCTTCTGGAATTTACCCCTTTTTTCAGCTTTTTGGTAGCAGCTGGTATGTGCCTTATGAGGGCAGGCAAAATGGCAACTCCTGTACTAGGAATGGATCCTGTTGGCAGAATTTTCTTGACATTAAGTCAGGGTATCAACCTGGTGAGTCCAAAGGCAGGACACCCACCTCTCTGAGGGTTCTGAGGCTGCTCTGGGGAGACAGAGGTGGCTGGTACCTACAGCTGCAACTTTCTTGCTGTGACTGTAACCCCTCTGGCTGGCACGTTAGGGGCGATGTCTCTAATCCCCCACTAAAAGGGACTTGAGTGGTAGGAGAATTAAACCCAGCAGTGACTGGATTGCATAATTACTGTTAGTTTCAAGTTCACACTTCACAAATTTTACATACAGCTACAGATTTTAAAGAACAAGGAAAGTGTGTAAGCACAGGACTTTCATCTGCCCTCCTTATACATGCAGGCACATGCATGGCCTTTCTGAAGCGCCTGGGCAAAGGAATAACTTGGACGTTCCTATAGATACGCTGATCCCAAGCTAGGAAGTATGATATGCTGTTTGACCACTCCCTTCTGCTCCAGACCTGCCTCTGGTCTGTGCCTGTTGCATTCATGGTTTTAACGTGTCCAGTTTCCCCAAAAGGAAAAGTAACACCACGTTGGTTTTGCTGCAAGACACCCGAGGTACATCTGCATTGGAGCACGTGGAGAGACCTGGGCTTGCTCTGTCTCTGCCAGCTCTGCCATGGGAAAAATGGGGAACCTGCTCCAGGGCTGATTGGTGAGACCTGGGTGGGAATGAAAGGGGCCGAGCTGGCCCAACACTGACTGACGCCAGCTGGTATGATCCTGCCCTCTGTTAGCTCCATGCACTGCTTAACCACACTCCATTTTGCAGTGTAAGCATTCCCCAAGTGTCTTCTCCAAAGTCCACAAAAGGAACTGACCCCAGCTTAGCTGAGTCCCCAGCCAAGCCCCCATCTCAGATGCCATAAGTTTTGCTGGAAAGGCAGTTCTGTTGCAGGCAGAGAAAGGGCCCTGATCCAAACCCAACTGAAATCTTCAGTAGGATTTAGATTAAGCCCACAAATCCTGATTCTGCAAAGATTTAAGCTTGCGCATAACTTTACATACGTGAATAGTCTCATTGAGGTCAAATGAATTAAAATAATGCACCTGCTTAAATCTTGACAGTAGTGGGGCCATAATGAACTGGAAAAAAACAGGAAAGAAAAAAAAGCTGACCTTTTCAGAGCTATTAAGGTGTTATTTCAGAAACCTAGCCAGTGACAATTGTATTTACATGTACCATGCAAAGTCTAAATTAATAGAAGTGTTTGTTCATCCGTGTCGTGTATTTGGGTCAAAAAGGGATCCCATATGGTTTCAAAGTTTGGCTTTTCTATTCTGCTCAGAAAAGCACCTGAAAGTATTAGTTTTGAAGCCTGATCCTAGAGGGATCAGTGGGTATTTTTACTGTACAGAGACTGCAGGATTGGCATTGCAGGCCTTATTAAAAACAGGCCCATGTTGAAGGAAAAAAAGAAAGTGTAACAGACTGAGTGAAAGGTCTGCAATACTGCAAGGGCTTCTTATGGTGTGAGAAGCTGGTTCCTCTCCAAAATAAAGGTAAGAGAAGTCAAATAAATTATTACAGGGCCAGAATGAGCCCTGTCCTAAGTCAAGGTTTGAGCCGAGTTGTGAGGTTGATAAGTGCTGGTGCCTGCAATGAGTTTGCTGCTTGCCTGGCCTGTCTTCTCCTCCCTCCTCTCTGCCTTCAGTCTCTGATTTTGGTCCTTGGGTTCCTCTCAGCTGCCACTGGAAACCAGTGCCTCCCTACTCCTCCCAAGAGGGAAAGCCATTGGAAGCACTCTTAGTCGGCACACCTTTTGCACCATATTTCTTCTGTGTCCAAGGGGCACAAGCTTCTCTCCGAATGCGTGGTGTTTCAGAGGAAGGCACTTGTCTGCTTGTGTCCCCTTCAGTTCATCCTTCTGCTTTTTGCCTGGGTATAACTCCATGCCATTGGGGTTTTCAGAGCAACAGGTCATCATTGCAGGGGTAAAGAAACTCAGTGCAGAGGAGGAAATCTCCCTATGCCAGCAGGTGGCAGAGCTTGTGTGTCAGCAGAGCCTTCAAAATGAGGGCTAAGCAAGAGATTGTGTGTGGGCACTGGAGCAACTCTGTATACAGAGTGTATTTTATCCATAATGTTTAATCATCATCTTTGCACTTAAAGTCCTCTGTGCTTCATCAAGCACTACTAAAACATGCTTACTTAGGAAAGGCAGTGCTATGCCAGAAATAGCATATGTACAAACTCACTGATGGCAATTTCTTACCATAGGCTGACCTAGACCATTCCCTCAGAGCAAGCTCTGGGTCTTATTGGAGAGAAAAATGTATTTCAAAGACAGAGAACTCTTTTATACCTCCCAGCCCCAGAGGAGCAGGGGTACAAAGCTGACTCTGAACTGCTGGCCCAGCCTCACCAGCCAGACTTGAGGATGCTCGACTTAGTCTCGGCAGCCTCAGGGCTTGAGGGAGGCAGTGGAGCCCACCAAGCAGAAGGGAACATTATTGTAGCGTGCGTTTGCTGGAAACAAAAGCCCCACAAAGGGATAATGAGTCTAGTCCGAGCCCTAAGTTTCGGATGCCAGAGATTACATTGCAGTATGAACCAAATATGGAAGAGAAACAGCTTCTCTTTTTAAACTGGGCTCCTGGAGAGACACTGTGCAGTTGCTGTCTCAGGAGCAGCCCATGCTGTTTAAGCAACCTGAACCAGAATCAAAAGGGATAAGTGACACAATGCTTTTGGTGTCCATATCAGCCATCAGTAGTGTTGAGAAGAAACACTCGGGGAAATCAAAGCCAAAGAAAATCCATTGCCCAGGGTGAAGTGTTCCAGGGACAAATTGCCTTGTCCCCAGGAGCTGTAGCTAAAACAGTGTGGTTATGTACACCACAAGGGGGAGAAAAAGCAGGGCACGTACCAGTACACATGGGGAACAAATTGTAATTCAGATATTAAGATCTGATTGTTGTACTATAGGAAACTAGAGGTTTCTGTTATTGTCTTTGTGGGAAAAGATCAGGCTGGCTGGAGTTTCTGTTTATAGTAGCATCGTATAGTCATTGCGTGGGGGCTGAAATTCAGGTGGTGGGGAAGATCTATTCAGATGTCCAAGCCTAACAGTAATCAGAATAATACTCATCTCCTCCATGGCATTCCTCATCAGTAGATCACAAAAGGGAACATGTTGCTCATATTAAATGTAGGAAAATAAGGTGAAATGGCTTTCTCTAGATCACTCGGTCAGTGCAGAGCCCTCTTGGCACTGGGCTGTCCCTGCCCAGTGGTCCATCCTCTAAGAGAGACCAAAGAGGTCTGGGGAAGAATACTGTCTCTATCCACTTCCCAATGACGGGATTTTTAAAGACAGCTTTGAAAATACTTTTTTTTTTTTTTTTTTTTTTTTTTGTGAAGAGGAGAAAATGTCACTGTGAGAAGGTCCTGTTCTATCCTGTTTATTTGTGTATATTTGCAAGTACTCCCCACGCAGGCACAAAAATACATGCTTAATAACTGTGACTTATTAGTGGCTTCTGACCCACAGAATCAATCCTGTAAAATATCTCCTTAGGCACAAAGATAATAGGCACAAAAATATGAAATATAATTTTGCTGCATATGTGCATTTGCTCTTCATTTGCTGTAGGAAGACAACTTCAAGCTACTAAATGCTATTAAGCTTTTTAGAGGAGAAAAAAAACCTGCCAAGTGTATTTATTTATTTTAACTAGAAATTATTTGGAAAGACCAGAAGTATGAACAGCTGGTAAACTTCTCTTGATTATTTTCCTCTACATTTCTAATAATGAACTTAAATTATTTTAGCACCTTAAAAATACTCTGCTTAAACAGACTATGCGTAGGCAAATTTAGAACTGTACAGAAGTCCTGGAACACAGAAGTAATGATGAAAAAAAGAGAGATGAGAGGTAAAGAGAAATAATATTGGGCAAAATAAAAAGCCATTTAAGGTACACACATAAAAAGTTAACATAGAGAAGTCCACATAGGAAAGGGTTTTGCAGCCTTACAGGGGTGTATTGAAGAGTGTGTGGCTTGTAATAATGCCGATAACTTTGGGTGTCTTTGAGCTGAGGGAAATCTGAGGATGAGAAGGTGACAAGATGGGAGGGAAGGGGCTGGGGCAGCAGTGTGTGAGGAGAGCAAGAGGAGCAGATACCTCTCCCTCCCCTCCCTGATGGCCAAACACAATGTCAGCCTTTCAGGAGCAGATCCTGTTGTCCCTGCACTGAAGTCACAGTGCCAGAGGGGGACAGGATGGAAAAAGAGCCTTTCCCATGCATGGCCCCCAGCAACACCTCCCGAGCCTCCACTGTACCGCCCTGGGAGCCCAGATGAACCATCTCAGCCTCCCCATGGGATCTGCCATGCTGTAGCCTCGCTACCAAGCTTTGTCATCACTGTCTTTGTGAAAAAACTGGTGTCTTTGTAATGGCTGGGGTGGCAAATCCAGTGTTACTCACGTAGCTGGGGGGCAGTTTAGAAAGATGATTACTAGCTGTCTATCTGTAATGCCTCCCTAGGAGGCTGGTGCAAGCATGAATCCAACAGAAGGGTAGGGAAACGCGTTGAGCAGAGCAGGACGGGCGTGGGTGGTGTTTTCAAGGTGTTTGCAGAAAGAGTGCAGCCCTGTGTGGTGCCTGACCTGTACAACTAAGTGGATGATACTTCTAGTTTGGAAGCAAGTATGGGGTTTGTGGCCCCATCTGCCTTCAGTTAGACTTTCTGTACATTGTTTTGGAGGCCACGTCTTTCAAAAAATCTCCTATTCAAAGGCCAGTATCTAACAGAGGGGTGCATGACTTTTCAAACTCACTGGAGCTTTCTTAAGGGAAGACCGATTTCCTGATGTGTTTGAACAGTACCTGACACAAATATGTTCTTTTGCATTACTTCAGTATGAATAGTTAATAGGAGCAACTAATCATAGATGTCCTGAAGAGCTGTGCAGAAGAAAAAGGCCACTGTAAACAAAACTGAACATGTGCTTTAGGATTCTAGTTTTAAGAGACCTTCACTGTGCTCTACACTTTAATAGTGTATTTGAAGACTCGTGTGTTGTTTCCTTATCAGTGAAACTGTGCAAATAAGGAAGTTTATACACCAAAAGTGCCATTACATAATTTTGTAACCTTGTCTAATTTTCCTTCAGTACCCCAGGAACAATAGGAGGTTATGAGCAACCTACATCACTGATCATAGCTCTGAGTCTTCTCCTAGCCAGCTCTGTCTCCAAAAGATTCTCCTCCACCCACCTCACTGTTTACTTCTAGGCTTTTTTTTTTTTTTCCCACCCCCCGCCCAGCTCCAGGTAGTCTTTTGGCTTTTCTGGTCTTATCTATTATTTCTCATTTTAACAGTGTCTGAGCTTTCTCTGTGTGTGAGGGAAAAACTCCTCTCCCCTCATAGCTGAGGGGAGCTGGAAGCAGGAGAGGAGAGCAAAGGCTACAACATCTCACTAGTGATCCCTGGAAAGAGGAAGACTGGAGGTCAGCCTGGCTCTGCTGCTCCTCCTTCACTCGTGAGGCGTCTGCCAGGCTGTTGACTTTGCTGGAGTCCTCCTGGAATCTCCTTGTGGAGTTGGGCAGTCTTTCCCTTCATTGCAACTCACACGCAGCTGTGAAAAGTTTTTATTTTGGTACGGACATTTTATGAGAAAAAGTTGTCTTAAGGATTCTCACACGGCTTCACTACAAGTTTTGCAGCAGCACAGGGAGGTGAAGAAGTTATTCTGTATTCATAAAATCAAGATGTAAGTTAATTTCCAGTTGCCTGTAATCTAAGCGGATGACAGCAGCATGAAGGCCAAGTGGAAGGGCAGAGCACCTTGGATGATGAGTTGTTTCTCAGCCCTGCAGGGAGATTGAAAGGTGGCGGTGCTGCCACTGCTGTGTAACCTTCCTTGGAGTAGGAGGACTGTCAGATGTGCAGTCCAGCGAAGTACAGTTTCCCACACAAAATGAAGAGGAGAAAATGGAGAGGCAAGAACTAGGATTGCACAAAAGTAGACTTGCTGTGGGTCTTCCAGGGATGATGATGCCACTGAATGCACTGAGGTTGGTTGTCTTTCCTTGCAGGTAACTCTGCATTTAATTTGCATGGGTCCCAGTGAGAATCTGGTGCTCTGGCACCTTTGATAGACAGCTAGACACAGGGATTTGCTGTTTCTTTAATGGGATGGAAAATACGTGAATCTCTCTTGTTCGACTGGTTGTTGTTGTCTCTCTGTTCCGATTGGCTCCTGCCCTGCAATATGTTAAACTGTTTTGCAAGCAAGAAAGAAATGCAACCTCAGCTCTTCATACCATTCAGCTGAACTAGGAAAAACTCCAAAAATTACATGAAAGAGAAGAAAATGGGAGAAAAAACACCCCAAAAGGGAAAGCAAATGGGCTGCGAAACTGCTGATAAGGAAAATGTTTTCATGAAGCAGTGATGGCTCTGAGTCACTCTTCTCCTTTGAGTCCAGCATTGTTCCTGTTGGACTGGTCAGGAGTTCTGGCAGTGGAGCACATGGGGGCCAGACTGGGCCCCTTCACTCCTGTTGATGATGTCTGAACTCTCTTCTCTCTGATGGTTTCGTTGTATTTACAGTGCTCTCAAAACTTCTTGTCCAGTTTTGTGAGGAGTCCCCAGGTGTGCTGCATATCCCCATGAGATGGCATAAGACAGTTCCCAATTTTTTTCCATGGAGGATGTCACCTAGGGGCTTGGAGACTGCTCCTCCTCACAAGTGCTGTAGGAATCCCCCATTCCACACCTGCAGGTACCTGGAAAGGGACTTGTCATCTCCAGGCTGTGGGAAATGTTCTTCTCTCCCCACTGTGGCCTGCTTATTCCTGGGTTTAGAACAGCATCAGGGGCAGAGCAGCCTATAAGACATACAGGCTAGATAACAGGTCTTGGCGATTTTACTAATCTGCCTTCCAGCCTCTCCTTTTTTCTGCCACTTGTCTATGCTTTGACTGAAAACCATCCCAGCAAAAAACAGGTATACAGTTTATGGAGCAAGTCAAGTTTGTAAACACTAAGGAGGGAGGCTATGTAAATCTGCCTAGGCAGTTTTTGTGTTGACAGTTGACATTTAGCACTTAAATAACTGTGTAAGCAATTTAGAAATAATGACCAGTGTGCTCAGCATCAATGCTTTTAAATCTTCCTTAGCATCTCTCTACTGAAATCCCTACAAAAATACCTTTGAGAAAGTAGACAAGCAAACAGCAAAAATTGTTGGCAGGCCTTGTAATTTCTGTTCAGTTACAGAAATGGAAACCAAGATTATTCTACCTGAAACAATGCATTTCTGATAAATGCATCTAAGAGACTGCGTATCCCAAATTCAACCCTACAAGTACTCATTCATAAGACAAAGTCATGCTTCAAGGCCTTTGTTACCAGAATTAAAAAATCTTCCCATGCGGTCTCTCTAATATTATCACAAATGGCTCTTTTAAGTTTGACTGACAGCTCAGACCAGTGTTCCTTTGATTATAAATGAGGTAAAGTGTTTGCATAGAAAAATGGTATTTTATAGAATACCTCTCAGCAGTAGAACTAGTAAAATTTTCAAACACAGAGTTTAGTTATTAAAAAGTAGGGAGTTGGCTGAAAAAGTAGGAAAATTCAGATCTTTTTAACTACCAAAGTTGCTATCTTGTGTTTAGAAATAATGCTTCATTTCTAAAATGCTGTTAAGCACATTTTTAAAGACAAATAGGACAGGAAAACAAAATATTTAGGATTGAGCTAAATATTTAGTTTGGCACCCAAAATATAGTTTTCAGTTATGTGCAGTCTGAGATTTTCTTTCTGGAGACATGGTTTGATGAATATAAAGTGTCCATTTGGGGGAACATAAAGCAAGCTTTTCCTTGATTTTTCTTTTTATCTGCCACGCTAAAAATAATAAAATCAGTTTGATATGGTCAGATGGTCCTTAACAATTGAATTCAAGTGCTTTAGAAAGTTACCACCCTTCTATTGAGATGTGATAATTGACCATGTGTATTTTCCTCTTTCAAATGCAAAGTAACATGAACTTATCCTATTTACTGTTCTGGTAACATCTTAAGATTTTTTCATTTAGTTGTTTGTGATTATATTTCCCTAATTTGGTTTTTAAATTAAAGTGATTTAACTTCCATATTTAGGGAAGCTGTAAGTCTGGTGGTTTTGATTCCCACTAGTGACATAACTTCTGTACTTAGAAAAAGAGTCTCCCAGGCAAATTTTCATTTAAGGAAAAAGAAAATATATATCCTGCTAATACATATTAACATGTAATGTATATCCAATAGCAAATCAAAGCTGGTCCCCTGTTAAAATTTCCAGTTCCAGGCTATGTCAAAGAAAGCAGATGAAGTCTTTGAAATAAATCTGAGTCAAGCAGGTAGAGAAGCGTTTCTTGCTTTGGCATTCATGGAACTGAGCTCAGGTATGATGCATTAGAATACAACGAAAAATGTTAAGGTTATAACACTATATAAAAGTAGTGAGAATGCTTTGTCCGGATGAAAACAGTAACTTTATATAAGTGCTGGAAAAAAGTTTAAAAGATGGAGTAATCAGTGAAAACAATTTTGGGCAATTTCTTCAATGGGGGAACTGGTTTTTTGACTGGTAACTTTATAAAAATTTAATTATAAAGAATAAGCAGTACAAATGTCAGCACTATCTGTAGCTTATTAGGTTATCCGATACAATGGGAGAGATTCTGATAGAATTCCTGTTAAATGTAAACCTAAAATAACTTCCCTGATGCCATCACACTTTTTTTACTACTCTGGGGAACAAACAGAAAGCAGAAGGTCCTTTTTCTTTCTTTTTCATCACTGTCAGAAGGAATCACACATCACTGATGAAACCCTCTTGGTTACTCCATGAAGCTAACACAATTATCCGTGTGAAAAAGGCAAGGTGAACAGACTGTTCATAGAGATACCTGGGTGGGTGGAGGTTGCTCTTGGGCACGTTTCCTTGGGTCAGCACTTGCACTGGCTGTAAAAGCTGCACATCCATCTTCCCGGGCACTGTGGATACACAAGTCTCTAGTAAGGAGGGATTAAAGCTTTGCCTCCATGATGCTGTTGTTACTATTACTCACAGTGTCTCAAATACAGGCGGTCACAGCTCTCACCACAGAAATACAGGGAATACAGAGCTTCCCCTACCATCCTCTCTTCCACTCCTCTTGACAAGTCTGGTTTGGGATCCCTCACTCTAGAAAATACTACTAGACTAGTGTCCCTTTGAGATCAATATATTTGAATGGCTATAAACTCTTCAGAAGGGATGGGCAATGAAGGAGAGGAGGTGGGGTAGCCATGTATGTTAGGGAGGATCTTGGTTGTCTGGAACTTGATGAGGATGGTGATAGGATTCAGTGTCTGTGGGTGAGAATCAAGGGGAAAGGCAACAAGGAGGACATCCTGGTGGGAGTCTGTTACAGACCACCCAAACAGGATGAAGAGGCAGATGAAATGTTTTGCAGACAACTGGGAGAAGTCTCCCAATCACTAGCCCTTGTTCTTACGGGGGACTTCAACCTACCAGCTGTCTGCTGGAAATCCAAGACAGCAGAAAGGAAGCAGTCTAGGAGGCTCCTGCAGTGCATGGAAGACAACTTGCGGACACAGCTGCCTAGCGAGCCTACCAGGGAAGGAGCCCTGTTGGATCTGTTGTCTGTAAATAGAGAAGGACGCGTGGGCAGCATGTCAACTGGAAATCCCCTCGGGTATAGTGATCATGAAATGATTGAGATTTCTACTCTTGGAGAAGTTGGAAGGGTGGTCAGCAGAAGTGCTGCTTTGGACTTCCAAAGGGCAGACTTGGACCTGTTGAGAAGGCCGGTTGGCAGAATCCCTTGCGAGGCAGTTCTGAGGGATAAAGGAGTCCAGGAAGGCTGGTCTCTCTTCAAGAAGGTGATCTGAGAGGCGCAGGAGCAGGCTGTCCCCGTGTGCCGGAAGGCGAGCCAGCGGGGAAGAAGGCCGGCCTGGCTCAATAGAGAGAGAGCTGCGGCTGGAACTCAAGAATAAAAAGAGAACGTCTAACCTTTGGAAGGAGGGGCAGGCTACTCAAGAGGAACACAAGAATTCTGGCAGCTTCTGCATGGAGAAAATTAGGAGGGCCAAAGACCAACTAGAGCTGCGCCTGGCCACCACTGTGAAAGACAACAAGAAATGTTTCCAGAAATATATTAGCAAGAAGAGGAGGGCTAAGGAGAACCTCCATCCCCTGATGAATGTGGGGGGGAAACATAGTGACAGAAGATGAGGAAAAGGCTGAGCTACTAAATGCTGCCTTTGCCTCAGGCTTTCATATTCAGAACAGTTGTGTTCCAGGTATCCAGCCCCCTGAGTCAGAAGGCAGGCGTGGCGAGCAGAATGAAGCCCCACTTGGACACCCGCTAGTCTATGGGACCAGATGGGATACATCCAAGAGTGCTGAGGGAGCTGGCGGAAGGGATCGCTTAGCCACTTTCCATTATCTATCAGCAATCCTGGCTAAGTGGGGAGGTCCCAGTTGACTGGCAGTTGGTTGATGTCATGATGCCCATCTACAAAAAGGGCTGGAAGGAGGATCTGGGGAACTGCAGACCTGTGAGTCTAACCTGGGTGCTGGGGAGGGTCATGGAGCAGATGATCTTGAGTAACATCACACAGCACATACAAGAACCATATGATAAGGCCCAGTCAACATGAGTTTATGAAAGGCAGGTCCTATTTGACCAACCTGATCTCCTTGTGTGACAAGGTGACCATCTAGTAGATGAGGGAAAGGCTGTGGATGTTGTGCACTTAAGACTTCAGTAAGGCCTTTGACACTGTATCCCACAGCATTCTCCTGGAGAAGCTGGCAGCTCATGGCCTGGGTGGGTGTACTCCGCGATGGATAAAGAACTGGCTGGATGGCCGGGCCCAAAGAGTCCTGGTGAACGGAACCAAATGCAGCTGGCGGCCAGTCACAAGTGGTGTTCCCCGGAGCTCACTCTTGGGACCGGTTCTGTTTAATCCCTTTATCAATGATCTGGATGAGGGGATTGAGTGCACCCTTAGTAAGTTTGCAGATGACACCGAATTGTCTGGGAGTGTTGATCTGCTGGAGAGTAGGAAGGCCATCCAGAGGCATCTGGACCAGCTGGATCGTCGGGGTGAGGCAAATTGTATGTGGTTTAACAAGGCCAAGTGCCGGGTCCCGCGCTTGGGTCATAAGCCCAGGCAGTGCTGCAGGCTCAGGCAAGAGTGGCTGGAAAGCTGCCTGGCAGAGAGGGATCTGGGGGTGCTGATTGACAGTCGGCTGAACATGAGCCAGCAGTGTGCCCAAAGACACCAACAGCATCCTGCCTTGGATCAGGAAGAGTGTGGCCAGCAGGACTAGGGAAGCGATTGTCCCCCTGTACTCGGTGCTGGCGAGGCCCCACCTTGAATCCTGTGTTCAGTTTTGGGCCCCTCATCGTAAGAAGGATATTGAGGTACCAGAGAGATTGCAGAGGAGGGTGAGGGGCCTGGAGCACAAGTCTGATGAGGAGCAGCTGAGGGAGCTGGGGCTGTTCAGCAAGGGGAAAAGGAGGCTGAGGGGAGACCTTAACACTCTTTGCAACTACGTGAGAGGAGATTGTAGCATAGAGGGTGTTGGTCTCTTCTCCCAAGTTGCAAGTGATAGGATGAGAGGAAATGGCTTGAAGTTGCACTAGGGGAGGTTTAGATTGGATATTAGGAAAAAATTTTTCATGGAAAGGGTTGTCAGGCATTGGAACAGGCTGCCCAGGGAAGCAGTGGAGTCACCATCCCTGGAGGTGTTTAAAAGGTGTTTAGACAAGGTTCTTAGGGACATGGTTTAGTGCTAGAGGTAGGTTAGGTTATGGCTGGACTCGATGATCCTGAGGGTCTCTTCCAACTGAAATGATTCTATAAATGAAATATAAGGTGCAAAATTTGTCTCTCTACAGCAATGTGTTTGTTTTTAGAAATGACCTGCAGATAACATGTCTTTTACAGAGGACATTTGCTTCAGGACAGTATTTCCTAGCAGGGGAAAAAAAAAAATCAAGATCAATAACAGGCTTTTACTATTTACCTTAATATCTATTTTACTTACTGTCTCTAGTAAGAGACCTTGTTTTCGGGAAGTCAGGTTAAAAGGCATATACATTAAAAGTCTCTGGTACATTTTACCATACTGCATCAGATTTAGGGTCTTCAGTATTTAACCTACTGCTCATTTACTATTAGACTTATTTTTAATTCAAGCCAATGTGCTGCAATGCATCTTGGGGATAATAGAGGTAAAAATGGAAATTTTCTATCCCTACTTTCACTTTTGCCTTAATACTACAGTCCCTGATCTCCGCTGTCTCTGCTCTATTTGAACCACGCCGTCATGCCACGGGAGCGAGACAGCTCCTTTTTAAGTGGCCCAGCTGTCAGATGGGCCACGCAAATGCCAGGTGGACAGAGTTGCACGTGATCCTGTTCTCCTTTTATCTGAGCGGCAAATACACAATTAGGGTGACACGATCTAAGTCAAAATTCCACTCTGATCTTCGGATGTGCATTCCCCATGCCATTCAACTACCGTTACTGATTTTTAGCGACTTTTTGCAAGGAAACATAATTTTGCATATGATTAAATGGGTAAGATCTTGAAGTCTGCCTCTTCCTCTGATCACTAATTTCTTCTTTGCAAGTCACAGGCAGAGCAGGGTTTAAATAGCAAATTGACATCTGCCATACAGTCACATGGAGCCAGTCTATATTTAGATTGATGTCTATAGCAGCTACACTCATCAGGATCATCCTCAGTCAGAAAGACTGTAATTATGGCATTCAAACAAACCAGAGTCTTGCTTTCCTGCTGGATTGAATCTGGAGTCACAGCACAGAACTTGCCTGCTGTAATGAAAAGTAGTATCGGCTTCCTGCCACTCAAGCTTCAAGCAGAGTTTAAGCCAGGTTGAAACCATGTCAGTTTTCAATGTACAGCCACAAATAGTTACCTAGTTTGTGAACATGGAAAAGTTGGCTTCTGTCCATGTTATAACTACAGTGTTGTCGCATGGTATGGGAATATATACTTGATGCAGAATCTTTGTTCAGAATAATTGGTACAACTGAGAAAACAGGGAGGTTTTTGGCACATGAGTGTTTCCTCAATTTTTGAAAAAATGTCTGGCTAAGAAATTGCTGCATTAAAGTGCAGAAGACATTAAAGCTTTAGTATTTTCTTGCTAGAGTTATGTTTTAACATAGCTGCTTGCTTAGAGCTTAGTGAAAAAAGCCACGCTTAAATAAAAAGAAACATCTGAAGGTGTGTCCCGAACCAAGACACCTTTAGTAGAGAAGTTCTCCATGTTCAAAAAGGTTGTGATGGCTAGTAAGAGCTCATGGCATCTGAAACTTAAACCCTAAAATAGCCTAAATGTGGCAACTTTGGGTTCTGAAGACATCATCTGGAGGTTTTCCAATTCGCTAATTAAATATTAATTTATTCACATTTACATTACGCTGCTTTGTGAGCTGAGGGGTGCTGACACCACAGTCCTGACAAAACTACTGGTTTGGTGGCAGCTGTGCTTTCTCTTGGCTGGGTGCTGTATCTGCTCGAGGGAGCAGGAGGCATACGACTACGCTTGCAGAGCAGTATGGAAAAATGTGTGGTGGTGTGCACAAGGATTTCAAGCACTGATCTCACCTAGACTGCTGGAAGTTAACAGTTATATTGACTGCAGTCTCTTTTGGGCTAGAGCCGAAAATGCCCTTTACATGCTCCTTGAAGGGACCGGTCCTCTTGCAGGAAGAGGAAGATGTTTTGCCAGCAGTGGTGTAGCTGACTTTCTAGGACACCCGGAAAATGTGGAGTTAAAATGGCAAGTACATATAATTAATGTGATTTGAAAAGGCTTGCCCTTGCACCTGGTTGTGCAGTACTGCTCCCAGAGCCAGTCTCGGGCCACTCTTTCATGGAGTGGTATCCAGATGCAGAGGAAGCGCGTACCTTCTACCCCTATGAGTCTAACCACAAGGGACAGTGTTGCTTCAAACCTAGACGCAGTGAAGCTTTTGTAATTCTCCTGCCTATTCCAGTGATGCAGAAAGCAAAGTAAAATGTCCTTGGTAGCATATTGTGACACTTCTAGGAGAGGATTTGAAATTTTCTCACTTGTCGGTGGTCAGTGACGCAGCATCCTCTAGGGAGTCATCGACTGACAGGAAATACGTATGCTTACTCATTTCTACAGAGAAGCTGAATAGGAGAAAAGGTTTGTGTATTCCTGGTTTGAATTGGATTTTTCTTTTATTCTTTTTATTACTTTTTTCTTTTATTTTTTTCTTTTTAAAAAATAAGATGGCCTGTTTCAGAGGAAACAAACTCAACTCTTTTTTTTTTTTTTTTTCCCCCTCCATCCTCAATGTGATATAAATACCATCCCACAATTTAGCATGGTTAATTAATATGTACTTTCCATTACCTTCCTTTTGGAGAGTTCATTATCTTGAGGAATGTAACTCTTCATTCAAATGTTTCATTTTGTAGCAGGAGAAAGAGACGGAGGCACACAAGAACTACTTTAACTGGATTGTGTAACAATGGCTGTGATAATAATTGTCTGGGAGAATTATATGGAGGTAACAAAAGACCTCACAAAATGAGTACATTACAAAGACTCTTTTATGACTGAAAAGTACTGCTGTCCTTAAAAGAGAGAGAGAAGTGGGAGTTGGGTGATTTTTGTAGGAAAATGCAAAGATTACACTGAAGTTTGTCTTTGCACAGGGAAGACATTTCCTTAGGATTGCCACAGGAAACCTTACACTTTTCTCCTTTGTTTCTCCACCTCTGTTTCCACAGCACTTGTTCCTTCTTTTGCTCTAACACCATCGAGAAGCTGGGCTGGTCAGCCTGACCTGGTCTCTGCCAGTTTTGCATCCACTGAGTATTCATCAGATGGAGCAGCTCTGTGACTTTCTTCAGCTACTGTGCCAGTGTGTTTTATCTCTGTACAGACAGCCTGTGCCCAATTTATTTTTGTAGTCTAGGCTCACTGCCAGTACAGCACCCTTTAGGATCCAGTCGTGCAAATAGGTCCAGATGGAGGTAGTCCAGGGTCTCCACGAAGCTGGATGAGGAGAGGTTGGGGGGACATATAGGCTAAATATGTGGAAGACTTAGAGGAAAGAGGAGAGGCAGAGGGGGTATACTAGTTATTCTGGGCACCCATCACCATGACAGCTACCTATTATTAGATCTATCATATACACACTTGTTTCCACGGCATGCAGAGGGGTGGCCTACTAGTTGAAAGATGGTTTTCTGTCCCTTTTAAAAATGTCAGAGACTCTTTATTGGACCCACTTGACAAGTGGATTCAAGCCTGTTAGTTTTTTCTTAACTCTAAGTTGTAATAATGAGAAGTCTGGTTTTCTTATAATTTATTTCTGCTAAAAGGTTGCACTTGCTGTCACCATTTGGAACACTGTAGCCATGTGTACTGAACACTGTGTTCAGAAATTCTTATTTTTGTCACCAAAGTACAGCTGTATCTTAAGGGTGGTACAGAATTAGAATAAGGTATGATAAAGTACCGTAGGTTGCTAATACACGTTGCACTTAGCAGCACCTTGACACGTGGAAATGTGCTACTTCACACATCTGGTTAAAAGGAACAAACAAGGAAGAAAGTTTGGAATTCCTTTAATACTAGCAAGGGAACTGTCATCTTCAATGTAACTGGTAATTTCTTCCTGCAGTTGGTGGCTCCCAGATGATCACCTTTCCATGGCTAGTGCTAATGTCAGGCACTTCAAAGGGATGAGAATGTGGGGAGAAAAAAACCTTATTTGAAAAGCAGTTTATTTTGCTGAGAGGGTAGTGGTTGGCTGGATCAGGTCTCTGAACTGGCTAACCATGTAACCACAAGTGCTACTGCTAAAGGGAGGGTGGTGGTGTGTGAATGGAAGCAGGAGAGAAAGCAGAGCATGGCACTCCCAGCTAGGGTGCTGCTGTGGTGCAGCACCCATCTCTGTGGTGGAGGTGGCTCTCTGATATGAAGCATTGCCATACCTCATTTCTCAGGGCCCAGCTACAGAGTGGAACTTGCAGCCTTTTAGGTGCAACGCTGTGTTACAACTGCAATATAGACTAGAAGAGTTAGGGGAGTCTTTGAATAAAATCCACTAGTCAGCAAGCGGAGCAGAATCTGCTTAAGGTTGACAAGAAGCTCTGAGGAGTGAGGCACTTCTTAAATCCCACCCCTGTCTGAGTCTGGGATGTCTCAGGCAGCATTAGGGACCCTTTGGACTTCAATTTGGAAGTGACTTCTTGAGGCAGACATCTAAAATCTCTCTTTCAGCAAACTAGGGATGGTAGAAATACTGGAGTCCATTTCCCTATGGATTTGTGACCTATCATCTCCTACAGTCCCACTGCAATGACCCTCAATTCCTGCTCTGCTCCCCCACTGCAATATGGCTTTTGCCCCTTAGGGAGGTGATTTCCCAGTTGCATGCTCAACACTTTTCCTGACTGAAGTCCATCGTTGGGGTCAGCATGGTCACTGCCATGTCCCTGTACTCCATGGACAGCCCATGGCTTTGGCTTGCATCTCTAAGTGACACTGAGTCACCAGAGCTGGTGGGGAAAGAGAACAGTAGGGACACTGGTTGACAACAGAAAAAGTACTTAAGTGTGTATTAAAAATAGCAGCAGTAGAGTGTTTGGGTTTTTTGTTTGTTTTGTTTGGGTGGAGTTTTTTTGGGGGGGGGTGGGATTTGAGTAATCCTAATGTTAACCTCATTTTGACTACATGGTCTGTATTCATGTAAAAATCGGACAGTCCTGAAATGGGAGCAGGAGGTGGTACCCACACACCCACCCTGCCTGCTGGGTGCTCCCAGGAGCTCTGAGTGTGGCTGGCAGCACTGGGGCTCTGGTGAGCAAAGTCGGTCAGATTCCTCATGTTTTCTTCAAAGATGGAGATCCAGGACCTCTGTGGTGGCGTGGGTCCCCAGGTCCCCCCCAAGCAGTGACAGAGAGGCAGAGCTTCCTCGGGGATGCTTGTGCATCCCCCGTTCAGGGAGTGTAGGGTAGAGTTGCTTTTTCCAGGACTGCCTGCTCATCTCGGCAGATGCTTCTTGCTTAACCCTTCCGCTCTCTCCCTTCCCCCAAACGGATCCCTTCCCCAGTCAAAGCCTGTTTTCCCCAGCCAGTCACTAAATCAGTCGGATGTGTCTCTCTCCCTTCCCCCACCTGACACGGTGACGATGAGTGCCTGCTGATCATTCCTTTCATGTACTCTCTGCCGGGCTGCTGCTTCACTTATTAAAAGGCAAAAAATAAAAAAAAAAAAAAAAGAAAAAGAAAAAGGGAAGCCCACTGCTGCTCCCACCTTTATGGCCGGAGCGATACCCTCCTTCAGACCCAGGAACCGCAGAGATGTGGCAGCGGTGCAATTTCTCCCCGGCCTATCCACACCCCTCCGGCTGAGGCTGAAGGATGGAGTGGGGGGAGGGTGTAAAAATTATTCCTGTGGACCTGGAGGAGGAGGTGGAGCTTTCTTTTCTCTGCTCGCTTTGAGTTGCAGAAGTCCTGAGCAAGCCCAGGGCTGCGGTGTGGGTGCGTAAGAGGAAGGGTGAACTTGGGCGCACTTTGCCAGCCCTGGGTTTAGAACAAAGCCCCCGTCCTGGCGAGCCGAGGCCGTGCGCACCCTCCTCTCCCACCTCACCCAGCAAGGCAAGGAGGAGAGGCCGGAGCATCCCTCCCACTGCCCCGGCCGCTTTCCCTGCTGCCCGGTGGATCTGGCATCCCCGGCTGGCTGTGCATGCCGGCTCTCCTTCCGCCTTCTCCTCCTCTCCTCGCTGAAACACACGCACCCGGTGGCTTTAATGTGAGAAAATACGAGACCTTGAGAAAAGTCAAGAGCATTTGGGGAAGAAAACAGGTTGGACATGTAAAGACAAAAAAAGAGTTCAAGAGTTTCACCAGTGAGCCATGAAATGAAAAGTAACAGCTGATGCACTGGAGGGAAGGAGCAGAGAGTCATCAGCAGAAACTATGGATCCAAGGTTAAGGGCGGGAGGGGAGGGAGGATGGGGAGCTGAAACTTAAAGTAATTACCAAGGCAAAAGAGAGAGCGAGATAAAGAGATCCAGGCTATGGCTTTGCGTGTGCCGCAATCACTGGGAAAGAATCACCAGGAAAACTCCTGGCTACACGTTAGCAAAAGCCTTTGCGTTGTCGAGAGCCGATGTCCCTTTCCTTTAAAAGCACGAGGCTAAGCACCTGATTTTCTTAAAAAAAAAAAAAAAATCCCAGAGGGCTTTCAATAATTTGCATTTTCTACGCCCACAGTTGCTTGCCCGGGAGGCTGAAAGGAAGAAATTACTTCACTTTTTTTTTTCTTTTTTCTTTCCCTAGCTTGAAAATAAATACAAAAATAAAGAGATGATGAGTGGTTTTAGTGTGTAGGGGGTAATCGTGCGACTGGGCATAGGTTAAAAATATCAACAATAACAGTGAAAGAACACCCCCTTATTTTTTCATTTAGAAATATTTAAATGAATGTGTTAAAAGCTGAGAAGAATGTTGTGTTGTCCTGACAAGATGAGAAGTTGAAGGCATAAAAATTAAATCAAATACAATGGTGGATTTTTCCTGCTCACATTTAAATTAAATACGTCTTACGTACAAACAAAAAGCAGGGTAAAAGTTTTCCTGTTTGGCAGCCCTAGGACTAGTAGCAGCAATCGCTGTCGCTCAAGCCCTAACACAGCGAATGGGGTGACATGTCGCCTCCCCGTCCCAGTTCTGGCATCCCACAGCAGTTTGCGGATGCACACAGGGCTTTTCCATGAAGTTGGCCAAACCCCAAGAACAATGAAGCCGAGGTACTCTGAGGGAGGGAGCTCTCCTGCAGCCTCCTCTCTTCCATCTCCCACCCCCGCTTCACCACGGTGCCCGTGGCAAGGTGCCCCCTGCACAGGGACCCTGCGTGGGGGCTGCGGGAAGGGCCGCCGCAGCGACACCCTCCCGATGCAGCCCCTGCTCGCTTTTGTTCCAAGGCAGCTGCAGCTGGACTACATTTCCCAGCAGGCTTTACAGACGGGGGGGCAGGGGGGAGATGGAAAAGGCTTTTCCATCCTTCTTCCTTCCCCATCACATTCTTTCTCATTGAGAGGGGAAAAAAAAAAAACCAAAACCAAAACAACCAAAACAACCAAACACAACAACAAACAAAAAACCACCAATACATTCACTTTGCTGGCACATCGTGTGTGGTGAGCACGCAGGAGGGGCAGGGCTGCAAGAGGCAGATCATGGAAAATAAGGGGGAACTTGCTGCCTCCAAGATCAAACTCCAGAGACACATTAGAAAAAAAAAAAAAAAAAAAAGCCAAAAAAAAGCCAAAGCTGTTAAATCCTGAAGTAGGAAGCAAGTAGCCCTGAGCTTTGAAATCTTGACTAAAACCATAGAGGAGAGGTGATACTTTGTTCTTTCATGTACAGGGATGAACAAGATCATTGTCAGTCACTCCAGATACACAACTTACACAACTATTTTTCCATCACAGACTAAAGCACATGCATGTCTTGCATAATGTTGTTTGCCACCATACAAATGTTTCTCTTCTGGCCCCTGTAGAGCCTACAGATTGCTTTACTGATCTTCTGCATCAGATGGCTTTATCCTTCTGGTACTGCATATATTCAGATCTGAGGTCTGTGTAAATATGTATAAACAAAATGCATATTTTGTAACAGATTTATTTTTAGTCCCTGTGTTTTTACGCTAGGGAGAGAGAAGTTTTTTTAATTAATATTGAACCTGTTGGTGTAAGAGTGGTTAGTGCTAACAGAGATCTGGCAGAAGCAGAAATGTTATCAGGCTTTAAAAACAAACAAACAAACAAAAACCCCAACACATTAAAAATTGTTGATTTTAAGTGGTCTTCCTATAAACACTGCCCTCTCAGTTATGCCTTTGACTTCAGCAGAGTGATGGCCATTTAAATGAAGAGATATTGGCTTCAGATTTCTAAGGAATCCTGGTGATAGAGTTTGTCTCTAACAAGAGATTGGAAGTGGTGATTACAGTGAACTAAGGAAGCTGCTGGCCAAGCCTCTGCTCCTTGGGGAGCTGATTCAACTCATGCAGTTCTGAGCTGCAACGTGTACATGTGCTTGGAAGCCTGATTTGAATGACAAAAGCAAAACTTATTAGTAGACCTCACATTTTGGCATGTGCGTATATGTATGCATATATATATGAGTATATATTTACGTATGTGCATGTGTATGTGTGTAGACATATATAGATATATAAATACCATGTATCCACTGTGTATCAGTTGTCTTTGTGATAAGAGATAAATATAATGTCAATATACACTATTGTCTGTGTGATAAAAGACAAATATGATGTCAATATACATGAGATTGAATTTTATTTTAAATGGTAAGTTAGATTAACTTCTCTGACTGGTTTAGCAGAGCAAAATTATTTTTGATCAGCTGTAGATTTCATCACAGTATTTGTCTTGGCATCCTAGGATACCCTGTCAGAATTATTTTATTTTAAAGATCTTTACATGTATGTATTAAAAGTATATTTGTCTGTGTTGCTGATAGCACATAACCATTCTGGAGGAAATAATTTTAAATCTATAGTTTTCACATTAGTGTTTTCTGTTCACTTTTGAATTGTAACAAAGGTAACATTCCAAGCTATTTCACTCCATTATACCTTCACTTTTGTCTCTGAAGTCTGGGCTTCAACTTTACTATTAACAAGCAGCATTGTTTTCACTGAAATTAAAATCAATGTCAAGGTGGTATTTTTGTATCAACTGAGTAGGGCTTAGATGGTTGTATATTTTCATTACATATAGTATAATAGAGTTTTGAGTCAGATTTGTGACTTCAAACCCCACCCATGAGAAGGAGGTAGTAACGAGGCTCTAAGTCTCAGGTGGACCCCTTGGGGTCACATTTTCTTCCTAGATCCCCTTTGTTCCTAAGAACAAGTACCAATTCCTCCCAACAGCGTGTTGCTACCTCCTTCCTTTTCCAAACATGTCCTGGTCCCATCCACTGGGTGGTGGAGGGTTGGTGGCAGATTCCCTTCATTTCCGCATCCTCACCTTTCCAGCTGCTCCAGTGGAGAACTATCTGAGCTTCCCATTTTCTCTTTGAACTCCAGGCTCTGGTGTGTTTTGTGTGTGTGTGTTTGGTGGTAATGGTGGGTTTGCTGAGATTCCTGTGGCTGAGCTGTAGTACAGGTCATGGCCTAGTCATCTACTATTGACAAGGTTCTGCCAGGATGTTTGCTTGAACAGTGAACCTTTTTACTGCATCTTTTAGTCCATCTAGAGGCTAGCATTAGATATACCCTCTCTATAGGGCAAGCTCAACAGCTTCATCAGCTCTGCTATGGGAACTATGGATTAGAGCTAGAAGAACACATTTGCTAGAACATGTTGAAGATGTCCCTGTTCATTGTAGGAGGGTTGGACTAGATGACCTTTAAAGGTCACTTCCAACCCAAACTATTCTATGATTCTATGTTCAGATGCCTTCAGATTATGTATAAGGTAAGAAGGAAGGAGGATTCTTTTTCTAAACCATTTGTAGATCAGAGTGGACTCATTTCTATAATTCTTTGATTTCCCAAAGCTGAGTGCAGAATCGAGTAGAGTGGAGCTCCTCCACTGCCGTGTTCTATATTGCAAGAGCTGGGTGAACTTGGTTAAAAGTTTCTTTGCTGGCCTCCTGTTTAACACCTTTGCCACATATGTTTTTTTCTGCAGCTCTTTGTTCTATGTAGCTGCATCTTGGCAAGACATCCATCCCATATTTGTGCTTGCTGAATTCCTCCTGAACTCAGCAAGGATTTTATGTTTCTAAGGCGTTCAAGGCTAGGCCCAAATATAAATTTTTCCCTTTCAACATGTGGCTAATGAAAACATTACTCTTCTTACACCATTCTCGCTGAATTTCTCTCTTGTTCGCTATCATTTTATTAATAATTCTTGTCATTATATAGCTAAAAAGCTGCTTTTACTGCCTTGTTGGTATACTGCGCCTGGATCTGGCTTTGATGAAAATCAGGATCTCGTAGGTTTAAAAAGGATCAGGACTACCACTTGCATGAAAGACAGGCTGTAAGCCCAGTCTTGCAGTTCATTCTCAAACAAGCTGGACCACTGGAACAAACCCTGCATGTCCTTAGGCAAGCCTCATTGAAGTCAACGGGCTTTAAGGCTGAATAAAGGAATTGATTGATTTCGGTGGTTCTAATCTCATGTGTCAAGATTTATTCACGTGACCTGCAGAATCGTGTTTCAAAACTGACGTTATTTCATACCGTAATATAGACACCCAGACCTGAAGCTAGATGTCTGGTTGTTATTCTGCTTATAATTACTGCTGGATTGCTGTTAGTATTTTATGTATAATGTTTGGACCAATTGGTAAGGTTGTTTTACACCAGATAGATACAAAAATATTATTAGTGGCAAATACATTTTGTATTTTCCTATCGCTTCACAGCAGGTGAGTGTGGAATGCATTCGGCAAGGTAAGTCACGTGTTTCAGAGCCTACCACAAAGATAATTAAGAAAAAAGGATTAACACAAAGTATTGTATCACTGACATTGTAACAAATCAACACACATTGAGAAATGGAAGGGAAGAAACCAATAGGATCGCTTCCATGTCCTGTAGAATGAAGTGAGGGAAAGCTTGGATCCCAGCAAAACTTGTTTGCTTGTTTGACTTAGTAGCTGCAAAGCAGTCCTAAAGGGACTCACCACCGAGGGAAAGTGAGGACAGAAAGTCACTCTTTTAGTAAGATTACATTTATTTTCATGATGCCTTTTTACAGTGTAGATTTAGAACTTGGAATTTCAAGGGAAACCTTTAGGAACAGAAGCCAGCCAGTAAAGGAAAGACTTCTCCAAGCCATGTTCTTTAGATCCAAGTTATTTTTCATTACTGTCTTTTAACTTTTGTAATCATGTGTTCCCCCAGCAATGCAAATCAGCTGAGGGTGAGATGAAGGCGTGCAGAGACCAGAGGACGTACACAAGCGTTCTGACAGCAAAAAGAGTATTGCTGAGCCAGGACACTCAAACGTCATGAGTCAGCCTGTTCCTAGCTAATCATGAGACTGAATTAAAAAATCATGAGATGTTCTCAAAGTAAATTTGGCCTTCCTTTTGCTCGCTTTCTGATTCTGGTTTTGTCACATGGCTGGGATATGTTTGCAAGTTTTTCCCAACAAGTAAAAGGATTCGTGGGAGATTTCAGTTCAGAACAAAGACCATTGAAAAAAGAAAATCAAATTCTAGTCTTGCAAGAATGGGAAAATTTGGGAAAAAAATGGTTTCTGCAGAGACATAAACAGAGTAAAACTGGCATTACAGAACATAGTAGTATGAATTGCTTGGCATCCTTATACAACTCACCTAGTATTTAACTGGGACGAGGACAAGGAGGCTGACATTCAGCCCAGAAAAAGACAGAGAAAGCATATAGACTGGGAATATGGTGTGGGAAATGCACAGGAAGTATCAGGACACCAGTGGCCTTTTTTTCTGCTCAACTTGAATGAATTGCAGCTCAGAGATTTGCATCAGCTTTCAGGCCATGTGTAATTCAATCTGTTCATTCTGATCTATGTAGTGTGGCCATGGCTGGGGAACAATATCTTCCCACAGGAGACACCCCTATACCTGAGACCTGCAGAGGCACTTAAAATCTTTGTGTTCAACTAGGAAAGCAGAACCAACAAGGTATATATACCTAACGTATATATCCATATATAACCCTTCCTTTATTTTGACAGCCTTGATGACTATTAGAAAGTGCTCAAAAGCCTTTAGTTTTACTAGCTTTTGGAAAAGAGCTTATGAGTGAGGTAAGAGCACTTTAATACCCTACCAGAACATCGCTGGTCAGGAGAGAGAGACTCATTCACTCAGGGGTTTAGTCTATTTTTTCTGGTGCTCTGTTGTGGTTTGCAGCCTTTGCACATCTTTTGTTGCACTTACGCCTAGTGCAGAGAGGACTGTTTAAAGAACATCAGTATGTTTCTTTGAAGAAGAGGAAAAAAACCAAACAAAACTAAACAACAAAACAAACTGAGAATGCAGAATGTATTTTTTTAATATTCTTTGAAGCCATTCCCCATGATTACACGTTAAGTAAGACACAATGACAAATAATTGCATCAAACAAAGGGAATTTGTGTCATAACTATTTTATTTATTTAATTTCATTTTTTTGACCTCACCGTGTACAGTTCCTAGCACAGTTGTCATACTGGGGAGCCCATATGTGTGCTGCTGCAACACCAGGAGATAATTAGTATCTCCTGCTCCTGAGGACGAGTGCATGGACTGCATGTACGATATCCTGTTGCTCATCACTTCTCATTTGGCTTTCTCAGACCCCTTGTTTTGAAGATGATATTCCCATAGCCTCGCTGTGGTGCTGTGCGGTGTTACTTTCAAGTGATATTAACAGGGATGATATTGATCTGAATATATTCCCAGAGCGATCCTTGGAGCAAAATTTGTTGAACGAGTGTTATTTACAAATACACTCCAATGTACAAAAGAAATTCAATTCTTTTTTCAAAGCAGAGTGATAAAAGGATTCTGGTGACTGGATGAACTGTGCAAAACAGAACAACGCTGGAAGTGCAGGACAACAGCAGTAACAACAAAATTGAAAAAGGGGGTGGGGAGGAAGAGAGAAAAAGAAATACAATATCTAAGAGGTTTCTGTAATTAAAACCAGATTAAATATTTGTGCTTTGTAAATGATACAAATTGATATAGTTTTAAAATGCCATTACTGGTACTCCACTATGGGAGTTCAATATATTTTCTGCCTTAGGGCTCTGTTCAGCAGAAATGTTAAGCAGGGCTTCTGTGTGCAGGAGCCTGCTGAATACAGTGAAATGGGCTTCTTTATCTTTTCATCCTATTCAACAGAAATTTGACTGTCCCATGAAAATGTTTCTCAGTACTGCTGGGGACTTTTGCACAGAGCCAAAGAGAGGTGAAGGCTTCATTTTAATACTCCTCTTGCTCCCTGCTGGGTAACTGTCCATTGCACTACAAAGCCCTGTTGCATTCTTCCACAGAAATTAGTATTTTCATCTGGAGTAAAAGTGGTGTTGGGTTAAATCATTGCCAGCGCACAGGGGAACAAAATCTTGTGAATACATTTGCAGCTACTTTGTGCGAGAGCAAAATGTGACATCAGGCAGCTAAGTCAATTGAGATGGAGCCAAGGTGACAGGTGCCAGAGCTTTTTCCACACTGAGCACAAGAAGATGACAAGAGATCAGAAAGTTTGTGGTCTCTGTCAGAGCCAGGCCTAGTTTCTAGGGTATTAGGACAAACACAAAATTTACCCCATGACAGATGACTTGTTTGGTAAGTGAAGACATTAGTGGCACAGATAACTCTTTCACAACAGTATGGCTGAAGTGTGAGTAGATTTAAATTCATAACACTTGTTGGAAAGAGGCTTCTAAATCTCTGTGGCAGGCCGGGAAACCTCATAATTAGTGCGAGACTTGGAATGTGCTTTTTGCATTACTGTGATTTTCCACCACGTTTATGTATCAAGCTGCCCAAGTTTTCCCATGTGCTACTGGGAGCTGAACCTGTTCAGCAAACATTTTGTAGAAACAGTTGGCTCATTACCTCCTGCCTGAAAAGGAGGTCAAGGCACACTCTGGAGAGTGATGCTGGAAGGTATGGACTGTTCATCCCTGAGGAAGGAGATAGGTTGACTAAAAGTGAGAAGAGAACTTGCAATGAACTTCAATATCTTGTTGAATTCTTCATTAACGTGTAATGTGTCAGAGTGGGTGATATTCAGCAGAGACAGGATTCTTTTCTCAAAGGAGATTAGAAGCCCAGCCTCAATGACTCAATGGGACACAAGTGTGAATGCACACATCCTGAAAGGGATGGAGCATCGAAAGTCCAAGTGACTTAGTCATAAGGACATAAGTTTCTTTTCTAAACCTTTTACACGTTGACACAATGTTATGCTTTACTAGCTACATGTCCCTGTTCTTATGCTTCTAGCCTAATTTTTTTTTTTTTAAACATATTGAATTCGGCTACTCTTTGTTTTCAGGTGTGTAACTTGATACATCTCAAAGTGACTTGATTCTCTGAGAAAAAAATAAAAAGAAAAAAGAAAAAAAAGGATAGCACCCTTTCCAAGAAGAGACTCACTCAGAATTTGCTGATCAAATTTTAAAGTATTCCTTGAGCCTCAAGGTCAAGGGAGGGATTTTTAGAAGTGCTCGGTATTATTATACCTCATTTGAATTTTACCCTTCACTTCAAAGTTCGTGACGTTAGCTTAGTATGAGAGCTTTTAAAAATCACACTGCATTGATTTAAATCTCACAGGCAGCGATTATACTGCACTGACACCACAGGTGTAAATCAAGGGTGTGTTACACTCTCAGGACTTGCTGCAGCAGTTCAGCCCAAGCGCATCTCCTTGTCTGAGTGAGACACGTTATGTTCCTTCTGCACTGGTTGCACTGTACAATTTCTGACATTCTTTGCCTTTTCCAAAAAGAACATTTTCTTGACCAGCTTTTCCCTGTCCAGGATGATGTGGAGCTTAGCTACCTTTCCACACGGGTCGCTCTATGATATGGGAACAGTACTAGGGCTTGGATTTTCACAGTATTACACTTTGTACGGTCATCTACATGGATGTAAAAATCTATTCAGAGAGATTCAAAATATCGTTCTTTCACAACAAAAAAAGTCAAGTGAGAAAGAACTCTAACTCTTCCCAGTGAAAATTAATAACAAAAAACTCTATGGGGAATCGTGCTCCCCAAAAAACAGCTCATTTATTTCACCAGGCACTGTACAGTATGTGAAGAAGCAGCACACAAAAACTCAATTGCGTATTTAGAATAAAAAGGAGTTGGGTAAAGAATGCAGCTGACTTCACCTTTTTGCCCCCAAATTAGGCCGTGTGTGCCTAGCCTGTGATTTTGGGGAGATGAATGACAGAACTTGAGTCAATTCTCCATGATCATACCTGACAAGAGAGAGAAATGTATTTTTTATTCTTTTTACCTGAATTTCTATGTTACGCTTACTGATGCAGCTGTTTTTCATAAAAAACAGCAACGAGGCAGTGCTGCTTAGACTTGCAAAGGTGCCAAAAGTTTTTATTTTAATAGATTTTTTTTTCTTGCATTGGAATGTCTGCGTTTTTTTCAGAAGCCCTTTTACCTGTGGATATGACAGCACAGGAATGGACTTACCCAGGACAGAAATGAAAGCAAAAGCCCACTTGATGATTTACACTGTCATTTAACCCACTGGTAGTTTGTCAAATGCATAAAAATACTGGTGGCATTTTGTATTTAAAGGGCCAAAACTTTTCTGCAGATGTAATCAGGCATTTTCCATTGATGTCACTAAGAGTTGTCTGTATATGGAATAGAGTTTCATCCTATCTTGAAATTCATAGTCTGCTTGGTAGGTCTGGTCCTGTGATCCAGACAGAAGGCTAAAATGCGATAGCTGGGAAAAATCAGAGGAAATATAAGAGAGGGAAGGACATGAGGAAAGGCAGAACAGGAAAGTGCTTATAACACAACGGAAGAACAAGGGATAGTGAAACTATCTAACTAACTAGAGAAATGCTTAGAGCTGATAATGGAAAGGAAACTATTTAATTGCAAACAACAGATTTGAGACTACAAGATTAAAAGCTCCTGCCTCAAGGGAAAAGCCAGATTTTAAAGGTATTTGAGCACCTCACACCTTCTGAAATCAAAAAAATTGGTGCTTTGCAGGATGAGTCAGACTTTTAAAGCTGCTTGGGATCCAAGTCAGAGGTGTAAATACCTTTACAGATCTGGTCTTCTGGGCCCTTAAACTTTCTCTGCTGAGGAAATCCATGTTCCAGAACTGGGATGCAGCTGATATGAATGAATCTAACATGACAGAAAAATTCCACAAGCCAAATCCTGAATGCCTCGCTAGAGCAAGGAGAAGGAAATTTGCCCTTACAATGATAGGACAAAGACTGCGGAAAGGCCTCAAGGTGTTCCGTTGTTGGATGCCAGTTTTGTAGAAGTAGCTTTTAGAGACAGGCCAAAGTGAGTATTCTTGTCTTTTGGTTGCACTCTAAAATTCCTGCATATCTGCTTTTAGACTGTAACAATACCCTAGAACAACATCCTGTCTTCTGTTATATTGATTCTGTAGCTTCTACAGTTTTTTATGTGATCCTTCTCTCACAAAGAAAGCCAGGAGAGTGTGTTTATATCTGCTAGCCTCTAGAGTCTTCGAGTTAGGAAGGATCTTGTGCTTGTCCTGACTGATAC
Source organism: Caloenas nicobarica (assembly GCF_036013445.1). Taxonomy (NCBI): domain Eukaryota; kingdom Metazoa; phylum Chordata; class Aves; order Columbiformes; family Columbidae; genus Caloenas; species Caloenas nicobarica. The sequence goes on from NC_088245.1 coordinate 75,310,443, forward strand.
TAAGAGTATTTCTTAGAAGTCATTATGTGTAAATCATTTCTGTGGATGTGGAAAAAGTAAAGCAAGAAGAAAAACATGTTCAGAAAAATCTTCATACTTCTTTAAAGACTAACAGTATTTTTGACTTCTTTCAAGTTATCTTTTACATTTGGCATTACTACAAAGAAAAAGTGTCTGTTCTCTTTCTCTTATGTTCCCCCCCGCCCCGCGCCTGATAAAGGTGACTGGAAATCTAAAAATCCTGGTAACTGGAATACGGTCATAGAGAATCGCTTTTTTTCTCCTTTTGCTGTTCAGGCAATCAATGGGAAGTTTGGGTTTATGATGGTTTAACAACAGAAGCAATAGGTTGCAAGGCATAAGGTTAATATTTATTGTAATGGGGTAACTGGAAATAAGAGTTCTGTGTGGCCAGTTAGAGAGTGAAACGTAAGACAGGACAGATGAGTATCAACAGGAAGAACCTGGTGAGGGAGGAGGTGAGCTGGTAGTAGATGCAATTTAGGGAATCCTAATATGATGTATCAGCTGTATTATCTGAAGAATAATAGTATACTGGTCCAGAAAAGGTCTTCAGAGGTCATCTGGCCTCTCTCCTTCCTCCAAGAGAGTATCAAAAAATACTTCTACTTTTTCTGAAGGTTGTTTGCTTAACCTCTTCTTAAAGCTCTCTAATACCAGTGATTCCAGTATCTCCAGAGGGAATGTGTACCAGCATTACCTGCTTTTGCTTTTATATATGTTTGTCATAATGTTTAGTCTGAATATCCCTCTCTGCAATGTAAACCTAACCCTTCCTTTTCTCTGCCGCTGGATGAGAAGAACCAGTTATTCCCTTCCTTTTTTTATGTGTCCGAAGACTTTTAATATGTCTCTCCTCAGTCCTCCTGCTAGCCTAAGTAACTCCAAGCCTTTAACTCTTTGCAGATTAAACATTCTCCAAACCTCTGACTGCTCTTACTAATGTCCTGTGCTTTCTCTCCAACTCAGGCACATATTTCTTGAAGTGTGGTACTCAAAATTGGACATAGTTGTCCAGCTGAGACTTTGCCAGTGCTGAGTAGAGCAGAAGAATCATTTCATGTATCTTAATGACTCTGCTTTGGTTTACACATCTCAGACCTTTTTGCAACAACCTGACCTTCTGACTCTCATTCTGCTTGTGATCCATTATAAACTCAAACTCCTTTCCTGCAGAACCACTATCTAAGCAGTTAGCTTCCCATGTCTGTATTTGTGAAGGTGGTTATATCGGCATAAATTTAATCTCTAACACTTGTTCATATGGAATTGCAGATTACTTTTTCAGACCATTTCTCCAATTTGTCACAATCATTCTGAACTCTCATCCTATCCTTTAACACATGTATTGCCCTCCAAACTTCAGATTATCTCCAAATGCAATACTCTCCATTACATCATGTAGTTAATAAATGACAATATTACATAGTCACAATCAACAGTGTGATAAATCTGGTAAGATGCTGATTTCCTGCTTCTCTACCAGTCTACCTTAGAAGGATAAATGTTATTTGGAGTCAAAGATTTTCTGGCAGGTAATAGGGAAGACAGTAGGTGAAACAATTTGTCTATATTGACAGAATATCCTTAGATGTCAGACCGCCATTGGAGACATGCTGAAGTGTCTTAAATGCTTGCTTCATTTGCAGGCATCTGATGCTGCCACATCATTGTAGTTCCAGAACCATCTGAGGTAGCAAGATCAGGTTGGATAAAGTATGTGAGTTGAGCAGCAGCTGGAGGGAATTAAATGAGTGCTGAAAAAAAAAATTAAAGATGATAGAAAGAGAAGGAAGAAAGTTGTACACATGGAATAATAGCTTGAGGAATTCCATTTAAGTGGGAGGTGCCAAAGTTCAGCAGAGGTCTTTATCATGGTTTGTAGGGTAAACTCTTTTTTCCCCCACTGAATCTCCAAAGGAATTAAACTGTGGTATGAAGTTGTTGTTGTCTAACAATGTGTGATTAATAATTGAGGTCCCTTCAGTTTTAAAATGCATGATGCAGAAGCAATCAAGGAAGAATAAGTTCTGCTCCTGTGACCCTGATTTTACTCAAGCAAAGGAAGGGAAAGGACACAATTCCTCTTGCAACTGCATGGAAGGGCTAACTTACGAACCTGTGAAGAGTGAATGATTTACAACTCTGGTAAAGGAACTGTGGGGATATGGGCACTCCAGGTAATGAGACAGTGAGGATGTCAAAGACTTAGAAGCTAACCCAGAGGGTCAGATCTTTAGATGAATGTTGCAGCCTCCTGCATATCTTAGACATCAGCATTTTATTGGTCTTCCTATCCCTTCCCTTTCATAATCACAGGGAATTAATGAATTTTCTGATTCATTTTGCCTCTCCCAAAGGTTTTTCCACCAAAGACAAGGGGTGGCTGCATCTCTCAATCTCACTGAGATAGCCGTTTTCACTAGTGCCCAGTTAAATCGACTTTGGGAAGAGGAAAAACTTACTTCTGTAAAATAATTCCTGTTCTCTAAAGTATCTTCTCAGTTAAGGTGGTGAGATGATCTGAAAAGGGGAAGGAACATACTGCAGGATGGAGGTATCCAGAAAATGCAGAACAAACGACAAGGTTTGATAGTTCAGCTAACTTTATGTGTCTCAATGTGGCTTTAAGCTCTGCTCTTCTCGTTTCTCATCTGACTAGTTCCTAAGATTATTAGCACTGGCTATTCCCATGTGTATCAAGAGCCCTTGCTCTTGCAGGAAAGTAGATACTGCCTTGTACGATGATGAACTTTCATGGTATGTTGCCATTCACTGTCCAGTACTTTTTTCCTTCATGTCTTTGTAGGACTCTGTAGGAAACAGAGGGAGCACATTACACAAGGGTATGTGGGGAGGTGGATTTTCCAAGTTAAATATAATAGAAATATGTTGTTACCAAAATCAATGAAGTGCCTTGTTCTCCTTTGTATAATAGCTTTGCAAGTCCTCTCCTGAATCAGTCACGGTATCTGATAAGGGAGGAACATCACCACCTCATTTGTGGGGACCTGAAGTGCGAGATTTGACTCCCAGGTGCTGGGTACCTGGCTACCTGTAATTAGATGCATTAGAAACAAGACCTTGTGGGTGTCTTATGTTCTTGATACAATGGTTGGTCCTGAGTCTCCGTATGCAGGAAATATTGCTACAAAAAGTGTCATTTGTTGGTCTTCTATTGATACCATACTGCACATTCTCAGGTAATCCTATAAGGCAGATCAATCTGTCAAATACATTTCTGCAATAACTTTTTGCAGAAAAAGGGTCCGATTTGGAAACTCTTGTGCACGTAAGTAAATTTATTGCTGAGGACTATCAAATTGATTCACATGCATAAAGGTTTTCATGAACAGAAGTGTTTGTAAAATTGGCCTCTTGGTCCTTATTCATCCAAACAATACCATACAGAAACCAACAGAACTTTTGGCAACAGAGAGATTACGTTTATATTTCACTGTAGAACACACACCTTTACTCCAGGACCGCAGAGTACTTTCGTATGTAAAAGTCGCCCTCTAGACTCTGGGCGTGACCTCCACTGCAAAGAAAAATGAGGCGTACAGTTTCTTTTGGAGGAGTTTTAAAGTTCCACAACTTCTAAGAGTAAGAGTTATCCTTCCAGAGGTCAATGAAAAATGTGTTTAATCACATGACATGTCGCACTTCATATAACATCACATTTTTTTGGTTAGCACCACACTTAAGCAGACCCCTCTGCAGCACTGACGGCTGTCCTACTTGGCCTCCCATTCCCTTTGTATTTTCCAACTAAACTGTAAGTGTCCCTTATGCAGATGCACAGGTGGAAGGGAAGCTCACTGAGCTCTCATGCCCCTCCAACGAGCAGGATGACTTTTGTCACCATAATCTCCAAGTAAAGTGCATAAAGCTGTTAACATTTTTATAGGTGACTGCATAATGTTATTGCATAAACGTATTTGACAGATTAATGCATTTTACACAACTTCCCTAGAAAACAATACAAGAAGTATCACTAAATAAAAAGCAATGTACTTCATTATGTTTTATGTTTTATATTTTTATTAAAATTGTGACCCATCTTAGCATTGTACATGTACAAACCAATTTTTGAATGGTGGGCAGGCTGAAACAGATTTCTAAACTTTTCCTGTTGGCATCTCACTGATATGGGAAGGGCAATACAATAACCCTCGTCCATTGCAGGTAATGTCTTAAAATTGTATGCTTCATGAAACTGTACATTTCTTTGCAAGAAGTTAGGCTATCAGTAATTGCTATTTTTATTCTGATGAACAAGTGACTATTTTATAATGCTGAGAAAAAGTCCTTTTGCTCTACCAATGCAATATGCATTAAAACAAATCAAACAGCATAATGTCAATGAATTAACAACTAATGCATAGAGAAATCATACTTGACTAATTTAGTCAGTTTTAGTTGGTGGCCTGATTCTGAAGTCAGAAGTTTTGCACTGATATAATCAGAAGTTGCAAAGGTAACATTCCCAATTTATAAAATCCTTCAGGCTTCACTTTTTCAAAACTTAGCCTAAATGCTTCATTAGTTTGTTTAGAGCCACTTTAATTTAATGAATAACTGTTTTGAAGCCTAGCCTACTCACACACCTTACTTCAGATGTCACATCTTATCAGGAATTTACGTACCTTGCAAAGCCCTACTTTTGTTGGGTCTAGCACTACAAAATAACTTGTACAGGAGGCGTAAGCAGTTACACTGATCCTACATTGAAACAGTTTCATATTCATCAGTATCTACAGGATTGACCTATTTGTCCTTACAAATGTGAGTAGAGGTTAGATTTTCAAAATCCTCCACACAGCAAAGCCATTGTATTGATTAAGAATTAAACACCTCCTCAGATATTTTCAATTCAGATCCCAAGCACACTATGGAAAACAAACTGACTTAGACATTATCTTGAGAAAAAGAGTGAAACTAAGGTTCTTGATTTTACCTGTTTAAGCTCTGTTCAGACACTAAACAAATGCTATAAATGTAGTCTGTTACCATAACAGATGTTACTAACTTGAATAAGGCTCTTCTAAAGTAATTCGTTTAATTGTAAGGTTAATAGAAATTTTCAATTTAGTCTTTATTCCTAATTTTGGCAGACTGAGGACATTTCACCATGAATCTTTATATGATTTTAATGTATGAAGTTGTGTTATGTGTGGGCAGAATATATTTGAGAAGTTTAATGAAAATTAGATACAATGTTTTGGACTCCCAGCATGTTGCATCTCAAAACATCTCTAATTACAGTATAGTTGATGTAAGTTGGTTTTGGTGTACACTGGTGTCTTTATTTAGTTTTGAGATTAATTTAATTAGTTATTAAAATTGGCATCCAAGCATGTCTAGAGCACAGTGGTGTTTTAAATACTGATCAGTCATTTAGGGTGAGTTTCCACTAGGTGTTTTAGTGCAGTTAAAATATCAGCATGCAATCATTGCAGGAACAGGAGTATATATGCACTGAAGTTCTTGTCCTCAGTGTTCTATTGTCTAACTGCTTGTTAAAATGTGCCCTAAATTTTGACTGTCATCAATAACATTATTCTGAGCATTACTTTTGACATCCAACCCCACTCCAGGCACGTTTCAAGACGACAGTAAATCCAACTGCACAGCTCCTGTTCCTGCATTGAAAATACTGCAGCTGCATGGCAAAACACTGACTTCATATAAAATTGTGCTGTTGGTTGAAATGTATTTTTAAAAACTTGTCAGCAGGCTTGATGCCTGTGTCTGTCCGTAAGACCTGAAGCCAGGTCACAAATTTGTGGAACAAAAGTGACACAAAGGCGATGTGTTTCTGTCCACAGCTGAGCTAGACCACATCTGTGGTGCAGGGTGACCTGGTGGCACACATATCTGTTACTGACAGCCAAGGAACTGTGCCTTGCCTTGGTTGAACTGGAGTATCCACTTAAGCGAACCCTTCTGTGCCGGTTTAAGGTCTTGCTGCTGCTATTTAGTAAATAAACTGAGGCCGTGGTTCCGTGTTGCTCTCCCTTGGCAGGAGGCTCGTTTGAGCAGGTCGCGTGCCCGAGCGTCCCACAGGTCTCATCCCTTTCCCCTTTGCCTGTGGCAACTCGCTGCTTGGGTGCTTGTGCTCTCAGTTAGTTGCAGACCTAAAAACAACTCACCCACCAGAAAACTTGAGCTCCTCTGAAAACACTTTGTCTGCTTTTTAACGCGGCTCAGGTTCGTGATCCCGCTTCGGGGGGTGAGCACCCCAGCAGTGGGCTCCGAGCAACGCAGGGGTACAGCAGCTTCTTCTGGTGAGGAGCAGGCAGCCGAGGATGGGGTGAGTGGGGAACAATTTAAGCGCTATGCGCTGCCAAGGGGAGAGTAACCCCCCCTGACTCCAGGCTGCCCATTGCCTCGAGTTCTGTGTTGAAGTGGATGAAACCCCACTCGCTGCGGAAGCCGGTAGCTCCTCCGAGTGCCGCAGAGCTCGGGTTACCCTGGGCTGCTGGAACGCCCGGAGCGGGGCAGGGAGGGAAGTTTTTTGGGGGGCGCGGGGGAACCGTCACCAACGGCTCGCCGCGCGCCGCCGGGCGGGGGTCCCTCACACCCCTCACCAACGGCCCGCCGGGCAGAGCCGGTCCCGGCAGCGGGAGGCGCCCCCGGCGTGTGGCGGGGCGGGTTGAAGAGCGGCTTCCCCCGGCTGGCAGCGCGGACAGGGCGAGGAGATGCAGCAACGTGAGAAGGGGAGCGGGGAAAAGCAGAGTGGGAGTGCGCGGCGATAAGCGGGGGCGGGGGGGGGCCTGGGAGAAACTTCCCTCTCCTCAGGCGGCGTGACCTTGCCTCTCGCCCTTCCCCCGCCCTCAGGACAGACCCCACCGGACACGCACGACGTAGGGTGTGAGCGCAGCCCACGATGCCCCATCACAGCAAACCCTCTCGCCCAGCGGCGGCAGCAGCCCCTGTGGCGACGGGTGGCCGTGCTCCACCCCTCCCCCAGGTCCCGCCCCACGGCTCCGCCCTCGCCCCGCCCCTCCCCCTTCCCCCCTCCCCCCGCAGGCCCTCGCTCCGGGGCGGGGGGGGGGGGGGGAGGTGCCGTGCGCGCGCGCCGGCACTTTGTTGTTCTCTCGCCTAGCGCGGCGGCGGCGGCGCGGGCAGGGCGCATGCGCGGGCCGCAAGCCTTCACTCCCCCCGCTCCTCCCCTTCTTGTTCCCCCCTCCCCCCCCCGCCTCTCCCCGCTCCATCCGGGCACCGCCGAATTAGCATTGACAGCCGAGGCACAACTTTTTCCCCAGGCAAAGTGAAATCAAGGCGCGCACTCCGAGGAAATATAGTCCCTCCCGTTTCCAAGCCCCTGCCGTCCCCATTGGCGGGGGCAGCGGGGCGGCGGGAGGCGGTGGAACGGCTGCGGGGCGGAGCGGGGGCGGCGGGGGAGGGGGGGGGCGCGGGGGCGCGCGGGCGGGGGCGCGGGGGGAGGGGCCCCCCTACTTTGGCGGAAAGTGAGTGATGAGTCTGTGTCCCCAGCAAAGAGGCAAAGAACTTGCTTTGCAGACTGAGTAGTTGTTTCTTTCGATTGTTGTTGTCGCTTTTTTTAAATAGTATTATCGTTACTGCCATTCGTTTTTCCTTTTTTTTTTTTTTTTAGTTTTTCCTGGCCTTTCTTTCCTTCCTTTTTTAAAATTACTTTTTTTTGTTTATTTTTTTTTTCCGTGGAGGGAGGGGTGGCTGCCTCGCTGGCTGGTGGGTCGGTTGCAAAAAGCGAGAGAGACAAAAAAAAAGAAAAAAAAAAAAAGAAAGGGAGAAAAAAAAAGGCAAGCCAAACAAAACCAAACCAAAAACCAAACCAAACAAACAAACAAAACTTCATTCGGATCTGAAAGTGGCAGGAAAGTGCCTGGCAAGTTGCAGGGATGGAGCTACACAGCTTGCAAGAGGCGTTAAAAGTGGAAATCCAATGTCATCAGGTAAAAAAAAATAAAATGATAAGCAAATAAAAAATGTTCTTGTATCCCCGGTGCTTTTTAGAGGGAGAGGAGGATCGGAAGGGAGCCAGTGTTGCATGCTTATCAAGTAGCCTTTGCTTCTTGTCGCAGGGTCTATCGATCAGGGGAGGAGGGGGGGAGCGGGGCCGGGGCCGCGGCCGGGGCGGCGGGGGAGGCCGGGACCGCGGCGGGGGCCCCCCGCGGGCCCCCCCGGCCCCCCGCGGCAATGGCGAGCACTTCGCCAAAGTAGTTTTGCGGCTTGTTTGGCTGAGTTTTTTGTGTGTGTGTGTTGTGGAGATGAGGAGTTAACGTTGCGGTTGGTGCTTGTGTGAGTGTGTGTGTGTGTGTGTACGCGTGTGCGTGAGTGTGAGTGCGTGTGTGCGAGTGTGTGTGTGTGTTGGAGAGATTAGGACGAGACTTGAATATTTATGAGCTTTGCTTGAAACTGACTCGCAGTGTTTACTTGCCTCTTTGTTCCTTACCCCCCTCCCTCCCCCGTCCACACACATACATACATTTAAAAAAATCCATTAAACTTGAAACAGTTTCTAATTCCTCCTTTTTTGGGGGTGATTTTTTTTTTTTTATAGAAACTAGTTGCACAGATGAAGCAAGATCCACAGGTAAATGCAGATCCTTTTTTTTCCTCTTCTTCAGTATTTTATCCCTGCTGTAATCAGCGCAGTTGTGCTGGGACAGCAGGATGAGAAACTTTATCAGTAAGAGATCTCATTTTGTAGTTTGCACTGAGCTTTCTTACTAAGGAGGGTGTTTTGTGTGTGCATGCTTTCGTACGGCTCTGGTGGAACTGTTTTGCCTTTGAACAATTTCTAGATCGCAAGTTTATTCATTACAGGGGTTAGTTTACACTTTGCCTTTAATATGCATCTTATTGCCGTTTTTGCAGAACGGGGATCTTAAGAAACAAATCCATGAAAGGCAATCAAGGATAGCAGCTCTTAATGAGAAACAAGTAAGGAACAGATCGATTCAGTTGTGTTTGGTTTCTCTTCTTGTTTTTACAATGCACTTTCTAAACATCCGAAAAGTGTCTGCGTTAGCTGAAAAATACCGACAGCAGAGAATGTAACATCCATTTTCCTAAGTGTAAAGTAAGAAAATGCATGTTTTCAAAATGAGGTCGGATTCTCTGATGTCTTACTGGGGGAAAGAATGATTTTAGTACTAGTAGTAAAAAGATAAGCAGTAGTTAAAACGTAAAAAAAAAAAAAAAATGAGGCGTCCATTTTGAGTTGGTCGACATGTTTTAGGAATATGGAAAATTCTCCTGTCTTGGGCTACTTTGTGCACTTCCGTGTAATGTGCAGAGCAAGAGTTGGGAGGGAGGAGGCTGGAGCCCAGTTCGGAGCCATTTCTGTGTTTGATTACAAAACTGATTTTTATTGATCACTTTATTTTATTTCTTTTCTTCTTTATTTTTTTTCCTCCCCACTTGCCTTTCTCTTCCCTTGGTCTGATCTGACGTGTTAGCTTTTGATTCGAGTTCACTTAGGCACTTTCACTTTCCCCCCCCTTCCAGAAATACGAATAAAAACAGATTAACCTGTTTCAGCTGCCAGAGGGGGAAGAAAAAACGGAGGAGGGGAACAAAACAAACCAGAAACCTTCCTTCCTCCCTCCCCCTTCCTCTCTCCCCTGCCCTCCCCAAACTTTCTCATTCTCTTTTTGTGCCGAGTGACCCCCGGGCCCGCCGCTCCGCCCGTGACCCGTTCCCCCCCGGGAGGAAAGTTGCAGGGCGCGGCGGGGGGCGGTGGGTTTTTTCAGCACCGCGGACAGCGGCCGCGCCGCCGCCGGGCGCACACTCACGCCCGCACACTCGCATTCACACTCACCGAACTATCCGCACCCACCCCGGGCCCTCGTCCCCACTTTCAGCACTTCCAGCGCAGGAAGGGGAGTTGACAAAGCCATCCCCCCCAGGGGTGAACTTTCCCTCTCCACCCCCTTGGCCCTCGGCTCCCTCCCCCCCGCCCCTCCACCTCCCCGGGAGGCCGGCGCGAGCTGAGCCGTGAGCTGAGCTCCCCTCCCTGTCCCTCGGCTGCCGGCCCTGCCGGCGGCGGGAGAGAGCGCGGTTCCTCCGGAATGCGGCGGGCCTTTCAGCACCGGGGTCGGGGACAGCGCCTGCGGGGCGCCGGGCCGCCTGCCCCGAAGCAACCGCCTCCCGCCCGGCGAGGGACCTCCGGGGCAGAGGGGGCACGTGTGCGATTCCACTCCTTTCTTCTCCTTCCTTTTTTTTTTTTTTTTTAATTGTTTTTCTTTTTTTAATTTTTTTTTTCTTTTTTCTTTTTTTTTGTTTTGCTGGAGTTGTGCTTAAAGTTGAAAAGTGATCCGTGCATATATAATCTGTGCCCATAGGTGATGGTGATTATCTGCCACCCTTTTCCTCCCAGTTTATTGTAATCAGAATTTGTCAGCACTCTCAATTTGGTAGTGGAAGCTTCCATTTTGTGAGGAAGGGGTGTGGGTTTCTTCTAACATGGAGAAAAGTCTGCAGAGTTTGAAGGTGGGGGATGGGGCCCCATTCATGCTGAACATTACCATTTTGATTGCTTTGATGCCATTTTTGGAGGGGGGAGGGGATAGAATACCCTACTCAGCAGAGCACAAAGATGTTTAATCACTGTATAGAATCAAATCAGATACTTTCTTTTTTAAAGAATATCTGACACAACATGATAGCTAAGGGCTGTTAGTCCTTTTTTTCAGTGTAAAACAGCAAGTTGTTGACTCTAATACTACTGTACGGAGTAGAAGATCTTTTTAAAAAAAGCAAGGTAACAGCCTTTACTGCAACAATGCATCTTTATGTGTTCTGTCTTCAATATGGAAATAGTTTTACTGTTCTAAGTGGGTATTTAGAACATACATTTGATCATTTTCCCCTGTATTGTAGCAACTATTTCAAGGCTGTTTAAATTTTTATGATGATAGTAAATGAGAAGCTATTTATTATGTGTCATGTTGGAATTTAGATAAGGCAGAGAGACACATTTGAAAATACAGTTTGAATGTTCTGATTCAGCTCGGTGAAAAAGGTTTTTGCTAAGCTTGCACAACATATTTATGTATAATCCAAGCTAACTAGTAAACAATCGTTGTGTATTTATGACTTGCCCTTCTCATAATCTTCTAAATGAAACTATAAACTATTAAGTAATTAAACATCAAATACTAAAATTCTGTAAACAGCAAATCTGGCCTAGCAGGAAACCTACTATTTTTAGGCAAAACCCTAGATTTCTTTTACTGATTTCAACATCCTGTGCAACAAGAGCTTATAAATAAGGGACTAGCTGGTGATGTGATGTCCTCTTGCTCGAGACTGCCACCTCTGGAGGTCTAAACTGAAATCTTTCTTGAGTCACAAGTGAAATGAGTTTGGAGGTCTTAGCCTTTGACCAAGTCACAAAACCATCGTGTAACTTTGCAGACTTGCTATAATTAATAGCTGCTCCTTAGGTAATTACTTATAAATGAACTATCGGTCCTTGAGGGCATGAAGAAAGTGCACTGAAGGCTTCTGAGACAATAGATAGGCCAATGTTGGAGACATTTAGTGGTTTCAAGCTCTGACTTTTGTGGCTATACCAAAACACTGACATAAACTTAAGTAGGCAGGTTATTTTTACATATGTATTTACATTCCTTCCCTCCTGACTCCCCCCCTGCCCCGATTTGTTTAGGCACAACTAATTCATAATTCAATAATGTATACCTTTGATTGTGCATGCAGTGAATACAAAAGATGCTACAATTGCATTTCAATTAAACTGCACATGTGGATGATGAAACAGATAGTAAAATGGATGGACGATCACATCATCCACATCTGTTAGAAATATAGCAGTGGTGAGTGTTATCTTTCAGTACCCCTATTAATCAGTTTTCCATTGTAGCCATTGGCATTTGTGGCAATATTTCCCTTTCTTGAAACAAATAAAGACAGAAAGAACTGAATGACAAACTCAACTTCGAGTGCATGAGGTAAATGTATAAAGTAGACTTTTACGCACAGTTGGATTTCAAGTTGCAACCTAATTAAGGATCCCTGGCCAGTCATCAATGTTTCTTTTATGTTGGTGCTTTAGAGAAATATGGAAGTAAATGTAGTTTTAATATTTTCTCAGTGTTTTCAAATAAGTATTGGAGAGCCATAATTTTCATTATTGAAACAGTGCAGCTTCAGTCAATACTTAATTTGGCATCCAACTCAGAAAGACAAAAGTTAGACTTTTGTTAGAAGTGTATCTTTCATATACTATGGTTTTGATGAATTGTGATAGCATTTGAGAGTGGGTTACCTCTTCTTTAACAAGATATGATGTGTGAAGACTCCATTAGTTGGTCCAGTGGTTTTACACCTTCAATCTACAGCACATGCAGAGCAGCGGTAACATTTTTATCTAAATTGTCAAGCAACAAGCATTTATATGTAAATAAAAGAGCTATCATAAGAGCCAGCATTGGCCTTAAAAGCACACCAGAGGTGCTCTGCTGCATGTGTTTCTTGCTTTCTTGATGTCCTTAAAGAGTCATTAAGGGTCTTTTAATTTTAGGAAGTTGTCTCTTATTAATTAATAGATCAAGATAAACAAATAAACAAACCTTTAACCTCCAGTTGGAAATTACTTGTTACTGATATAAGTATTAGGTAGTAAGCCAGGTCTTAAAAACTAACAATGAGCAAGTGTGGGCTACTATATTTTCAACTGCGATGAACTCTGAATTCAGACAGCCTGTCCTGGAGCGCAGTAATAAAAATATGTCTTCCTGAAAGACATTATGTATATGCCATTCACTTGTGCACTGCCTCATTTCTTTACCATAATTTACTATCTATGCAGAAAATCAACATTAGTTTCAGACAGACTCTCCCAGCCTGTGTTATTACTGGTTTGTATTTTTGGGTAGTATATCTGAAATTAAATCACTGACTGTGTTTTGCCTGTGGTGATCACCAGCAAAGCTTGTTTGTGGAAAGTGTTAGACTTCTTAAAAATTAAGTACAGTTCTTACGCCAGTTGTTGGAAACTATTTAGCTCAAGATGTCTGGTTTTACTGATGTTGTATCTTTGTTTTGGGAAAAAGGAGAAAGTGGCTTTTGCGGTTTGTTGAAATTCATGCTGCGCTGTGCCTGGAAATGGCAGCATTGTTTACATACGTTAAAGGGGAAATTATTGACATTTGCCAAAGCTCAGTATTTTATATGGCTGAGTACTTTCAAAATTGTTGAAGTAAAATAAGTGTTATAAGCTTCATTGAAAACTGAGGTAAAACCTGAAAGGCATTTCCAAATCAAGTTGAACCTAGTGTCAAACTTTGTCCCAAGGTACACACAGCACAATTTGTTGTGGCAAGAATTGCATCTGTATATGTTCATCCCAGCAGACTTTGGTTTGAAGGACGTTAGTGAGCACTCACTGAAGTGGAGGGAGATAGGGTGATGAGCTCCCAATTGAAGTGTTAAACTTTTCAGTCGCTGCATTGAGTCTTTAAACACAAAGACAATAGGTATTAAACATGTGCTTGACTTTGCAGTTCTTCCATACATTGAGGTCCCGCTGACTTTGCTGGGAAACCTGACCAACTGCCCCCCCCTCCTTTTTTTTTTTTTTTTCACTAGAACCAGCTAGGAATTTATTGGTTGCTTTGGCATCTGTAGAAAAAGTGACGAAACTAGGGAAGAATTTACCTTCAGTTCCTCGGAGGAGAAACTCGCAAATATAGTTTGCATAATGTTGATCCTAGCATTCTGCTTGTGCTTTCAGTAATACCATATTGAGATTCCCTGTCCTTATTGGGGAAAAAGGGTAATAAAGGACATTTTCATAGAGGTGAAACACAATGGAAATATGTATACTTGTGGCTTTCTGCCTTGCATGAGGTTGCCCTTCTAAGATTCATGGAAATTGTACATCCATAATGAAAATGTGTACTGGAGGGGGTTAGAACCACCTTTTGTTTGGTAGCTGCTTGACTAGCATGTGAAATGCTATTTTATTCCAGCATTTTTCTTTGACTGTACACTCTTCTCTACTTGTACAGTATATCAGTTGGCAGGGCTAAGAGTTGAAAAGTGAACATTACATTCATTCTAACCATTTTAAAGAGTTCACTTTGATATTTTAGCCACTTAAAACACCTGCTGTCAGAACAGTACAATTGATTTCAATTAACTTTGAATTTCTTCAATAAGATGACTCTTATAATAACTCCAGTAATCCCATGATGCCTCATTAGAGGAGCGGGCTATGATGATTATCCCTGTGATTTAGCAATTTTTTCCTTACAATGCCTTTGTCTATTCAGAAAAAAGAATTATGCCAACAATACCTTTTTATTTCACTTCTAGTTTTATACTAACAGTACTTGCTACCTGTTACACATTGTAAAATACCTAATTTATACTTGCAGCAAACAGGTATTTGTTCAGATGTACACAATACTTTGCTAGGGAGACCCTTTCAAAGAAACTTTAGTTCTATATAGGAACTCAATGTCTTGGAGTTAGAACTTGTTTCAATTTTTTAGTAGACGCTTGGACAGTTAAAAGTGATGCTTCTGCAGAAGTCTTTGTCTAGAGCTCTGGTTTAATGGAACAAATTCTCCACTGGCTTGTGCCATGTGTACAGCTCATTTAGAACAGCGTATCCTGTCAGATGTTTATAGTTCACCTTTTTTTCAGGATCTGGTTCATGCACTCATTCTGCTTGTGGAAGAAAAGGAAAAGGGGAATATGTCTCTAAATGTCTCCTTTCCATAACATCATGCTAGAGAAGGGGTTTTGAATGGTGATTTAAAATCACATTTCCAATGGGATACTGCATCACTCTAAACACTTCTGGTATGTTCAAGTAGAGAAAATCCCTTTTCATCGCATTCCAGATTTGATTTTCAAGTTGAAAGCATGAAGGCGTATAAAGGCACGTTAATACAGAGTTACTTTTAACTTTTCCCTCTATGCCTTTCTCTCTGTGATCAAAGATAAAATATGCAGTGTTTTTGTACTTGATTATAAAATGATACCTCCCTCTCCCCTCCGCCCCCCAAAACAAAATCTGAAGCATCAACACAATTTCTAATCAATAGAGTTAAAGGGTAGAAGTTTGCAAATCAATAAGACAAGGCCATAGTAAATGGTGTATGTGTGGCCACGATGTCAAAGAGGGAAATTTGTGCATGTGGAGTAGTTGGAGGTAAGAGAAGTACAAAAATGGGCTGCAAGTTTAAGATAAGAACAAAGAAGAACAAAAAAAGAATTGGACTAATTGAAATGCAAATTTGTCTTTCTGCCATTAAAGCAGATGATTATTTCAACCTAACAGACTCGTATTTGGTCTATCCTTGTTATTGAATCAGTTTAAACACCCTTCCCTTGTATGCATGTCTATAAAAGTATGTATATCTTCTTGGTTGTTTTTTTTTTTTTTTTCTTAAGGTGGTACTACTTTTTATTTGGAAATGTTCTTCTTGAGCCAAAATGTACTTCCTTAAACATGTTTCCCCCCCCCCCCTTTTTTTTTTTGAATCAGCTACTTATTGTTATGTAGTAGCAATTTCCAGAGTGTCATATGAAATTGCTGATGCCGCTTAGTTCTAGCTACAACCTGCAACTGCCAATAGTAAGCATCTATTGAAATCTAATATGTACCACAGGGGTTTTTTGCACATTTACAGGCAGACCCTTCTGGTTAATATACAGAGACAGAGGAAAAATAGGAGGACTTTTTTTTTTTTTTTAAGGAGTTAAATATATGCTGGAGTTTAAACTACAAAATGATGCTTTTGACTGAATGAAAGTAAACCAGAGAACTGGCCCTAAATACGGTTGCAGTAAAATAAAAAAAATAACTATCTAGGAACTCTGTAGATGTGAGTGGTGTTAATTTGAGTTTTTGAGAAGCAATCTTATTTTCAGAGTTGGATGGTCATTGATGCTGTGGCAAAAACAGTGTGTTCACCTGGAAGTTTGCCTGATTGCTTGCGTTTAATCAAGAGAAGCATACAATTGGTCTTGAAATAGAAGTTAAATCTATATAGTGCATAGGTCGTTTTCCTTTCCACATTGATTTAACTTGATCGTGTTGGTACTTTGTGATGTAGCTTGCCTCTTATCCAAAGAGAAGGAATGGAATAGCTTTTCTGTGCAAACTCAGCTGTTGATGACAAATCTTACAAGGTTACAGAAAGTGAAAATGTATATTACATTTTGATTAACATGAGTCAAATGAGAATCATTGATACTTTTGACATGCAGCAGAGATTAACCTGCGTTTTCTGTTATTTTCTGCTTTTCTAAAGCTCTTTGAATCAGCTAAGATTGCCTAAAGATTTATTGTTGAACCAAAGCTTTTCTAAGAATGAGAAAGACAAGCGAAGCTTCCATTCTCAGAAATGTACAGGCTTGAGTGTCTCTGTGTATAAATGTGCTTGCGTGTGTGCGGTTGGGTGTGAGCATGAGGTCTTTCTCTTTGATATCGTTCAGGCAGAAAGCCAATATGCACATGTAAATGAGCCTGAAAATGTAATTAAAAATATATACATACTGGGGACTGTGATACAGAGTTTAATATGACATGCAGGTTACAAAGTGACAAGTAACATTCCCTATATAATCACTGATACTAACTCTCATCTGTGATTTATGCATCTCATGTGTTATTAAGCGCTGAAGAGATAAATGCTGAAATTATTTCTTTAGATATAATTTCATCACAATGAGTGAATGCAAAGTACGCCTTGCCCATTCTTTTTCCTTCAACTAAAACAAAAGCCAAAATACACCTACCATGAAAATGTTACTAGGGAGACTAAAAGTATTTTATATAAGGTCAGATAAAGACCTCTTTAATAACGTATCTTTCCTGGCAATAAAATGTGACAAAATAGACCTACTTGTGTCATTCATATATTAAGATCAAGGAGATTCTGTGAATTGTTAACATGCATCTAGGAACTCATATACTGATGGAAAAAGATAAAGATTGCCAGGTGAAAGACATACACGATCTTGGCCTTTATTTCAGTGTAGATAACAAAGGCTTGCACATAAAAGCTTACACAAGAGGCATCTCAGAAACTCCCAACATTAGGAAAGAAGCCAGCTTTCTTTGACTGGAAGTATTTTCTAAAAGTTGGGTTAGAGTGCTGGGTGCATTTCTGCTCTGCAGCTTGGGGGGAAACTACTTGGAAAATCCTTATTTTACATTTAAAAATACAAGTGGAGTCCAGATGTATTTCTATCAACAGCTCCATAGGCCATAAATATATACAACCTAAGCCAGTGCCTTATTTACGTTATTTTATTAACATTCTTTGCTGAGTGGGTTTGAATGGAGCACAATCTCTCATATAGAGGATCTAATTATAAACACAAGGGACAGAACCAAATAAGCAGTCTTTAAAGGGAAAAGAGTCTGGCAGCTTTGTTTAAAGTGTCCTTTAATGAACTTCTTTAGCAGCTTGTATCTTAGCAACACATTTTATTACATACCAGTGCAGGAGAAGCAGTTTGCAGATGGAGTTGCATACAGTAATTTATTTCCCCCCCTTTTTTTTCCTCTCTTTTTTCCCCTACTTCTCTGTGGTGACTCAACTGGAATGTGCAGAGTAGCTTTTCTAACACTGATGGCTCACTCTAAATCCCTGATTGGTTCATTTGTATCTGTTCTGTTTTGTTAGTTGATGAAAAAGGCATTTAGTATGGTAAATGCATAGTGATTTTGCTTGCTCTTAGAAATTCAGATATGACTGTTTTGAATAGGCATGGATTTAAATTAAAAACAACGCAAGCTTCTTTCAATGCACTTTTTTCCTTGTGTTCCACTCAGTGCTAGTTCTCATTGCACACACAGACGAGTTTCCAGATTTGGAGGTTATTTACTCTCCGGTGTTACATGGGGTTGTTTTAATCTATCGTCTTTCACTCCTCTAAAACTAACTGGAATATAGCAGTGACAGGAACATTTGCAATCTTTTTTCTCACTTCTTAGAAAAAAACTGACACTTAAACTGCAAATATATATGTATATATATGTATAAAACCCTGTTGTTTTAAAGCCAATTGAAATACTGCATTACTGTCACCCCTTCAAATGACCTATAGTGCTTACCTTTGTTGAAAGAAATACTTTCTGCTCTCTTCATTACTAATTGCAGACCAAGTTCTGCTTGCATGTTTTGAGTGAAAAAGTCTGTGAGTAGCTTTTTTTTCAATAGAGTCTGTTGAGGAATGTGGTACTACTGAAGATGTGTATGAGCAATAGAATCTAGACTTACCATTTTTTCTGATAAATTAAAGGGGAAAAATGCCTTTTATGAGCAAACTAAATACTATTGAGCTCAATTTACATTTTCTGCTGGCTAGGCAGGTGTAAATTCGGAAATATATTTCCCTGGAGCTCACTGGAGTTACCCAGAGTTTGCACTGGTATGATAAAAATCAGAATCTGACCAGAGGGAGAAAAGCAGGTGAGAAGAGGAGAGGGCAGATGAAGGCAGTCCAGAGCATTAGGAGAACCCACAGAAGATGGAGTTTGTTGGCTTAGAGATACTGCTCTTGGGGAGAGTTTCATTAAACTTCTGTTAAGAGCTAATGTGTTAAGGGTTGATATTAAAAAGACAAAACCCATCAGTTTCATAAAGTCCATTGATATTTGCAAATAGACAGGAGATGGTTTTTGAAAGCAATTGAATTGTTTCTTTGCTTAACATTAGTAAAATGTAAATGTATTTCCATTAACTGGCAAACTATTAGATTTCATGAGTCCTTGGTTCAAAACTGAAGTTTCTTTTCACTCCAAAATATGGATGGATGGATGAATTTGACTCCAGTTTTCTGGTTTCGGTATGTCAGGTGACACTGGATGTTGTCCCCTTTGAATCTGCAATATCTCAGCCTTAGCAGGAGCATAAAGGAAGTCCTTTGAACTTTAAAAACAGAAGGTGTACCACAAATGGAGGAGTTAAAGACAAAGTCCCACTTGCCTTTAAAATGCTCTCATATTAGACCCGAAACAGAAGGATGTCCTCTGAAGTCAAAAGCGATTAAGTTGCCATGTGATTAACTTACTTTTTTCTTTTGCAATTCAGTCCACTGTTTATTAACTTAAATTGGATTGGAAAAACTCTGAGCTGGGGGAATGCATCAGAATCTTGTACAATCACCAGTATTAATGATGACAGCCTGAACTGTTGAACAAGCTAAATCATGAAATTCGCAATATTGCTAGACAAGGGGTTATATGTTTTTCTGCAGCTGCATTGGCCATAACAGAAGGGACCAGCAGTTCCTGGTACAGTTCATGTCCTGTCATGAGAAATAGTGTTTGCACCATGCACAACATTTGAAGACCATGTCTCAGGATCATTTTTTTTAATGTGGTAGTGCTGGGAGTATTTAAGTGAGGTGTAAAAGCAACAGTCTTAACATATTTAGAATCATAGAATCATTTGGAAGAAACCCTCAAGATCATCGAGTCCAACCATTAACCTAACTCTGGAATTAAACCATGTCCCTAAGAACTTCATCTACACGTCTTTTAAACACCTCCAGGGGTAGTGACTCCACCACTTCCCTGGGCAGCCTGTTCCAAAGCCTGACAACCCTTTCTGTGAAGAAATTTTTCCTAATATCCAATCTAAACCTCCCCTGGTGCAACTTGAGGCCATTTCCTCTATTTAGAAAGTTCCTTTGCAAATGTTGCAGTAACAGAACAAAATGAAGAGCTGAAGTATTTTCCGAAACATTTAAGAAGCAACTAGAAACCTGTGCATCTGATTGGCCCAAACAAATCAGCCAGTTCCAGTTGTTCATTTTTCCTTCAATAAAGAAAGAAAATATTGTTTTTTTCCAGAAGCGCAAACATTTCCAGAAACTTCTTTAACTCTCTGAGCACTAGCACCGCACCTCATTACAGAAGTAGTTTTACCAAGGGAAACTTAAAGGAACTTCCATCCCCAGATGAAGCAAAGACTCATTTATAAACAATGAGAGCAGGAACAATAGAAAGCTGAGTGCATTCTGCATGAATAATATAACTGAGGGTTGTGAGAAGCCTATGATTTTCGTATGCCAAACTCAGTGTGGGAGTGCAGCATTCAGCTGATTTTTTCGACACTGGAGATTCATCCCTTCTCCCCAAACGTTTATGTGCAAACATATAGACACAGAGGACTAGCACTGATGATTAAAGAGGGAAGCCATCAGCAGCTCCTATGCAGTGATGTTGAGACTTGGATGTAAATTCATAAAGCTGATGTAACTTAGGTTGAAATCTAGACCAACACTTAGCTTTAATATATGCCTTGGGTAGGTGTAGGAAAGGCCAAAGACCTGCTTTAAGAATAGAGTTTGAGCATCAGTCTGTATTCTTGGCTGTGAGTTTGATTTTTTTGCATTCATGAGTTTTTAAGTCAGAGAGCTTATGAGGCCTTCAGTATGAACTCAGAATTCTGGCACCTTTAGTTATATCATTTTTATTTATGAGACTAAATCTGGATTTAAGCTCTGAATTTCAGGCCTCGTGGTTGAAAAATTTTGGCTGCAGTTGATTATTTTCTCTTTTTTCCCTCTTGCGTTTTCTTAATCAAAGTCATTCTCCTAAAGGTGCTGAACAGTAGGCCCTTTGGATCTGGGTCTGTCTTTGTTCTGTGTGCATGTAGTGTTTTGCTTAATGAGATTCTCTTCCAGGACTCTTGACCATAAGATAATGCAAACAGTGACTAATAAATTGAAGGCAATAGTAGCTGATGTTTTGCCATACACAGTGGCAGAATAAACTTTCCCCAAAACTCATCTTTGAGTGTCTTTGCCAAATATGTTGCAAATATAGAGCAAACAAGGTGGAAATTTCCTGGTTTAGGCTGGCTGAGGTGGTCCATTCTGCCCACTGTTATGGATTTGCTATCCTATAAAGATGTTTGTAGTTTTATAGAAAATAATATATGTAGTTATTTTGTTAAAGTTGACTTATTGGGGTTTTTTGCAGTTCAGTCCCTGGTTGCTCTTTGAAATTGCCACTTATTAAACTGAGTGCTGTCAAATGGTAATGATGGATTTTGGAAGATGATGCAATGTCCTGAAAGCTGGACTGAAATCCACTAATGTATTTCCTGAAGATCTTTCTACTGTATGGCACCTTTTAGTTCTACAAGCGTTAACTGGGCACTGTGGTGAGCAAAAGCTTTGTCTGTAATTAAAATTTCTGATGGTCTTCTGTTCTGCTTCACAGTTTAAAAAAAATGAAGGAAAAGATGTTACATCGGTCAGATTAAGATCTTTTTGGTTGAGTTGAGCTGTTACTAATGACACTTTTCAAGCATCTGGGCCAGGTGGACATAACTTCCCCCACTACCCCCAAACTACTCTTTATAAAAAAAAGAGTCCTAAATTGGCCAACCACTGATACAATGTTTGACTTCATCTCGAGGATTCTTACTCTTTCATTAAGCTAGTTTCAACTGAAGCCACTGTTCACTGCCCATGGTCTTTCTCTAAAGACTCTGCCTAAACCTTCAGATTTTGGTGTCACTTGCAGGTATTTCTATTAAAAATAGCTTTAAAAATGTTATTCCAGAACAAAGTCCAAAGAATAACTAGCTGAAAATTGCTACATATTTACTTAACGATTCACTATTGCTTGAGAAAGATCTTTTGATCATCAGATACTTATATATTCATTAGCTGGGCTGTTGCAACCTATCGTGCAAGTACATAAAGTTTTTAAATGCATAGTTCTCACCAGATTATACACGTATGTGACCTGAGGCGTATTAAAATGCAGATTCTTGATATGATTGAGCTCAGAGCTTTTATAGTCTGTTGGGTTATGATCCAGTGAAGGAGTTTTACCTTCCCAGGTTAGGATCCATTAGGTACGAACAATTCTTCCAAAGTCATTACACTATTTTCAATTTAGAAAGGCTTGAAATTAGCATTAATGGAGTATTGGACTTCTGTGGGAATTTGGTTTGATATGCTGAATGTGCAATGAATCAGCCTTAAATAAAAATTATTTGGTTGCTTTATAAGCCTGTCCAATGTTATTCTGAGAGCACTGTCTGCTGTCTAGTCTAAGAGCATCCAAAATGTTTTTTTTTAGTTGAAATAGCTTAGAAGGAGAAGTAGACACAGAGATGTATGTTTCAAGGGCCAGATTCTGTGAAACATAAGGGCTTTGGCATAATTACCCTTCATATTTTAAGGATGAAAAACCCTCTCCACCTGGCAGAAGATGTTTCCAGACTGTACAGAAATCAAAACACTCAAAGATCATGAGAAACAGGAGTAAGAGATGATACCTAGAACAAAGAGAGTAAAGTTTATGGGTTCTTTGTGAACATAACAGGGAGGCCTCAGTATTGGGATGGAAAATCCAGGGGTATAGGTAAAAGTTTGAGATGGGAAGGTGACCATCTTTCCTAGTCCCCAGCAAAGGGGAGGCTGAAGAGCTGCTGTGAAGGAACTACTAGCAAGCAGGTTGTGACTGTATGCATACCCGTACCTGGCTTAGGCCTGAGCAGTTTCCTCTTCCCACATTTTCTCCTTTCACACAGAATCACAGAATGTTAGGGATGTGTCCAGTTCTGGGCCACTCAGTTCAAGAAGGACAGGGAACTGCAGGAGAGAGTCCAGCGCAGAGCCACAAAGATGTTGGAGTGGAGCATCTCCCTTATGAGGAAAGGCTGAGGGAGCTGGCTCTCTTTAGCTTGGAGGAGACTGAGGGGTGACCTCATTAATGTTTATAAATATGTAAAGGATGAGTGTCATGAGGATGGAGCCAGGCTCTTCTCGGTGACAACCAATGATAAGACAAGGGGCAATGGGTACAAACTGGAACATAGGAGGTTCCACTTAAATATGAGAAGAAACTTCTTCATGGTAGCTCATTATGATAGGCAGAAATTCTGTTCTGCAACTTTGATGCTAGATGGATAATTAGGATGAGGACTGATACTCCTATGCACACTTTTCAGTCTTATTTCATTTATTTGCATGAAGTTGATCCATTCTTGCATGGAACAAACTTTTGTTGAATGTATACCCAGGAAATGTGTACCCAGGAAATGTGTGGGGAGATGAATTTTAATATGACTCAAATCAGTAGTGGTTGGAATTGTCAAAATGCTGTGTATTTTTATTTCCTAAGGCTAATATATCCCTCCTTTTTTAATTACCACCTATAACTGAAGGTGTGATTGATTTTTCTCTACCGGAATGTCATTACTAGCCTTTCTATGTTCAGATGACCATGTTAGAATGTTTGAATAACCCTCTAGTTAGAGTTATGATGTCTCTGCTCAGTGTAGTAATTTCAAGCTAAATGATTTAGTTTGGACTTATTCTTAACTCCCAGAATGGATGTGTCGGTTTTCTTCCCTTACCTGGATATGAAGGGGTAACACGAAGCTGATCTAGAAAAATATGTGATGGACCCGCTCTTTCTTTTTGTTTAGATAGGTAAATTTGCCTCAGCTTTTGTTAGGCAAGTAAGAAAATATATTAACGTTGTCTGAGAGGTGTTGACATCTGATGCTGTCACTTGCCATGACTAAGGTGATCTTTCTCTAATGTGGATGTTTATAATGCTTTCTGAGTAGTGCAAGCAATCGTACAGTGAAAACTGAACTTCCACTAGTCACTGGTAGTTGTACTGGCTCCCAGCTGGCGCCCTATCTTTACTGCATGGTCTTGGCTCCTTCACTCTGAAGGATTTTTAGGTTGAAATGCAAAAACATACTTTCCTGTGATAAGAAATCCTTTTTTTTAGTCTCTTGGAGTTCATAGGAAGATGGTGGCTCTGCCCACATCAGTGAGTAGTGCAGTGCAATGGAAGGAGATCTGGAGAGCAGAACAGCAGGTGCTGAGAACGCGTTGGTGCTGAGGACATTGTGCACATCCTGAGGGTTCAGGCTAGCCCTAGTCCGGTCCTAGGGACTGAGTTGCTGTTACTGCATGGAACATGTTAAGTGTGCTCCCAAAGTGTACTCTTCTATTGAGTTTAATCCAGAAGGAATCCACTCATTCTACTCCAAGATGACTTTGTAATGAGAACCAAAGTACAAGATCTGCTTTGAGCAGATCACTGGGTGACCTGCTTCAGAAGTGAGCTCTTGATTTGGAAGTGGTAATTAATGTGGATTTGCCCAATATGTATTCCTTGCTGATGGGTTCCTCTGACACTCAACACAGCACTACTCAACTCCAGCCCTTCTGCCTTCATAGTGATATCACAGGACGTGAACAGAGAGGAGGGAGCAAGAAAGTTGACCTCCTTGTGAGCATGGCTGTATCAGCTGTATTCCTCTGTATTCTGCATGCCGGAGGCAAAGGGAATGAAGAACCAGCTCCTGTTATCTTTTCCTACATTGTTCTGAGGGCCAGAAATGTTTTACATCCCTGAGCTCTGGGCCATTACAGGTCTAATGGAATTCTGGAATCCTGCTTAAAGCTTTTATTTTTTTATTTCAGATGTAAGACCTATACCTCAGTATGGCTAGGGACAGTGTCTCTCAAGGAGGAAGTCTCTTCCATGACATAGCAGTATTTTGGGTTGCAGTCTGCGATCAGTTTATGTTAACAGAAGTTAGTGCCTGTTGATTTTTGTTACCCTGCTTGGATATAACATTAGAGAGACACTTTGAAACTCCTTCTATTTCTTGAAGAAAATGCCACCAGTTCACTTCTTCAGTAAGAATTATTGCCTCTCCTTCCAGATGCCTAATATTTGTAGCATTTTCCAGTACATAAGACCCAGAAAAATCAATGTGATTCATAAACACTGTTGAAACTTATTTTGCTTAGTTTACTCTTAACATTTTGGTCACTATAGAAAAGTAAGCAAACATAATTGGAAGAAAGCATACTTGTGCCATTTTTTAATGTTAAGTAATATTGACTGTTATAAAACAAGCAAACAAATGAGTAATCTTCCAATATTCCTTTTTAAAAAAAAGTCACATTCTTTCACCCAAAACTTTACCACTGCAGACCTTCAGTGCTACTAGGAGCTATCTAAGCAGTATGGTAGGGGATTGAAATGCCGATATTCCTATTACCAGACTGAGGAGTGTATATATAGGTTGGGTTAGGTCTTACACTGACCTAATGGTATGAGAGTTGTGCCATAATGTAACCAGCTACTCTATTTGTTCCAGCAGGTGCTCAGATACCACAGATATAGTTGACCTTATATGATTTTTGCCTGACACACAGTCATGATTTCATGCTGTCAGGATGTTTTTCAATGGCGTGACACTCCTCCTCCACAGTAATGAGTCTTAATTGAAACACATGACTACATTGCACAATTAAATGGGGAACTGAGTGTGCTAAGGGATTAGTGTGTAGTGGTGCACTCGGTGTGTAACAAACATTTCTTTAGAACTCTGTGAAATACATGGTGTGTAAAGGTAATTTATACAGTAGTCCCCTTACTGCAACTACTATAGAAATAAAGGCTGGGTCTTCTGTGAGCCTCAAAGAAGTGACAAGAAGAATGAGGTTCTCGAACAACTTTCCAGTAGAGAAAGTGGAAGCAAACAACTGTTCTCTTAATATCCAGGCGTATCTGTGACATGCAGAAGCATTGAGGAGCCTTGGATGGCTGCAGGGGAAGAAAACACATAGCAGCCACTTGTTTGTGAGCTATGATGCTTGGAATTATTTCTGCAGGATCCAGAAAAAGATAAGGGATGAAAGGGTTATTCAACATGTTAGTCAATCTTTCTTCACCACATATGGGGAGTCAGTTTTTTGTCATATATTTCCTGACATACAGATCCTTTTGTCATATTAAGAAACTGATTTCAAAATTATTTTCTGTTCTAGGTCTTACAGCATCAGTCATAGGACTGTCTTTTATAATAACTTGAATACAGAGCTTTTTCTGAAACAGACGTTGCTGACTTAGTTTGTAGGGCAGAGTTGGTATTCCCACAGCAAGTCAGAATATTTCTGGCACTTCATTTTTCATTATGATTTTGGTATCTGAAAGAGCCATGAAACATTTTTCTGGAGTGCAGTGTTGCACTTGGATACACGGTGGTAAAGAGAGGACTCCTTGCACAGTGACAGGAGTGACAGTTTATGTTCTGACACTGGTATTTCTTTTTTGCTGCCAGGAAGCACCAGAAGATGGCATGGTTAGTACAGATGCACGCTTGAAAGTGAATGAGTGAGCTTGTGAAACTGCTATTAATAATCTTGGATAGGGTGTTAAACACTGTCATAAAGAAAAGCAGCAACATGCAATATTTTAGCCCGTATTTCTTCCCTCTGCCAGCAAGGCACAGCAGCAAAGTCCAGCCTATCCGCTTGTTCATTTCTGAGTTTGGGTGGCGCAGAAAAGAGGAGGGAGAAGTGAAAAGAAAGCAAGCGTGATGTAATCTTGGTGCAACATACACAGAAAGGTCAGCCTGACAAAAAAATGGTTATTGATGGTAGCTGGGAAAGATGGCACCTCCTTTCAAGAATTTTGACATAAACGTTCCTGTATCTGCTCTATATTTGTCAGTTCAACTCTGAAAGGCACAGACTTACCCCGTTGCTTTCCCCTTTTCTCCCCATAGTTCTGAGAAAAAAATGCTGTGAGGCACACAGGATATTAAGATACTATTTTACTGTCCCAACCAAAGGGCCAGAGTCTGCTAGCTTTGGAGATTCAGGGTGTAAAAGAATTTGCTTTATTTTAACAATCCCAATGATAGAAAATGTAGGAGTGTATTTTAAAAAGTTGTGTTTGTGGGATTCTGCAGTATTAGCAGGCTCTGTGTGGCCTCCTGACATTTTCACTGCAGGAAAGGAGGAGGCTTCCACACCTCGGGCTGCTCTTTTCCACACACATGGGTCCCGGCTGCCATCCAGAGGTAGGAGAATTGGTGGAGCTTTGTCTCTTTGAGTCATCATAGCCTGACGAATGCACATTTTACGAATAGGGGCAGAAGTGTATTTGTTTTCTCTCATGGGAGGAAGAGAACAGGGGAGGAGCTGTGTATGATGTGAAGGGACAAGATGCTGTTAATTTGACTTGAATGAACTGTGCCAGCAGATAAACATTTACATTATTTTTTTGGTGTTTGAAAAGCTCAAACAGGAAGGCTACTGAGAAGCAATAATGCATATAGGCATATTTAAAAGGAAATTTTTCTTTTGATCAGATATAGGAAGAAAAGGATTGCCTGTACTTTACTGGACCCAAAGTTTGTTTCACATAGCTGAAACTATATGTTACGTAGTTTTTTACCTGTTTAATGAAAGCGTGCTTCAGTGCAGCAGTTCAAGATTATGGACTAATTGGTTGATATTTCTCTAGCCTTCTGAAAGTGTAAATAACTACGAAAATGTGAAGAATTATACAAATTCTTAGTTAAAAAATAATTAATACAGATATTTCTTTAGACAGGAGCAGAACCACTTTAAACTATCTCCTCTACCATAAATGCTTCAGCATGTGACATCCTGTGGCTGATAACGACTGCGTTTTAAAATTCATAGAAAAACTATATGGTTAAGGTTGATAGTACATAGTTGCTTTGATTTTTTTTTTTTAATATCATTGGCTATCCAGAAACTGATACTTCCTTTTTAAGGGCAGGTTGCATTTAATTCTGTGACTTGGTCTTTTATGAATTTTTGAAGCAGAGAGCTTGATACAGAGTCTGATTCCAATGTACGCCAGGAGTGACTGCAGAAGTTGGTGTAGTGCTGTAATGTTGAAACTGCTTTTAGACTGACCACAGTACTTACAGGGGTACTTGAAATTCACCCTTTGCCATTCTGTAGGCTTGCTTCTGCAGATGGGACATTTGAATGTACAGTGACATCTGAGGGATGGGTCATATTTTCTCCTGGTTAAAATTTTCTGGAATCAGTGCATTTACACTGGTGGAGAACTTGGCTCAGTATGAGTAAAGGTGGGCTTTAAACAGAACTATCAGGTAAGTGCACTCGGCTCACTCCTTTTCATCTCTCCTGAGGTGCTGTCTCATTTTCTGTGGTAACTACTATATTCTGATGCAGAGATACATATAAGCACATTGAGACGCAAAGGTGTATAGTTGGAATTTTCATGCGGAAGCCAGGTGTGCATTTATTTCACAAAAAATCTGTGTGTATGTAGAAGTGTAAAGAAGCAGTGATTGTTTTACATTGTTGACCACAGCCTTTGGGCATTGGATAATTATTTCAAACTTCTTAGGAGTAACTCATCTTAGCTGAGATCTCAGACTATCTGTTAGAGGATGCTGGAATTCCCTAGTGGTTGGCAGGTTAGAAGAGCTGTCTGAAAGAGCTGAAGAAAGGTTTGCACCAGACTTTTTTTTTTTTTGGTGGCTTTATTAAGACTAGTTAGTAGCTAGAAGTAAACATTGTGTTGGATCGTTCTGGAATTTTATATCTCTGCAGTATCATATGAATCACTTTGCAGATGGGATGCTTCCAAGTATAAAGAGTCTATAGATGATATAACAAAATGTACTTTTCGAACTGAAACTACACTAACCACAGTGCAGAGAGGAAATGCTGTGCATGTATAAAGCTAACATTACACGATTATAGTCAGAAGCTTGTAAGGAATATGGGAGCTGGGTTTTAAATGCAGTTCTCTATCTGTAGTTGCATTGCCTTTCCAGGATGCTCTTTGGTGTATTCCTTATGGCATAAGGAATAGTACAGCTAAGTGCAGCTCTGCTCTGAGAAGTGTGTGTACAGCCAGACTTTTCCTGCTCAACAGAACTGCTTTTTGCTATGTAGCTTAATGATGCAGCATTGGATTTTCAAAAGCTCTTGACAATGGCCTATAATATCTCTTGCTGGAGTCAATAGGAGTTTTACTATTGACTTCAGCTGAAGCAGACTTAAGTGCTTTGACAGTGAGAGCTTTAGTCAAAACCTGTCTGTGACTACAGTCCTGTGTGTACCTTGTCCCAGAAGGGACTGATCACAGCTGCACCTCTGGTGCTGGCCCCAAGCCCTTGATCAGTGAAGTTCCTGTCTCTGGTGTCAGCCTTGGTACAGCAGCCCCTGGGGTTTTCTGATTGGAAAGGGACCATAGACAGTAGGACTGATGCTCATTAAACTTCACTAAATTTGTTGGAACTGCCCAAGGAACATGTTCAGAAGTGACTTTTTTGCCCAGTTACCTTTAACATGTTCTTTCCTCTCCAGATTCAGTCAGTATTGCTGTCACCAGTAGAGACTGGGCCATATCCAAAGCCATTTCAAAGTCAATTGAAAGGTCCGTGGCTTACAGCACAGATGCAGTTCTACTTCTCTACCAGTTAGACTAGTTCTGACTGCCTTCAGTGGGCTACAGATTAGTCTTTCTGTCCTTGACAGCTGAGACAACATGGGTTTAAAATGGGGAAAATGTATTTGTATTCACTCTTGGAAATCCCCCAGCATCTGAAAGGGTTTAGTTTAGATTAAGAAAACCCTCAATTCCAAAGCCAGAGGTCAAGCAGTGACCTGGAAAGTTTCAGATGAGGGTGGAACACTGGTGCTGCCAAGCAAAGGAAAGCAAAGAGAGGTTTCATTTGATTGGGAACCTGAAGTCAGAATTAATTCTGCAAACAGATGTTTCCAAGGCCAAGTTATGCATGTGTGGAAATGGATTTATAATAGGTGTTGTTTTGCTTCTTTAATCGACACCGCAGGAAGCTTTCTGTAATGTTGTTGACCTTCAAAACGCTTTAGAAACATTAACTCAGTTAAGTCAGGCTGCAAAAATGGTGTGGGTCTCAGCTTGCTGTGAATGCATAGCTGTGGTTATTGAGGCCTAATGGTCCTATGGCATTTTAACTCTCTTAAATATACTGTTCTATGAGCATAAATGCTTTGGAAACTAGGTTTTTGGTGGTTTTGTGACTTATCTTGGTGCTTAAGGAAGAGGCAAACTCTGATTCAAGGTTTTACAGTGACAGGGGCATCCAAAGGCGTTCTCAAATATCGTGAACCTATGTGAAATTGCACAATAGGTTCAAAGTAACACACAAAAGTATTTTAATTTTGTAAGTATCACTTCCTTAGAAAGTGAGCTTTAAAATAGTTTTATTAAAATTGTTTTGATACAATTTGTTTGTTGTTTTGTTGTTTTAGTGTTTTGTTTTGTTTTGTATGTTTGGTTGGTTGGTTTCTTAAGATCAGTCTTATCTAAGAGTTTCATCTACCATCCCATGGCAGTGGTGGACTCTATGAGCTGAAATGGTGCCCTTGCTGTAAGTAGCTTGGTGTTCTTTCCCAATTAGCAAGTCATCAGAAGAATCTTTGCACCCTTTTCAGCACTAGTGAACAACATTTCTACTTTCCTGTTTATTTCAGTAGGCAGCAGTGGCATTTAGCCAGCCTGAGGAAGGGCTGAGAATCTCGTAGGGCAAGGCTTTGACCAGGACACCTGCTCTAGGAGCTGCTGGCCATGTCCTTGCTCCCTCTAATGGGAGCAAGCTTGGCTTTTGGTCCATCTATGCTGTAGCCACTAGGTTGTGCAGCTGAAACTGTATTTTGCGTTTTGAATTGAAATTTGCACAGGGTGGTAAAATTTTAAATTTTCCCTCTAGGGTCTGGGTAACAGTGGTGAGGGTAAGAGGGGCTATAGGAAACCCCTCACATTGACTGGACCAAGGACCCAGCTTTACTCCCCTGCAGAGATCTGGGCTGGCTTTTCTCTCAGAGGAGGCCACTCTAAAAACTTCATGAATGAAGCAAAAGTTTTCTGGAACCTGTAAGACTTTCGTTTGGTGTTATTATTTAAGTGCAGAGTGATATGCCAGCCAAATTGAAGACACAGTTGTAATGTGCTGCGGAAAGAGGTCCAAAAGACTGTCTGCTCTTGAGAGAGCTTACTATCTTTGTCCTCCATCTAGCACCTAACTCTGAGTAAGAGCAGGAGAGTAATTGACCACTTGGTAACTAGGTAAAAGCTTAATTTAATTGCGACAGTGACAAAGAAAGGGAGGATTAAGAAGGTATAGAAAGCCCCCAGATTTGATGTGACTTGGAAAGAATATTCTGGTGGCTGGCTTGTTGGCTTGCGTCTTTGAAGACAGAAGGATTATGGCTGCCATTTACCCAAACTATTATTTCCGAAAGCAAAACTGGGCTGTATTATTTTGTGGCACGTGGCATGCAGATCAGCAATGTCATATGTAATACAATGGCAACATTGTTACAACCAGAAAACACCTGACATGCCAGGTATTTTACTGATAGGTTTGCAGCGTGCCACAGAGTGGATTAATCCCATGGACCTGTCATATAAAATCTTTCCATTTAGTTGCTTTATTTCACAGAATGTTCTGTAGCAGTTAACTAAAGACTATTTATAACCATGTTAGTAACTAATATTAAACTATGCTTCAATTTTTACATGAATTATCACCAAAAAAATTCAAATGAGGAATATTATCCATATCCTGTCTCCTAGAAATAGAGATTTTCATGTATACATTGGTGCAATCAGCATGGTAATTTACAGTTACATAGACCTTCAAAAAGTCATGCAAAACCCATAGAGTATCTATTAATGCTAGAGTTTTAGCTGGAAATCTGATAGACCTGACAGATGTGTACTGTGCAAGCTCTTGTTCCTTCCCACACAGTTTCTTTGTACTCACTCATCTGTGAACTCTCATCCACAGCACTGGTTCCTTCTCAAAGGCAGAATAGCTCCGGTTCCTTAACACACCCCAGGTTAAATTCGTTTCTGATGTAGTGCATGATCCTCCACCAGAGGAAGTTTGATTATTTTTATCTGTGATTTACATTGTTGACAGGGTTCCCTACTAAATTTCTTGAATTTTAACTGTGCATAGTTACGTGGTGTTAAGATACAGAGTCTATGTAAAAAGCATGCATTGTCTGGAAGTTATGTGGTGTGCTGAAGTGTAATATTGGTCTTGTGGCTTGCTTCATACACTTTATTTTATTTTGATGGGCCAGAGGCTAGGACTTTATGGCCAAATGGAGGCTCTGGTGAAGTTTTGTCTTTGCTTCTGTAGTTCTGTGATGAAGCTTTCCAGTAGGCACTGACCACACATCCTAATATCTCTCTGTACTTCAGTTTCTTTCCAAGCATATTCTGTTTGGTGGTAACATGATAAATTGTTTTTTCTGCTTCCTAGCTGGAACCAACAGGTAAGTACAGTTGATAGGTTGAGCTATACGCTCAAACTGACACTAACATTGCCGTTTAGAAAGCCTTTTAGATACATCTTGCATCTCTTCAAATGGATGCTTAGTCTGAGTGGTGGCATTTAGGCACTCCAAAGTGCAGCATAGTCATAGTCACATCTGTCCACTGACCCAGGTTTTATCTTGTTCATATCCAACAACAGGAAGATGATGTGTGCCTCACACTCCTGTTGAGCAGCAGGGAACTGAGGATGTGTAGTATCTCTTAGGAAGCACCTTATAGAACTGGTCTGCAGCTTGCCATGCTTTGTGCTGTGCGTGACTTGCATTTAGTGGAGTGCCAGTGCCTCTCACAGCACAGAATCAGGCTTCCTCAGAGATTTCACATTCCAAAACAATTGTTTTAAATGAGTGTAAGAGGGAACAGATGCAGGCTGTGATTTTTAGGAATACTAAAGTCTTCTTGAGCAGGTCAGATTTTTTTATGTCTATATGCAGCTAATTTTTATCATCTTGTCAATGTTTTAAATCCTCCTGATTACTGTTCACTTCAGTAGCCTCCAGGTGCTGCTTCTTGTATGTGGAAAACTTGGCTGTTATGAATGTTTGCTCCTAATGAGCTGCCTTTTGTGGAAGCGCATTGATTTCTAGATCAACATCACAATATTAAATGGCCTTTGTAAACTCTGTTACAAGTAGCTGTGTGCAAAGTTCAAAGACTAAAAATTAATTAAAATCCAAGGCACTCTCCAGTATAAAATATTTAGTTGTTTTCTTTCTTCTTTGTTAGGAATGTCAAATGTTTGTGCTAAATTGGCAACTAATGGTAGCTGCGAGTTAATTTGGTTATTGCTTTTTAAGGCGCTGCTAAATATTCAAATACAGTTCCATTGTTACAATAACTATGGTATTTTCTGCATTTACGTTTGTAAAAATAGTGGCTAACATTTTGGAGCAGGAGTTAAGTGACTGCACATTTACTGGTGACAGCATTTTGAGGAAAAGTATTTCTGTTGTGACACAATACAAAAAGTTGGCTGTTGGTTTTCCCTCAGAAATCTGTTGGCTGCAAATATGGAAGCGGTTGGATTTAGGTTGGGAGAAAGTCCTCAAAAAACCAGAAGGGTTTCAGAGTCTTATCTTTCAGGAACTTTAAAAGTTTCCAAGGGTCGTATTAGTATTTTGAGGAACAAGCTCAAACCTTACTTCAGTAGTAGGTGTCTGTCTGTGGCAACTTGTGCTGTATGTTGTGCTGTACTGTGGGTGGAACAGTAGAGTTCAATTCAATAGCACCAGTACCCTGCAACTGCCTTTTTACCTGCCTGAAACTCCTTTCCAGAATGTGCAGATCTATGGTACACCCTAAAGTCCCCAGTTGCATGATCACCTATTAAAAATGTATAGAATGGTGCAATTTTTAAAGGAAGAAGTTCCAGTAATTTTTTTCAAGGCGAAGGGAAAGGGTATATTTGCAAATGTAATATTATTTCTGGAAACCACATTTTAATTCTTTCTATTAAAAGAACTTCCAGAAGCCTGTTAGGGGTCTCGTTTTGTTAACTCACACACAGAAATGCAGCGGAGAACATTTTCTATCTGAAGAGCTTTCAGTTTAGACAAAAACATGTTATAAACCGACTTCTACAGACAGGCAATGGAGGCACAGAGGTATTTAGCAAGGGAGCCAGGCTTGAGCTGGTAAGTTTGCAGCAGAGCTGCAAACTGAATCCAGGATTTACATGTCGAGTGTACCCGCAACACTGCCTTGTCTTTCAATTAGTGCCTTCTGCCACTGGAATTAGGTGTTTCTCAATAGCTCCTTAGCAGAGTGGATGTGTGGACATCCTCTAAAGGTGCTGCTCACCTGCACTTCTTCTGCTGGGAGTGATCCGAGCCATTCCTCTTCTTTGTGGGCAACAGCAACGATGGCTGTGTTAGGCTGGGAGGCAGCGCAGTACTGTGCACACGTCTGCTCACCTGCTCTGGCTCTTAAATGAAGGCATTCAGAGTGCCAAGTAGTCTTCCTGATGGCATTTTCTGCTACTTCTGTTGCGGTGTGAAATAAATGAAAAAAGGCACTGGCCTCTCCAGACAGCCATAACAAAAAAAAACCCAAAACACCTGAGAACAAAGCTTCATTTTTTATCCTTGCTGAAATGTTTATTTGAAAGCGGCACGGCAAGGTGGAATAGTTTGATTTGATTAGCAAGTCTAAATGTATTAGCAGCAAGACAGAAACTATATTACAATTAGTGATAATTAGTTGTACTGATTACTTCAGACTGCAATACTGTTTGACAGATGTTTTTCTGTGGTATGGTATTGAAATAGGAGTGTGCTTTACCCTTATGGTGGTTCTTAGCTTTCCTTCTGGTGATATATTTGTCTTGTCATTGTTTGCTAACTAAGTCTCCACTGTGGCTACTGTAATTTGTGGCTTTGCAAATACAAATACTCTTTTTAAAGTAAAGTTTAAACTGGGAAAATACATCTTAGTCATGCATCTGCTTGTATTGATGCTTGACAGCCCTAGAGGAGGCTTCTTGTTCTCCATGGAAACAGTTACAGCCCAGCCCATCGTCCCTGCTACTGCCTATTAGCCTTGTCCTTAAAATTTGATCCAAACCCTTTTAAATACCACAAGAGTCTCTCATTTGACTGCAGAAGACTTTGGATCAGATGCCTTCAGTGAGAGCGGAATGTAGCTTCCCTGTCCGTTCAGCCCTCTGTCTCTGTAAAACACAGTAGGGATGGCTAGCATTTTCAGGATTAGTAGCAAAAAGGTCCTTCTTGGGGTCAGATTAGACAGAGTAAAACCCTTTGGGGACCGTATCCCACACGCAGGGACTGTATCCCACAGGGAGGAAACGACCTCTTCAGCTGGCTCACTCAGGCTCACCTGTGCAGAGAAATGTGGAAACCAAATTGCCATTTTCAGACTGAGTAGCAAGCAGGGAGGAGAATAAGCATCCAGGAGCTACAGTTTATGTGTCTATTAGCCACCTGATATTCACTGCTTTGTTAGTTACAAGGTCCTGAAGCATTTCTGTGAATTACAGGTACTGCTCCAAAGAGAGTCGCTTTTCAGATTGGGTGTCCTTTTTTATAGACAGCTGCTCTGTCAAATACTGGCTATGAATCCTGTGACACAGTAATATTCTCTGATTTCCAGGAACTATATAGAGCTAACCTGGCGGACTCAGCCTCATAATGATAAACATATTAGGCTCTGACAATCATTCTGTTCCTTAGGAATAAACTGATACAATTTTTGATGTCTTGCCTTTGGTGTATGAACAATAATCCCATTATCAGTCATCCAGAATAAAGTGCATTATGGTATGTATTAATATAAACCAGTACACCGTCTGTGAGCTATTTAGGGACAGATAAACCAGAAATATGAATTTATACAAGCCAAATGTTTCAAGGGTTCTCTTAAACATATATCCTATGTTATTGTACATGTGTTTTGCTTGTTGTTTCAAACAGCGGTTTTCAGACTCTACGAAGTACTTCTATCAGTTTGCAGACACGATAGGTCACAGCAAAAGGGATCATTTAAATGTATGACACAGTTACTTACTTATTAGTATAGTAGCAAAAGCCAGAGGTGGAATGACTGGAATTGCCCATGAAACACATTTGAATATGTCTGGACTGCTAGGTCTGTGAGAAAGGTCTTGGTTTCTAATACTGCATGACCAGTCACTTCATGCCTATCAAGTCTTTTTGAAATATTTGCATATTTCCAGCCGGGTGAAGTTATGAGTAAAAATTTACTTAGAAAAAATAAAATGTAGACACTGCGTTATCTTTCTAAAGATTAGATGTTTACGTCCTCTACCCATAAGGCTGTATTTCTGGATATTTCAGTTGGCAGATCACCTATTCCTTGTCACTGCTCTGATAACATTGAGCATTGAAGGATTTTCCAATATTGTGATGTACAGGGGATCACGCTGGGTGACTTGTGCCTTGTGCAGTTCTCCTGGTCTGTTGTCAGCTTGCGGTCTAAATTCAGGGTAACTACGGCAAGTAAGGAAGTATCAGCTAACCTATGTTGTCAAGAAATGTTAGGAGAGATTTATTTGCTGAGTTTTTTTCTCTGATGGTGGGATCCTGCTCCTCTGCAAAGCTCTGAGCACCTTCAGTCAGAGCTTGCTGACTTCTCTGCCTGTGGAGCATTTCACAGGAGAGCTCAACACTTGACAGGACCAAGCCCAGAGCTTGCAGTGAGCTGCAGCAGGAGCCAAGTGCCATCTCTGATCTTGTTCAAGGGGAAAACAATCACAGAGGTTGGGTGAAGTACACTAAATGTGAAATGAAAGAAATTTGAGGAGTACATCAGAAACAGAGAATGGGGGACTGTGGAGAAGGCAGGAATGAAGGAAAGAGGCTGACGAGTTGCAAGCCTGGTGGCAACT
This sequence comes from Caloenas nicobarica, assembly GCF_036013445.1. Lineage (NCBI taxonomy): Eukaryota > Metazoa > Chordata > Aves > Columbiformes > Columbidae > Caloenas > Caloenas nicobarica. The sequence continues at coordinate 75,346,997 of NC_088245.1, forward strand.
CTGCCACAGTGCTCCCTCCCTCTCACCATCACTGCCTCTCTCTGGGTGCCCTTTCCCAGTTGGGAGCCTTCCTTCAGGATTACGGAAGTTGTCCCACTTTTTGCTTTCCAACTTCCTTTAATAAAAAGACTTTGCTTTTACATTTCCCTCCCTTCTTCAACAAATTTAAACTGAAGTCCCCAAGCCCTTGTTGTAGATAAGGCTTGTCCCCCCTTCCTCTGTTCACAAGTGGGTGAGGTAAAGGGTGAGGCTAAGTGATGTGACAAAGTTCATGCTAAGAGTTTGTGGCAGAGGTAGGAAGAGATCTCCTAACTTGTATGCAGATCCACAGAGGCATTTTGCAGCTAATAGCCTCGTGAAATCAAAAGCTTATAGATATGTTTATGGATCTGGACCTTATTTCTTACAGCTGCACTCTTTGTGGTATCTACCTATTCAGCAGAAGAGACTTCATTGAAATAATTATGCTCATGTGCCTTCGCAGCTGTAGCAAACAGAACTGCACAGTATCTCTTTAAATAGTATATGAGCTTTCCTGCCATGTTCCCAGTGCAAACAGAATACTTTTCTCCAGCATGAGTCTTATATGCTTTTAGTTAGCTGGTTGACATAATGAGTTGAAAGCCATCTGTGAATGTATGGTTTCCTTGGAGCATTTGTATATAAACTACAACGTTGTGACAGCAGCCCATAGAAAACTTCCTTTCCTGGAATAGTAGAAGGTGGCATATTTATTGGTCAGCTGAAACAGGAAGTTTAAATGAAGGAGAAAAAGGATAGGTGATATAAATCTTGTTACGAGGAGATTCCAATGTGGAAAAATTGGATTTGCAAAATTAAAGGTAGCTTAAAATGAGGCATTAAAAAAGACATAAGGTAACCTTCTGGCTGTCTTGCTCTATCTGTCTTGATTTTGGCATGCACCTGCATAGGCCATTAAACTGATTGTCTCAGGATATATGCTTGAGATGGGGTAAACTACCTGATATTAATTTAAGAAGAGGTGATAATGTTATCATGCTGACAGTGTACATTTGTAGTGATCAACCATGGCAACTGTTTCTTTGAACGCTCTGAAACATAAGAGCATGAATTTTAATTAATGAAAAGAAAAATTAGAGACATGCCTAAAAATGAAATTAGAAACAGCCTTATACCAAGCTATTAAAATCTATGTTTTTAAAAAAACATTACTTGGGTTCTTGTACTGATCAGAATGTTGCATTAAGGGCTGGCCGTGTCCTGCTGTACTCATTTCAGTAAGTGGGTAGAAAGCCTGGAGAAACCAAATCAGCTCAGAGGCCAATTTCACAACTACATCTTTTCTTAGTTACTTGGCCAAATGACAGTCCTTCTACCACTTAGGACAGTATCTTAAAAATCAAAATCTGAAGTTGGATTTGGATTTCATAGCTTGATTATGTATATTAATTTTTGTGTACACACGTACATATATGTATTTTTATGTGTATACATATGTAATCTCAGTGTGAGCATAAAGCTTAGAGACACCACAAATTTTTAAGCCTTTGAAACTGACTTACAGAATGGCCTTAAAAATAGAGGCCCCAACTGAGTTATTTTAAAATATGTAATTTTATAATATAAAAGCTTTTTTTTCTGCTTCCCCAGTGATGCTTTTAAGAGTCTTTTGCCAAGAGGAAGCAAATAGATATGAGCATAGCAACCCCAGATAGCTACTGCCTGAGACAACTAATCAAAAGCAAAACTCTGAACCCATCTAGACACAAACCGCTGTTGAATGTACAATGAAGCTTACTTAAAAAAATACAGGGAATGGTTTTCCCTTTGCTAGTGTAGTTCAGTTGTAACAGAGTTAGTCACCATTTGTAGCCATAATAGATAAAGTAATTTCACTGTTTTTTGAAGCTGACAGTGTTTCTTTAACTACAGTGTTACAGGTCATACAGTCTTTTATACAGCTGGTCACCCTCAATAAATCTGTTTTAAAAAATCATTTGGCAGTTGTGGAATATATGACAAGTGTCTTATTAGGTCTAATCTTTATATAAAACATACTTAGTGGTGTTCACTATATAATACTTGCCCTGCTAAATTTCAATTACTATCATAGTTAGGAAATACTGATTTAAAGTGCCCTCCTAGGTGGAATGGAATGGTGCCGAGTATTTAAAAGACCCATTTTTCTTTCTCATCTACCTTCTAGTGTTTTTTGATACCCAATGTCCTATGCTAGGTCACACTGGGTGATATCACGGACCGAATGAACACAGACATAAGCTGATGCAGCCAGGTGGGTTATGATGTCTGTGTGGAGCTGTATTAGAAAATGGAATGAGGCTTCTATTCAGTGTAGGCTTGCCTATCTGTTTGCAAAAGAATAAAACCTAAAAGTGTCTGAAGTTACCTCTTGGAGCAGACTTTGCTGCTGTTCAGAGATAGGGAATATTACACTGGTGACTATTTTCTAGGCCTAGTTACTGCTATGCTCAGGGTTATGAACCCAAAGTCATTAGAAATGATGCATTTGTGGTTTAGCACTCCAAACATCCAAGTATATATCCAAAAGACTTGAGTATATTAAAACATTTTCAAAATATAGCCATGTTTTTACATATTACACCCGAGCAGTTGCTTTCTGGAAGTTGTGCACTGGAAACTTTTGCAAATTCCTTCTTTTCTAGGACAGCAAATATTTTGGCTTGCTTTCCTATCACAATGTAGCAAATTAAAGCATTGCTGGCTTCAATTTTCTCCTGAAACTCTTTAACTTTAATGGTGCAGCCTCCTGCCCTCTCTCACACTGATTCCTAGTTATCAAGCAAGAGCAGGGGGTCAGTTTGCTTTTCAGAATTTGATTAGTGCTATTGTTATGAATCATTTGGTTGTTTGCTACCCGCAAAAGTGATCCCAGTAGCAACTTGCAAAATCTGATGTAGGGTTTAAAAAAATTAATTAGTGCCACTGTTAAGGGCTCTCAACTTTGTTCGTTCATATTGATGAATTTAGTGCCAGTGAAAAGCAAGATAGAAACAATGCAGACAAAACAAGTGTATGTTTTTGTGGCACAGAGCCCCTATTCTGTTACAGACACCCAGTGCCACAGTACATACACTCCTTCCTCTTTTTTTTCAATCTGTCTTACTGTACGCACTTTTCTTTCTGGAGAGTGGGTTCCTCAAAATGGAAACTGTAGAAATATGCTCCTGTCAGTAGTGGTAGGTGTTGCACAGGTGATCATGTGTCCATTTTTTATTTGTGGATATAGTTTTCTGTGATCCTACTATACATTAATTCACAGGACATTCCACTTCCTCTGTTCTGTAAGAAATTGAAACTGCAATGATCCACCTCATTTGTGACCAGAGCTTAGTTACTGGCAGCGTCCAAGTTTGCCTCTGACATAAGTGAATTTAACTTGGACATAAATTTGACACAAGTCTTTCCAACACTTCAAGATTTGAACAATGGTACATGACCTTTGCATGTTTAAGACAGTTTTGCATTGCTTTCATTAAAGAAGTAGTTGTAAGAGTGAGGGGTCACCAGAGTCACTGTGCCTCTTCTCCTTTTCTGTGGCGTCTGAACTTTGCAGTCTCCCAGGCAGTAAGATGTTACTGTTTTGTGCACTGAGGCACTGAGAGATCAATGAAGAGAATTTCAGGAATGCCCAGCACTTTCCCCACCTCTTGTCAGAGGGAACCCTTGGCCACTCTGGAAGATGAAGCTTTGTGGCAGAGGTGAGCACCGCACCCCTTGTCTTGAGTCTTGGGGTAACATCACAAAGGGTTAACCAGTGTCAGTGGACCGTGGCTAAGGCAAGGCTTGGAAGCTTTCATGCTATGAAAATCTGCCAAAAATAAAATTTAAAAAAAATTCCAAAATCCAATTGGTAGAGGGGTTTTTTTTGTTTGTTTGGTATTGGTGTTGTTTTTGTTGGTGTTGGTTTTTGGGATTTGTTTTGTTTTGTTTTTTAATAAGAATGTACAATTAATTTTTGAGCATCTGGCTGGTGACCGTGTGTAGTATCGCAGATTCTTCCTAACAGCTTTAGTAGACGTGATCTGGTAGCAGCCCATCCTCAAAGGATCTCTGCACTAGCACACCTCCTACCTGAAAAAGCCCCATGAGAAGGCCCCTGTTTACCAGACATGTTGGAGGTTCAGCTCAAATTCTGTTTAATCGTTGAGTTAGGCAGCCACAAGATCATTTCTAGCTTTGTGGATGGGGCTCCTTCAGATTCGAACAGTGCTTGTTTGCTATGTCCCTTTTTATTCAGTCAGCTGTCAAGTTGGCATCTGCTGAGAAACCCTCTAATCTTGGCGGGTGTTGGTCAGCCATTTGCTCTGCGCTGCAACGAGAAGCTGCCTGCATAGTGCACATCAAGCCATGTGCCAGTCTTTATCCTTGTCAGCGTTATGCAAATCCTCAGCACTGATGTTAATGCCAGTTTGGTTTTTATAGCCTGGTGACAGCAACAGCCCTCAATATTAAATACAAATATACGTACACAGTTACAGCAATGATTACTCTAGATGTTCAGCTAGTCATAATATTTGCACTTGGCGTGATAAGGAGCTTTGAATGATAATAGCACTATAGTAGAAGCTTGTTAAAGTGACAGTAACCCTGGTGTCATTGTTGAGTGGTGCACTCGCGCTTGCTTTCCTACAGCTTTCTCATAGACTGTCCCTCTCCATTTGCATGTATGTAATGTGTAGAAAGAGAAAGCACCCTCTAGCTCAGCTTGAGGGTGCTATGTGAAGTCCTCTAAACTTCTTTCAGAGTTTTGTCTGCTCTAAGACATCACTGAGACTTCAGAGTGATGGTAGTCATTAGGAATCTTTTTCTATGGAAGTCTTGTTTCATTAAAATAATGCAGTTCTGATGCAGGATAACTGAGTCTCAATAGATGCTGCCTCTATTTACTAAGAGAAAAAAGGCTCACAGCCTCCATCAAGCTTCTTTAAATGGTACCAGCTGCAAAGGGGCACAAGTAAGAGCCATGCTGTCATGTCATGACAGCGTTTTGTGTTTTGTCTTTCTGTTCTGGCTAAGACGATAGCATATCAGAAGAATAACAGCAGCCATCCCAAACCCTGTGTCTTCTTCTGAAATGCAAGCATGCAGACTGGCTTCTACTTTGGGAATTCATGGGATCCCATTCCACAGTTGAGTCAGTGAGACCAGGACACTTCTGCTGTCAAAGTGAAGAGAAGCAGGCTTCCAGAATTTGCTGGCAGGGTCAGTGCTTGGGTGCCATTGCACCCACGGATGCCATTTAGTAAACCCAAACCAACAATCCTCCACTTCCCAAAGTCCCACTACCCCTAGGCCTGGGATGGTCAGGGTTCTCATTGTACTTTGGGATATTCATTGGCTTCCAGAAGTTTTGATGTCTTGTTAATGCAGAGTTGGCTTTATGCCGTCACTGTTATAGCCAAGTGTGTCAGCACATGAATGCCCCTCTTCTAAGGGCTTTTTTGTATGTATGGCTGTAAAAACTTGGTCCATGCTGTACTTGGGGAATGTTTAGCATCTAATAGTATCTACTGGCCCTTGGGATTTTGGAAAGGGAATAAAAGAAATATATTTCAGTGACTGAAATAGTTTAATAGCTGTGCCTTTGCATTCAGATTCTGCCAACAGCTTGGTGCGAGGATGATCTGCATGATCTGCAGAAGCAGTGAGGTTTAAGACCCTCAGCTTTTGCAGTTGTGCAGCATTCACATATGCTGGCCATATGGTTGATGGGCTGCAGTGCTGGGCAAGAGAGGGAGGAATGTGTGTAGTGTAGGGGGGAGACAGGCTGGGGAGGCTGGGGACCACACATGGACTGGGTAGTAGGCCCTCACTGCAGCCTAAACCATATTTCAGAAACCTGCTTGTGTGCCTAATCTCGATAAGGTAGATACTCAATTGTTTATAAAACTCAGGCTCTTTCATCTGTGTAGGTCTTATACCTCTAATAAAGACACAGCGGGTAAACCTCTACTATTGTGTATAGATTTTGCCTCATCTAGCTCCCTGCTTGGCAGCCCATACAAGACTTGCAGCTTTCACGTATTTATTGCATGCAACAAGTCCTGATAAAAAGAGCCAAGTGAGGTCTAACCAGAGATCTGTCTTGCCAAAGCTTCAGCTTCCAGTCCTGACCAGTAATGATTGTGTAAAGAAAGCTCCCAGAAAAAAGAATTTAGATGTGTGCCTGGAAACATGTAAATAACAATAACAATACTAAAAATATATGTTTATATAAATATATGAATGATAACTGAATACTCTTGAGTTATTTTTTTTTAAAAAGTGCCTTTTTATCTGATATCCAAGAGACCTCTCTGCTAAATAACAGTCACTTTTGAATTAGCCTTTAATTTGATCCATCTTCAGGAAAGCTCTCTGGCCATGAGCAGGAAAGCTGTCCCCATGCATTACTAGAGCCCCATGGAGCACCCAAGCTATTTGCCAGGTATTGTACCACCCATGTCCCCTTTGCGACAGCAGCCTCTCTGATGCTATTAAGAACAAGAGGGATTCAGGAATCACATGTAACTGACTTATGGCAGAACAAACACTAATGAAAAAAATCTAGTGATTTCAAATGGGTTTCTTGTTAAAGCTCATGTTCTACAAGTAATAATCACATTTGGAGCAGGCTATATTGGTGGATAATGTGCCTTTAATGCCGTTTTATGACTTCGCCTTCTTTTCATTGTGAATAACTGAGATTAGAGCCCATTATTTGCCCAGGAAGACCACAAAAGTCCCTAACTAAATGTAGTTACCTGAGTGTCATCATCCAGGAGACAGGAGTTACTTCTTTGAAGCCATTTTGTGGAACATTTAATGTGTTTTGTAATTCCAGTTCTTCTGGGTTTAATGTGCAGTACTTCAGTTTCCATATGTATTATATGTATGCTGCTTCTAAAAGATTGGAATAGCTCTTTTTTTAAATTGAGTTTCAATTTTGTTTTACTTCTGCAAAATTAGTAGGCAATTTGTTAAAAAAGAATAAGTGAGGGTTTTGGACAGTTTGTCAAAAGGCAGAATATTCTGATTTGAGACTATCGTGTGCATGGTTTGTTGTCAAATTTAAAAAGCATGGAGCAGTTGAACTCTGAACCAGCAGGTATTTCTTTTTCTAGGGTAAATCGAAATGAAAGACCAACAAGATACACATTTTATAGTCCTTCACTATCTTGAGTGCATGTGTATAGCTACTTAACCAATGCTAAAGGTTGTGGATGTCTGTTAAATGTTATGAAGTTCAGTGGGTCCATGCAGGTTAATTATGTTAGTATTTTGCAGTTCATGTTAATATATGCTGTAATCTTGTGCATATTTCAAAATCAATAAAACATTGCAGGGTTGTTGTAATTATTCCAGAAATAGCTATAATGCATACACAGAAATAGAGTTAAAAGATTAAAGTTTGGAAGTGTATTGTGTTTTATTAAATTATATTTATATTATAAATTATGATTATGGAATTGCAACATTTAGCCACATGGATATTCTTAACTCTGCATTCAAGCAGTGTCTGGCCTTAACCATGCAATTGTGATTACTACAGTTTACTGTTTGTAGCACTAGTTTTGATTGATCTGGTTTATTTCAAAACACAGGCGGCTTTTGTCCTTTGCTTATTTTTATATTTGTGTTTGTGCTGTCACGTCATGACAGAGTAAGGGTGTCTTCATTTGCTACCATATAACATGCTAAAATGTACAAGAGATATGCTATAGCATCATCTGTGGCACTTTAACACAAACAATAGGAGCACAGGATAGGTACTTTCTTGTTGTTATTTTGTAAGCATTGTGGCAAGTCCTATGGATGTCAGTCATAGCTCAAGATCCTTTCTCCTGCTCTTTACAGAAATGCAGAACAAAAATGATAGATCCAGTCCCAAGATCTTGCAGTCTAAGTTACCTTAATTTATAATAAAAATTAGCACACAGTGTTATTGTGATCTGAAATAATGTAATGAGGTACTTTTATAATGAACTGTCTTCTAGACAAGTGTGATAATATATTTTTACATGAATAATGAAATGAATTTTAAATGAAGAAAAATGAACTATGCCCTTTGCAGCTGTGAAAATACCAATACTGAAACTCCAGTAAAGACTTAGGTATTCTGGAGTCTTTTGTCAAAGAGCTGTAGTTTGTAATGAAAACTCTGGTAATTGTACTGTGTGACTTTCTATCATGCTATCTCTCCACTGGGGAGTTTGTAATCAGTGTGTACTATAGGAAGCTCTAGCTGGGTAAGCTTAGTTGAAACAGCATGTTCTAAGCAAACAGAGCTTAACATCACAAACTTGTCCTGAATGCAATGTTCATTAATACCTTTCTTGAATACATTAGTAGTAGTTTAAAAGAAGTGCTGCGCTGGATGGGTGAGATTCAAAGCTTGGGGAAGCCAATCCTATTGCTTCTAGAGGTTTTTGGCTCACATCTTACATACAGACCTGTCACTTCTCTTGCTTAGAGAAGGGTCTCAATAGAATTGCCTCTCATTTCCCTTTCCCCTGCATGCAGACTAGACACCTTACTCAAGTGCAGCAGTGTGCAGTGGCCAGTGTCCCGCTCTGGGATCATCTGTGCCAGATGTAGTGTTAAGATTCGTGCTTTTCTGATCAGCTGGCTGGGGCAGGGGCTTCCAGAACTGGGGAAAGCTTGAGACAGGAGTGCTGCTAGAAAATATGCAGCCTGACAGACATGCTTCTCTTAAGTGCTTGCCTCTTCTGGCACACGATTGAAGAAGGTACTGAAATCCAAGTGGTGATGTTCAACTAGTTTTTAAAAGTTTTTCTGGGAATTGCTCTGCTCCTGTTGTGGTCAGAGCTATAGGAACTGAAGTGGATGCCAAGATGCTGAGCTGGAGTGGAGTGGTGGTGTCACCAGAGATGCCAAAAGCTGTAGCTTCTCTTGGGAGGTCAAGAAAAGTTAGGATCAACTAGGAAACTGTATGGAGAAGCATCATTGTTTTTCAGAGACCATAACTGCCAACATCCCTTGAAGATCTGTATCTTTTTACTGCCTTTGTATCAAGCTTTTGGTGATTTCTGACATCTGTACATGGTCAGGCAAGTGATAGCAGTCTATATCTTTAATTATTACAGCACCTTTCTCAGTACACAATATCCACAGTAGGTTTTCAATGACATATTATTGTGTAAGTGCAAAAGGAAGTACATCTTATTTTTGAAGTAGTTACTTCTTTGAGGAAAAAGGCAAAGAGAGATGTGTAAACTGTACCAGTAGGTTAGTTTTAATGAGCCATCTGATGAGGGATGTTTGTGGACAGTTGGCGAGGAATCAAAGTCATGGGCTGAAACTCATGTGTAAAAACAAACAAACAAAACCAGCAAGAAACAACACACACACACACACAAAAACCCACAACAACAGGAAAATGGGAAGGGAGTTCTGATTTCAGTGTCTCTGTCTCTACTCCTGAGTTACAGTTTGGCCTCGGTTGTCCTGCCTGTGGATCATTTCCTCTGAGCAGCCAGGCTTTTCTCATCCGTCTTGATAAGGAAATCCTCAGGGCAATGGGCTGCCTGGTGCCAGGTTTGTACAGTGCCTCTGATGTGGGGACTTGGTGTCAGCTGAGGTCTCCTAGATCCAGTGTGCAGAGCCAGCCCTGTGGGCACAGGCACAGCTCCCCAGCCCCTCCGGGCCCCAGCAGGACCAAGGCAGTGGTGGCGCAGGGATGCCACTCCTACTTCTGTAGATGTTGAATAACGCCAGAGTAATAGAAGATGCTGATTTCCTTACAGTCTTGCTAGAGGGGCCATGCTCCAATTTTGTGAGCAAAGCTCACATTTATCTTTGGCTTAAGCTCTAGAAAATGTGAAGATAAATGTGTATTGTATGTATGGAAAAGGCAGGGCTCTGAAGTGGCTCTTGTGGTTGAAAGAATACCACCAGTGAAACACTGTGCAGTCCAATACTGCATCCAACTTCCAGTTTCTCATCTCTAACTGTGGTCAAATCATTACATGTCTCTGGCCTCAGCATCCCCATCTGTTGTTGAGGATAGTTGAACTCTGCTTTAACGGGACAGTTAATGTGCAAACGCTTTGAGATGCATGCATCAGAAAGGCTGCCATGTGATTTCTACTCAAGTTATTGCACGTGCTATTTTCTCTTTAAATATAAGAGATGCCTAGTGTATCACAATCTTTTGTGGCCAAACCTTTTCTATAGCTAGGACAAGCAAGACAGTGAATGCTATCTTTTACACAAAATAAAAGGAATAAAGGATGAACAACAACATGTTATGACCAGGAACTCTAGCTGCACCCATTGAAATCTATTGATTGAAAGGGGAGCAAGATCAGAGCACTTATGCTTTTATTAATGATACTGACAGTTTAGTATGAGCGGAGAATGGCTTGTAATTAGGTTTGGAGCCATTATTGATTATTGTCATTTTCAATATCGATTATCTTACCACTTGGAAAAAAAATAATACTGAGACTCCTTGGCAATGCGGAGCAGGGCCTCTTGGCCTGCCTTGCTGCTGTTGCTGTGAAGATTAAGCTGCTGCTTGTGATCAAATGAAGTCCTGTCAGCCGTGTGGGTTGGGCTTTTAGTTTAATGATGCTGGCTGTGCTCTCCTCCTCCCGCATGGGATCTTAGTTCATTGGTTGCCGTTCAAGGAAGGATACACCCATTGCTTTTCTGAACGGCTTTCCAATATAAATTTCTGAAGGTGATGGGGGCTAAATCCTTACATCTTAGATGGTGAGCCAAGATTAATGGTAGTTATTTGTCAGCTGATAACCTCTGAAAAGAAAACATATTTGTCACCCACCCCTACAATCAATGTTGTATAAAGCCACGCATATAATGACTTGGAACAAATGAGAATATCCATGATATGAGCTAACAAAACTGAGGTACAAAATACACAGAACTCCTTTGAAATGTCTCTGTGATCCATTCTATGCCTCAAATAATTGCCGTCAGTCTATAAGAATAGACACTACACTAACTTTAAACAGCTCCAAAGCTGCTAGATTTCAAAGGCCAGCAGTGCTGACCACTCAACTTATCTGTAAGATCGAGGTTATATAAAAATAGATTCTGGAGCAAAGGAAGGGTGTGCTTTAAAAATAGCAGAAACAGCCGAGTCGCTCTTTGGTTGTGGTGACGTGGCTTGTAAAGGAATTTTGTGGATGGCTGTTTCAGAGGAGAAGAAAACCTGTGTCGTTCAGGTCTGCTGAGGTCACTGCGCCTCTATCAGCACCCTGGGAGAGCAAAGCTGCCTATAGCAGGGGCTTTGGATTGTGGCGAGGTTTCGAGGGCATTCCAATGACTGGGCAGTATCATTCATTTGACTCGTGCATTCAAAACAAAACAATAAGGTTTCTAGAGAAGAAAAAAATTCCTCAAATGCTTGGGATTTTTTCCGAGCCTCTTGCAGCAAGGGCATTTTGCTGAAGTAGTGCCGAGTATTGAATTTATGCCTAATGGAAGTTTCTTTGAATCCAAGAAGATTAAGTGTTTCCAGTGAATAACGAGAGAGACAAAAGTATGCTATTTTTTCCCCTTGGTCAACTTCTGCTAGATCTTAAGGTTTTGTTTTTTCCACCATTTCTGTTTTGATTAGTATGGAACATCTCATTCCACAGTGGGTTTTTTTTTTTTTTTGAAGAACAAAGACCCCCTTTGACCTGGATTTGGATGCATCTGTGACAGCCTACTTCACTGGCTGCCAGCTGAGCATAGTGCATTTAATTGATGAAATAATAATGATGAACCGTGCCTGAACTTGCTTTGACGACCACTTGAAGCAGAAGCCGTAGTAAATCAGGCCAGTGCAGCAGCACCCCAGTGGTCACAGTCCATCCTCAGGCTTGGTGTGTGGAAGACATCATCTAAGAGCCGTGCTCGGGGTCCCGAGCATGTCCCCACAGGCTTGCTTCATTCCTATCTAAGAACTCACCACTCCTTCCTTTAATTAAAAGCTAAGGGAAAAGAATCTGCAACTCTTTTTTTTTTTTTTTTAAGAATAACATTTTACGCACCCTCTTAACTGCCCACTGCATTAAGCTGATTAAAGCAGAGAGCTTTCCCTTTCTAAACTGTCTTAATGTAGAGAGAGACTAGGGTAGAACTGCTAAGTAGATACAATGGCAAGGCAATATATCTGCCTTAGTAACAGTTCTTTAGTGTGATTACTGCTGCATGTTCCCTCTAGCAGCCCAAGCCTGCATATCATTAGCTTCCAAACTGGGGCTTTCACTGATAACTGAGGCTTTTATAAACTGCAGTTTTTAAATAAGGAAGATATAAAAGTCTCGGCAAACTTTGTATCAAGACTCAGCCTTTTTATGTACATTCTTAAAGATCAGCAGAACATACCAATGGTTTGTTGTTGTAGTGCTTTAATGAGGGGAATAGATTTGGAGGGGGTTTTGTATGGCTTAATTAACATTACCCATTGGTTTAATGTTGTGAAATAGGACTTTAAGAAGATAAATACTTTGCCTATAAAGCCCCCCTAGGTGTCCTTTGCCTTGAAAATGGGGCTTTTGTTTTCAGGACCAGTGTGGAAAGAATAAGTACAGGATGTAGAAGGAGAAAAGATTTTCTTAGTCCTTTGTTACAATTTCAGGCTTTTTTTTTTTTTTCCCCTCCTCTTCCCCTGGTGCTCTGATTTGCCAAAATATATCAGTTAACTGCAGCAAAGAGATCAAAGCAGTTCTTGCTTTGCAAAAAAAGGAATATTTATGCTCAAATATTGTCTTTTAGTGCATGCCATACTAAAAGTTTGTTTTTAAAAGTACTACAATGTCTTTTTTTTTCCTTTTGAGAAAGAAATTTAATCCCACATTCTGATGGTAATTGAATGAGTAAATGAAGTTCAAGAAAGATTTTTTTTTTCAACATGAGACACTTGATAAAGGAGTTGCATGGGGTAAGACAGCTATGTACATGTATTGCTAATAATTGTCACTGTTAGGTGTGCAGTTTATTCCAAACAGGCTGGTAGTGGAAGAAACTGAGCAGATATACTGAAGCCCTTGATACTTCATTGTGATGGTCAACTGCTGCAGAATTTTTTGTAGAATGTAAGGAATTTTGCAAGTAATGTGAGATGTGGTATCCCAGGAGAAGAGGATCACCCATTTGACTAGCTTAGGACTGTATTGGGCTAGATAATCTCAATAGACTTTAAAAATTCTATTCTATAGTATATTATTTTCCTTAGTCATCCCATATAAAAGTTATCTTCTGAATGTCAAGGAAATATTATGACCAGGTTGAGAGAGAACTACCTTGCTGTGGATTTCAGTTGTGTGATGTTTTACTGTTAACTGGTGTTACCTTCCACTCTAACCAGGATATGTGCCTATTGACCTGCAGCCTGGGTGCTTTAAGTCCTCTGTTCACAAATGCTTATGGAAAATGCTGTCTAATGAGTAGAGTACAGGGGTGGGAAGCAGGATTCTTGGGTTCTCCTTTGCAGCCTTGTCACTGTTTCACTGTGGGCATTATCTGATTCCCAGTGAAGGCATTCCCATCATCCTCATCAAGAAGTCGCATATAGCTTTGGCTGCATCGTTCAGTTTATTGGTGTTTTTAAAAGAGAGATCCCAAGTGTTGGAAGCACTAATTTATCTTTGTGAGAGACCAAAAATATGAAAAAGAAGGAGTTCCCTGGAACAGTGTATCATAGTTCTTAGTGTATTTCTGCATTTTTTTCGTCTCTCAAAACTATAGAGCCATTGCTCTACCCAGTAGGCACCTTGGTTAAGGCACACAGGCCCTCACATTGGTGACTTTGAAGTTGTTGACTGTGTTACAAATATGGTCAAGCTGTTGGTGTGCTGTCTGGGATGCTGTGGCAAATAAAAATCCAGCTGCATTCTTGTGGATAACTTTGTAGCTTCTGGACTTTCTAGATCTCAAAGTCATTTGTCAAAGCTCAGTGCAGATCCTTCGGAAAATCTTCAGTAGCATCAGCAATTAGAAATAGCATGATTTCATGAACTTTAACAATTAGGAACTGGCTTTGTCTTCTTTGTGGTTTGCCATGCACCATATGTGACCTCTTCACCACTTAAGTGCAGTGTTTTAGGATCATAACATAGGACATGATTCTGGCTTCAATTTTATTAAAATTAGGAATGGCCCTGTTAACAACAGTAATTTTACCCATACAAACCAAGTGCTAGGGGAAAGAAGTCAGGTCAGCAAACTAGCAGTCCTATAATTCCTTATTGAGCTGTATAAAGCATTTAAAAATGGGCATGATACATTGTGGTAGGTATTACTAAATTTTTTTCAAAGTAAACAAGTGTTGAGAGTTAAGACTTTGTTTGCCTTTTTTCTTATATCTCAATCCTAACTAATCTGGAACTGAAATGTCACTAACTGCCAGGATTGACATTTCTTGACAAGGCTTTAGTGACATGTTCCAGTGTCCAGCAGCATTATGACAACCTGTCTATAACTGTAAAGTGCTTAAACTGAGTGAAACAGAAGCAACCAGTAGGAAGAGTGAATATTATTGACTGAAAATTGGCTTCTTATTGGCCTTGTTATCCTAGGTAGTGTATTAGGATGAATGAGGCATTCCCCACCCCTACACAGCTTTCAGCTAATGGCATTTGTTTTGAAAAATGTAACTGTATAATACAAATAAATACTTGCATTACTCCATTATTTTTAGTTTGCCACAGATGCTGTAAAAATGCCGACAGCATCCTGTTAGGGTTTAAGTTCCATTTGGCACTGGGTCTCGCCCTTTGCACGAGCCCTCCAGCCTGCGCAACCTGCCTGCCAGGGCAGCCCTTATCAGAGCACCTTGCTTATTTATTATTCCCCACTCAGCACTGTGGTTCTCCGAGAACACAGAATGAAGCCAAAGGATTTTTGAGATCCTGCCTCAAGTCTGGCTGATTTTCTGTGAAGCTAAGGAATTGTGAGGAGAAATGTCAGTAACTTGGGCACTCCACTTCTCCCTGGCTTTCAGACTGTGATGCAAGTTCAAGCAGCCCTCAGGCCACTGTCCCAGCTGGAAATTGAAAAGGGTACAGTATAAAGACTATAAAAATGGCCATACACTGCCTTGCTGAGTGTAGGTATGAGCTGAAACCATACTGAAGTGCATTTTTCAGGTGCAGAATAAGTTAGTATTTGCTGAAAATTTGATGAAAATATTACAGGATTGATAATACTTCCCATGTTTTCAGGTCAGACCAGTCTGTTTATAAATCAGCTGAAAGAGAAGTCCCAGGTTAAAAAAAAAAAAAGAGAGAAAAAAGAGTTTGGAAAGGAAGGGCTGGTAGAGCTTTGACAATGGAGTTAGTGTGGAGTTGAGCTTTAGCTCCTACAAAAAAAGACCAGATAGACATGAAGGAGATAGGCAAGCAGAGGTAACAAGATGGTAGGGTGACCAGCAAGGTATAAACACCCAGCTCACTAGAGAGTCTACCTGATGCTAAAGAAGGTTCACTTCTCATGTTCTGATGGTATCAAATTATCTGCCTGGAACCGACAACCTTAAAATGCCAGTTTTTGAGTTTTCTATTTAGTGTTCGTGCTATATTGTTGAATAATGGAGAATTTTGGAGTGCAACAATGTCTTTAACCCCCTTCCATGGTACCTGAAGGGATTCCTCCTCCCTTCCCTTCATATTAAGCAAGGATGTGCCTCTCCAGTGCACAAACAGGCTACTAAAAATGTACCTCCTGTCTTAAAATGCCAGTGGGATGGCAAAAGTACAGCAAAGCAGATAGAAAATTTTAGTCAGATTGAGATAACACAAGCGAAGGAAAAAAAGAAAAAAAAAAGAAAATAAATGCTCCTGCTAAAATTGTACCTTAAATGTGAAGAAATGGTGCTTATATGAAGTGACAAGGAGCTAGTTAATGGGATCCATATCCACAAGTTACAATAATGCAGTTTTTAAATTGAGTTTTTGTGGCAGACCAGCTGAATAAAATTGCTAAGCTGTGCTTCAGTTGTGTAGTAAGTGGTGCATGTGGTGTGAAAGACAAGCTGCAGCGTGATAACAGACTATCTCTTCCATGCACAGAGAGTTCTGTATTCTGATCATCTCAACAGCATGCACTGGTAAATATTGGTCCAAGCTGCTTGGCCATTAGAATTCATTGTGTTGGTTAATCACACTGAGTTTAGTCACTCTTTCTGTCTGAATTTACTGGTTTACTTTCAGAGACACTCCTGTGCAATTATTACCCTCTGTCCTATTGGCATGAGATGCAGGATTACTGGGTAGGCCAACGAGATATAACGGCATGTGTGAGAGATTGGGATGGGTGAGAGTGGAATCAGCTTTTGCTTCTCTCTGGGTTTTCAGAGTCAATTCCAGAAGTGAGCGGCTCTAATCTGAGTTTTTGGCAGGACTAGAAATAGAACAAATTCCACCATGGTTCATTGATTACCTGAAATTCATTAGGAGAAGGTTTGGCTCAAGTTTATCAGCGGTGGGGTAGATGCCCCATGTCTCTCTCCCTCCACCTCCTTGTTCCGTGGCAAACTCCTATAGTTTACAGATGTCAACAAGACCTTCATGTTTGGGTTTTTTGTCTTGTTTTTAGTGTAAGGTCTACTGCTTGCTGAAGCGAAATACTGGCAAAAGTCACATTTAATTCAGATAGGTGCCTAGCAAGTATCCTTCCTATCCTGGGCTGATATGAGTGCAGAGATCCTGTTACTGCAATTCCAGGAATCTTTTGGAGAGACAATCCTAGTTGTCTCACTATGTTTTGTGATTCTGGGATGTTGACAGATGGGGATTAGGATGAGATGAAACACATTTTTTATCCAGGCTTCAAACCCAGTCTGATGCCTTGTTTTGGAATGCTGAGATTCTTTGAGCCTTACGTTGCTGGCAGCCCTCATGGTTTTCTCATAGGTCTCGTGGTGGTGAATGTTTTTTGGATTAAGGCTCAACTTTTGTCAGCAAATGTCAAACTTTCATTATAAAAAAAAGAAAAGTTTTAGCTCATCTAGTGGTGAAGAGAAGCTTGAAAACTCAATTCATTTGCAGGAGCCCACCTGAGTTATTTTGCTCACATCTTGCAGTTTTCAAGCTCATTTCTGTTCTTGTGTGTGTGGGAACAGGCCTAAGTCTTGAGTTTTCAAGTGTTTAGAGCTGCCAGTATGCTTTTTACATACCACTCCAACATCGCAGTTCCAGGTTTTTAGGCATACGATAGCTTTTCACTGTCACTGAAATCAGAGAGAGCACAAGCACCTAGATAACTTTTCAAGTCTGATCTCGAGCTTCGTACCAACTTGTACCTTACAGTCCAGGTTATTATTTCTTTGAAAGCGGTATAGGGGTCAAATTCTTTTGGAGGGAATCAAAGATTCTAAAATCCCTGAAAGAACTTAGAATTATCTATGTTGTCTATTCTGCAGGCTTCCCTGCAGAAATAAGGTTGCAAGAAGACATAAACTAAAGCTTTTTATTTTTGAATTGCAGTCACAGCCACAGCAATTTACTGGATCCAGCTCGCTATTTTTGCTTGTGATGTTTGGAGAAATAAACTCCTTTTAAGATGTAATTTCCAGAGTACTCTCTTGGTAGGCACACGTATCTGCAATCATTCTGGCTCTGGAAATGCTAGGAAATATTGGAGAGTCAAGGTTAGGCATTCTTTCTGGTGCCAGTCAAATGGGAACCTAGTGTCAGAGTTGAGCATGTGTCTGCCAAGTTGGTATTTTTTGTTCTGGAGATGGTAACTTGAAATAGTATTGGCATTTAAATGTTTCATTCTTCACTTCTTACTGATGCTGGCTTCTTAAAAACAAAAACAACCTTAAGAGTGACTTACAAGGTCAAACCAAAAGTCCGTTTAGCCCACGGTGGCATGTCTGATAGTGGAGTGGCCCATAACAGGTACGAGGGAAGGGTTTTAGAGCAGGTCAGGCAACCTCCCACAATTTGTAGATCAGAGACTTCCTGAGCCAGAGGTGGTTTTTTTCTAACATCTCTGTAATGGTCCTTAGCAATGTCTTTATTTAAAATTCAAGTAATCATTTGCCTACTTGGACCTGAAATAATTTTGGAGGCATATTTATATTGAAGGCCAGGGGCCCATTGGATAACCCAGCATGTACTTCTGAATGTGAATCACCACAGGCAGCATATCTAGCTGTGCTCAGAAACATGAACCTGTATCAGCTGCTTTCATTATAGTATTACACTTGAGGGGAGAAAGTGAGATGAAGAAATTAACCCCCATATAGCAAATTAATGAAACAAAAGGAGTGGACTGTGGACTTACAGCCAAATTTTCTGAAGCACATAATACCTGAAGCTCTCATTGGAAGATAATAATTGGACTTTCTAAGCAGCTCAGTGCCCAATATGTGAAGCCCTTTTGAAAACCTGCCTTAGATGATCAGTGACAGGTTTCTGAATGGTTGGTCTTTAGGTTTGCAGCCTAAGCAGCCCCAGCAGACATTCAGAAGCCATTTCTAGTGCTGTTAGGCTCTTCAAATGAGCCCCAATCTGCTGTGGTGACAGGGGTGGAGTGGTGGCTGGCAGTGTGGAAGCAAAGCAAGTTGAAGGGCTTGAGAGCTGATGAAGTGAACCTGTGCATGACTGACCCACACAGGACACAGCCACTCACTGGGTGAGCAGGTTGTTGTTACTGCTGCTGCTGCTTTCCTGGCCCTCATGTTTTTCCCAACGAAGGGCACGCCGTTTCTGCGTGGAGGCCTGTGCTTTTCCTCACAGTGGGCCTTTTCTTGTTATTTGTGGCTAGAAGTTTGGAAGAGCTGGCTGATAAATTATACTACGCTATCCTTAAAGCACTGTGAGTCTTGGCCAACTATTTTCCCAGTTCCTACCCTTCTGTGCACCATTCATGGACTAGCTGAGGCATTTGTGTGCCAGCAGGACTCTTTGGAAAGCATGGGGGCATCTTGCAGCAGTTTGAGGTGTCAGAACTGGGCCTGAGATACAGGGAATATAAACATTCAAACAACCTGTAGGCCAGCACAAGGTCAGACAGCAAATGCACGTGTGGTAAACGTAGAGGAAACCTTTGCTGAATCATCACTTGACCTACAAATCCCTGCAGTAGTGCTTCCATCCAGCACACAGGTGTCATGCACCTCCTTCTGCCTCTTCCCATGGCCGTGATCAGACGGATGAAGGAGTGGAGAGGGTTTTGCTCGGTCACCTGAGGGTATCAGTGAGCGCTGCTGAGTGGGGTTGGTGCATTGTAATTTACTGCTACCGGAGATCAGCGGCAAATTACTATCCCTTGGAGCAAAGGGGAGGCAGAGATTTGATTCTCTTCCGATGCTAATGCTGAGGAGGCAGAGTTATCCATGGTGCTTGGGGCAAAGATACAATCTGGCTCTCCATTGTCTGTATGGGATCATTAACACACGAATAAACGTATACAACGCACCCACTATTTATAGGGACTTACATTCAGAGTTTAGATAAAAAATTGATCTCTAAGCAGAAAGAAGTCTCTTTTGCTATGGGCACAATTTTATTTTCACAAAGCTACAAATATGAAATTATTCAACTCATTAATTGACTGTGCAGCTTTATGAGAATGAGCATATGGCTACAAAAATATTTTTCTCCCTTCTTTTGCTGCACCGCCCCTCCCAGTGATAATCCGTCTGTGTTTAGATCTGGAAATTCAATGCACCATAAAAACTATTAGAATTTCCTGGCCTTGTGAAGCATAAAAATCTTTGTAGTATCAAGCTCATTATTCTGCTATATCAATTTAATAAAGATTAGGAATACTTTTGGTCTGGTTCAAACATGTAAAGAAAGAATTTTCTAAATGAAAACCAGAAAAGTTTTTTGTTTGGTATAAATGCTTATGACAGGACCAACCAATTGAAGTGTTTGTGATGAAAAATAGGGCAAAATTTCAGAGATATTTCTGTGAAATGTGCTTGTTTTCAAGCAGATCTTTACACATTAACAGAAAGCGAAGTATGATAACTGTGCGCTCAGTAATGACATACACAACACATGGAATTCCAAACAAGTATATGCAAACACATGATTAACAAAGCAGATTGTTACCCAAATTAATCCCCAAGCAGATTTTTAACTAAGTCACAGGAAACAAAAGCACATTTCCTGGAACTTTCTTTATCAGCTGTGTAATTGCACAGGTTGCAATGTTGTTTTAGGGTTGAGCTGTTTCTTGCTTTGCAGGCAGATAGAAGGGGCACCTTTTTATGAGCTGACATCTCGGTTTGGGAAGCCTTGCCTGCGAGTGGCTGCTGTGAGCACAGGATTTCTCACTTCAAGCCAGTGGGGAGCAAGGGATGTGCAGAAACCCCTTGTGTGTGAGTTCCTGCAGCTGAGCCTGTGTGCTGCCAGTGTTCGTAGTGCAGAAGGGACCTTGTTCAAGGCAATGCTGGAAAAACTCAGCTGCATTTTTCCACAGGCTGAAATTCCCGGGAGACCAGGAGGTGGTAAAGGCCATCCTCAGGCATCCCCCTTATAAAGCTGCCTTGGTCCCAAAGCACAGATGAGCTTCTGTAGCTTTTTGAAGGGGAGAGAAGGGCTGAAGTCTTTGTGCTGATGCTCTGTACCAGCTTTCAGCTGGTGCTTGCCAGCCTCCCCCTCTCCTGCAAATACCTCCTCACTCACCCTGCAGGGAGTCACTTGAATACATGTTTTTATAAAAGCAAATACTCTTTTGAGGTATGGGGGGATTAAGGCAGACTTGGCCAACTGTCCCCTCTCAGTAAGAGAGGGGATAAGAGAAAGTTGAATGCTCAGCCTGGTTGTGCCTTTTCTTTCTGTTTTCTGACCTTTAAGCAAGAACTAAATTGTTCACGGCAGAGATGATGAGGTTTCCTGTATTGCAGTAATTGATGATACGTGGAGAAGCTCCATTTTTCAGAGAGAAGGGGTTTCAGCATTAAGTCTGTCTCATCAGGGAACTGAAGTGCATATTTTGATTCACACAAATAGTGCTAACAAAAAGCAAAAAACTGTTGCATGTTCATTAAAAGGGAGCAAAACCACTGCTGCTTGTTTTCTCCTCTGGAAACCTGTGTAAACGATCTGTCTTCAGTTGATGAACTCTTAAGTGGTCAAAAGGTCAGAATGAATGTCACCAAAATGTTTCTCCTTGGACTCCCCCTGCTTGTGTAACGGCTTTTATGTAAGTAAGCCAGTGAGGTCAAAAGAGTAGGAATTAACCCTGGTTGCCCTGGACTGTCATTGCTAAGTCAGGTTCTTCTAAATCCAAATGTTCAGTGCCACCAGCCAGTCGGTGGGCGCTCTTAGAAGAATAGAAATGTAGGTGCTGTCACGATTAGCATACTAGGTCTCTGGAAACTCACAGAGCACCCTTATGCCTCTTCACTGATAATGAGCCCCCAGAACAAAAAACAGAGACAAGGAACACGCCCTTACTGTTCAAAAACCACACTAAGAGTGACACACGACTTAAAACTGCGTGGACATTTTGCCTAATGAAGGAACCCTATATCTTCTGAAGACTCATAAAAAGTGATAAATACCAATATTTCTGTCATTAAATGATATCGTAACTGGAGCTAAATCGCCACCTGCAATGAGTAAATTAAATATTGACTATTTCATTGACTGTTAGATTTAATTTGAAGCAATCATGCAGGAGCTATAATGGCGCAGAAGATGAGTGACTATTTAATCTTGGCTGTCATCCCTGTTAAGTGTTGAATAATGAGAAAAATATGCACTTGACAGAGTAAGGGAGTTGACTTCATCTTGGGTTTCTGTGTCAGGACTTCCACTTCATAAATTTGTTATGAAGCTGTTAGGAACAGTTGTTGTTGCAGCACTCACCTCCCTCTTAACGTGGCAGGATTTGGTAACCTCAGGACTCTGTCTATGAGAGATCCAACTTGGTTCTGTTTCCAGCAGAATTGTTTGTACGAGCTAGCAGAGAGAATCGGTGCTTTTTCAAGAGCCTGTGCTTTGCCACAGAGTACAGCTGTGCCCAGAGGCCACACACAGCTCTCATTAACCACATTGCCCTCTGCAAGCTTATCTTAGAAAGTAATATGGCCTGCTGTGTTTTGCCTGGGATAGTGTTATGCAATGCAGACACACAGAAGCGTCTTCTCCTCTTTATCGTTTTCACTTACTACTTTGCCAACTCTACTAAAATGCACACTTCCTTAGCAGAAAGCTTTGCTGTCTCTCGGGGGGCTGCTCTCTCACTTAAAAAGAAAAAAGCCTGGTTCCCATGGAGTGCTGAGCACTCTCATTTCCCATTGAAATCAGTGGCATTTCAGGTGCTCAGCACTATTTAGTATCCAAACAAGTCAAGCCCAGCACCACTGCTAAAGGTATTTTCCAGTTCTTGCTCTCCCAGAGTTGTTGGGTTTCTAAGGGAGAGAAAAGGGTGATCTTTACAAAGAAAGGGAAGTTGATCTTATCCCATGCTTAAAACACAGAGATGAGGTAGAAATTATATCTTTCTTTTCAGTTGAACTTATTTCAAAAAATCTTCTAGTCCTTCTCATTTGAATAGATACCTCTGGAGTGTAGAACAAAGGTTCTTGTTTGCACAATGCTGACATTTTTCTCTCTTGCATTCACATTTCTTCATGAAACAGAGGGTCTCTCAGCAGTGCATTCAAACTGGTAACTCTCTGCAGGTGAATGCCACCATTACTATGTATGATGAAGTGGTCTGCTGTAAGATGATTAAATTTAAGAAGCAGCTGTCATGTACGGGCAAGCATAGAAAAGCTATTTAAATGGTTCTCTTTGCCTTTAATGCCTTCTGGGTTTTCAACTTTGCTATATTATTGCTTATTTAATTGTTTTCTCCTGCAAGTAAGGTCGTCAGCCCTAGGTGGGCAACTCCTGACCTCTTCTGCCACGCATCTGTAGCATCCCAATCTTCAGCTACACAGAAAAGATTGGGATGAATTTAATACAGTAAATGAGGTCCCTTTACTAAACAACCTATAATCTGACTTTGAATGTAATTACAGGCAGTCTGTGTTGCCATATACCATCTAGAGGCTTTTAAGGCTAAGCTATTAGGTCTGTAGGTTTTTTTGCAATGTGCTCACGATCTGTGAGAAATGACAGCAAAAATGAAGGGCAGCTCGCTCTTGAGAGGACAGCGACACTGATATTCCTTGGAATTGGCATTGCGTTAAACTGGGCAGCTGCTGCTAGACCTAGTTCCTAGGTTAAGTTCTGGTTTGTTATTTCAAGAGGAGTAGCAGCAGGCCTAGACTTTCCATTCCTGTTCCTAGATGCAGGAAAGTAAGCTGGTGGGAAAAGTTGTCTGCTTTGCTGTTTTGAGGAGAGGATCAGTTGCGTGCTGAGAGGGGCAGAGCAAATCTTACGTTGGGTTTTCTGGTATGACTGTGGCTGCTCCCACCTGCCATCCAGGGCTTTGCAAGAAACACTGAGATTCCTTCAGCCTTGCTGCAGCGTGGCAGGCCTGATCCAGGTCATATTTGTGTAGTTTGTTGATGGCAGACAGCTAGCTAGCTGACTGCACCAACACATCCTCATGTGGCTGGACCTGCTGGAACAAGCACAAGGTGGCTGTTGCAATCAAAGCAGCTGCCTTGACCTTGTGCTTGTGTGTTCTCCTGCACATGATATATCCCATGTAGTGAGTTCTGTTTTGCAGATGACCTGAAGCTGTTTCACACAAGGCCCTATCCAGGCGGGTCTGACAGCGTGAAGGCACATTGGTCCAGAACCTGTGTCTGGGCCTTAGCTTCTAAGTTTGTGCTCCCAGCGCCAGTGAGTCTGGTCTTCAGGGGTGGTTCTTTGTAAGACTGTGGCCTCACTGTGCTCTAGGGTCAGTCCTTCATGTAACCACACATCCTGGGCAATGACTTCAGCTGAATTGTGCCTGGTTTAGACAATGTTAAGGAGCTCAAATTCGGGCCAAATATCTGCTGGAACAGCCCTCTGCATCCTCTTTGGATTTAAATTTGTGCTTTAGGTGGTGGAGGATTTACAGGCATGCTGCTAGCTAGAACTGTGAACTATTTTACATTATCTCCTTTTGTCAATTACGCTAGTATGTTCACCATGGAGGTACCATGCTGTAAAGTTTTGCATGTTCCATTGAACACACAGAAGAGTCCAGTGTGTGAACCCCATCCAAGTGTGTTGGCAAAGGTGCTAAATGAAGTTTGTACTTCTGCAAGGTACTTGCCTTGTCTGGCTTCACTTGCCCAGGTATGTTATGAAATAAGGAATGTGGATCTCAGATCTTCAAATAACTGTCATACACACAGTGTGCTTTCTGTGAAGATGCTCCTGACAAATGTTTAATAAGACTTGAGGGGAAAAAAAGTAAAAAAGCCACTAGATAATTTGCTAATTGAATGAATTATGTTTGCAAAGGTAAGTATTAGTGATGACAGCTAAAATTTAAATGGAACTTATTGATGACTGCAGGAATGAAATAGAAAGACAGAAAGCTTGCAAGTGTAACAGATAAATAATTATTTCATGTGTCCAGGGCAAGATGGATCAGACTTTTTTCGCTCCCAAGCATTCAGCAGTTCTAAGTGAATCTTCTGCATGTTGGGCATTTTTTGAGTTTGATTTCAATGGCACGGTTTAGATTTCTTTTTAAGATGATAATCAAGGTCATATAGAGAAAATAGTAACTTGAAAACTGAGTGGCTACAAAACTAATATGCTAACCACACCCGTGATAATCTAGAATGTGCCTTCCTTTCCTAAAGCAGGTAATACCTATTAAACAATTTAATGCAATTTTAAAGCAGCCATTCTGTGATTTAATGATGCCTGGGAATTAAAAGATCTACCATTACAGCAATGCAGCTACTGGCTGACAAGAAATAAAGTGTGACCCTGCCAACTATTTGTTTCCAGTGTAAGTAAAGACTGTGCAGGCCCTAATTTGGAGCAGCAAATTGAACAGCTGCAGATTTCTGTGAGTTGGTACTAGAGGTTTATTTTTATTGGTCCATTCTTGATCTTGGATAAAAAATTCCCCGGTTTAGTAAAAGCTAGATTGGGCCTTCTGCTTGCTGCAGTTCATATATATGCTGATGGCTACATGTTAGCTAAAAAGTTGTGCTCCTTGGAGACAATTTCATCTGAAGTTCATTTACTACCTGGTGACTCATGATAGGCAAGTAATGGACAGAACAAATGTATGTAGTACATGACTACTATATCTTTCCCTTTTCTCTTTCCTTTATGTCCTTCACAATTTTTCCCATATGTACTTCACAATTTAATCCCAATTGTTTGTGGCATAATTTTAGGATTTTAAGTGACTGCAGTATCACAATGTTCTGCTGTACTGATGAATCTCTCAACATTCAGTGGGTTTGTCTGGATAAACATATGTATTTTTTTTAAAGTTTCATTTGATCATGGTTCCTCAATTAAGGCAACTTAATTATGTTTTTTCATATGTCTTCAATACAGGACTCAAAGCCACCACTCGGTTCCAATTTAAGATAGAATCTGAGGGCTGAAAGTAGACTTATAGTAGATTGGATTGGATGTTGGCCTCCTGCATTGGGTGAATTTCACTGTTTCCTTACTTAGCTAAAATCCCTTTGAACTCCTTGAGAATTTGTTAAGAGTGTAAACTGAGAAGGAAATAACAGTACCGAGGACAGTGGGAAATTAGGTCAGTGAAAGATTTACTCAATAACTGGGTAAAGATTTCAGAATTTTGTCCTTTGTCTTGCCCAGAAAAGAGCTTCTGTATGGGAAAAGTATCGACAAACAAAATTACTCATCAGTGAGAACAGTCTTCTCTGGATTACACTGCTCTGAATTGTTCAGCAATTCCCAGAGGGAAGACGTACTCCATTTGAGAAACATTCCCTCCAGAAAACATTCAGGGTTTTTAATTGCATTAAATGAAATATACTGTGGCTGGATTCTATTTTGAGACAGCTGATTAATTAATAAATTAGATCAGCTAAAAGGAAATGAAAGTGAATGTGAAAAAAAGTGTTAAAAACGGGAACTTATCATACAATTAGAACACAATGAAATACATTTACTGTCTTAATTTGCATAAAGTGAGAATGGTGACTTTTGTCATTAGCCTGAAATATATAGATTGCTGAAAGTGATAACAAACAGTTCAACACTTGAGTGGAGCTAATTTTAAATGACCACAGCTGAGAAACAGGAGAATGTCTGGCAGTATGTGAGAACCTCTATACAGAATGTGCCAGTGGACAGCTCAGGCAAAACTCCAGATCGTGCTCTTCTGTGAGCAAAGACTTCTTTCTCTTTCAGCTAGGATTACAGGACAAGGCATTTAAATCTCTGAACGTTGTCTTTGAGACTGAATATCTTTCTAAAAATCATCCTGCTTCTCACTGTTCCCCATACCTTATTGAACCACCTACCATGCTGAGCCCTGAACATTCTGGGGCTTTAGCAGAAAGTGCTGTTTCCAGCTTCTATTTGTTTTCAACCTGAAAACACGTTTCAAGAGTATGGTTTCCAGAGCAGCTGTAGATTGCTGGGGCAGCCAGTGGACCATGAATTTGGGCCAATTGTCTGGGAATTAGAGCTAGAACCCAAACAGAAATTATTAAGCGGATACAGAAATTCCTCAGTTGGACCTGATGCCTGCCCAGAAGGAAAAATATAAGACTGAACAATCCCTGCTGACCTTTATGTCTTTGAACCATAGACCCTTTTCTGGCTTGCAAATTCTTAGAACTGTGACTTTGCAGGAGAGAAGAGATTTTGTTTCCAGCAGCAGGATGGACAGCTGCATATTTAGGAGGAGCTCTGGTATGGTAAAACTGGCAACCAAGAGGCAGTGTAGGACCAAATACACAAGGCAATCTGTAAGAAGCTAGAAACTCTAGCTGTTTGGGTTTTTTTTAAAGCTGAACACACAAACCCGACAAATGAAAGACTTCGTATTGGTATCCTTCCTTTAAACAGCTCTCTTAGAAATCCTGCCTTTATGGCTGTTAGAGAATGAAGAAACAACATTTAGTCTTCAGAGTAAAGGTAGAACTGGCTCTCAGTCCTTTCCAAACATTATAAAGCTAGCATATAATATGATGCTCCTTAAGAATCATGCTTTGTGTGAAATGCTGAAAATGCCAAGGATTATCAAATTCCACAGAAAGCATCCTATTGAGGAAAAACACTGATATATTCCCAGGAGACCTATTTAAAGAGATTAATATTCCAACTCCTTTCAGACATTCCCGGCAGGAAGTAATAACTTTAGACCTAAGCAGGTTTTAAGATTTTAACTGTGGCAGTGGAAGCTGTTTTAAGGAAACATGCTTATCTGTAAACAGATGAAAGTGAGGACGGACTGGCTTTGGAGCCTTGGAGCTCTGCAATAAGACATTCAATAAACCAAGATCTTAATTTAAAATGGTGAACCACATTCTAAGCTGGTGTAGATTATGTAATTCCTTTTGAGTGAGTGGAATTATGCCGATTAACATCATCTGAAGACTTGCCTTCCTGTTTCTCAGAGTGAATAGATTTTTTTAAAGTCTGTAACAGTTCTTTACATTTTGATAATTGGCCAGATATGAATCTCAGACAATGAATGTGTGTTTATTCAAAATCGTAAGTAAAGCTACTAGTGTCAAGGTTCACCAAAGACAGAAAGAAAAAGTAGATAATTACAATATTTGTTGTTGTTGTTGCTGTTGTCAGTCCTCTTTTCTTGACAGCAGATTGTTGGAATCAGAGACTCTGAAATGGTTACTTTAGATTAATCTTCATTTTAATATCCTCACACAGGGTATTTTGTTCAACGTGGTTGAACACTGCAAACTTTTTTTTTTTAATCATTTCTGCACATTAATTTTTTTACTGAAATGCTTTAATGTTACATTCTGGTCCAAACCCAGAAAATCTTCATTGGTAATAGAAATGTTGAAAACTTTTTGAACAGTTTCCAGGATAGAAAGAATACCTGTTGTGTTGGATGCCTGGATTAGAAAGAATATGTTTCACCAGAGTAGCCTCTAAAGATGCTCCACATGAGATCTCAACTCCACAAGCTATAGAAAGGCAGTTGGTAGTAAGACAGTTTGCACTGATGTTACTACTTTGGGGTCGTCTCTCTCCAAGCCAGAGCTGGAAGTAGTGCCCTCTGTGAAATAGTTAGGATTGTGTGAACTCACCTCAGCCTCCTGGATATAAAGTCCAAAAGTTTTGCTTCAAGTAATGATGAAAACTGGGTTGCATCTAAGCCTGGACTTTGTATTGAAACGATCAGGGGAACCCCGATGGACCCTGTATTCGAAAACTCTGCTGAGGGCATGGTAGTCCTAGATGAGGACGGATAAGAACAACAAAGTGTTTGACTGCTAAAGCTGGAGTTGCTAGACCATACCCAGATTGAAAGAATTCCTCACCAAGATTTAGATGAAGACAACAAAAGGGTGAGGAAAGAGAGCTGCATCATCCTCATTTTCCACATAGGAAAGTGAAGCAGAGAGGTGTGTACCTTAGCTTTCAAAAAAGTGGTAGCACTTAATCCAGATTTCCAGTCAGAGCCCTGCCCACCAGACCTTTAATTAAGATAGAGTTTTGGCCTGAATTTGAATCATTATTCTCTGATCACATGAGCTAGGCAACCATAAAGTTGGTATTTTATCTCTGTCATAGTGAGAATGAAATGGTAGTCAGAGATCTCAAAACTGATGGGTTTTTGAAGCATAGAAGGTGTTTCCGTATGTGTGAGCTAGGAGTGAGCAGACAATGCAACTGAATATTGAGGTTCAGATCAAACTCTCAAACACCGTTCCTATCGTGAAATGCTGGTTTCCTCTGTTTTGGGAGAGATATTTACTGGAATGGTGAAATGTCAGGAGCATAAAACTCTAAAATCTTGTGTACTGAATAGTTCTCATGACAAATGATGCCTCAGGGTAGAAATGCAAATAAAGAGATACTTGAAGTACAGTTGCTTGTGGATTAGATATTCAGGACCTGCTTCTCAGCTCTGTTACACTGGAGTAAGCTGATATGACACACAATTAAAATCAGTAGAATTGTGCAGGCACAGAACTGGTCTGTATGGAGTGGAGAATCAGTGCCTTGCATTATTAGGAGGGCAGCCAGTTGCTAAGGTAAGTCCATTTGCCATAAAACACTGACAATTTTAAAACAGGTGCCCACTGAAGCACCTGTACAGCCTCTTTTGTTCCAGTTGACTTTAATGGGGAATGAGAGTGCTCAGGATACTATGGCAGGAGGCCTAATCTGTGCCTATCTGCAGGCCTTACTTACGCCTGGCTTATGCTTAAGGGCCTGATACTGCTGTCCCTATGTGTATTCCAAGAGGCATCAGTGCAACAGCTATCATGTGAAAGGGCTGCAGGATCCTTCATTCTCCGGCTGCTAATTTTTAAAATATGCCGGAAGAAAAATAATGTGACTAATTAATTATGCTTTTTTTCCTTGCAGCTCTTTAAATGTAAGGTCAGATTTCTAATGATGAGAATTTCCATTGAGAATTACTCATGAAAAACCCAACCAAACATTTTTGCTCCACTGCAAGAAATTCCTCTTAGAAGAATCATTAGAAACAACTAAAACATTTAAAAAGTTAATAAAGAGCACTCTGAAGTGGGAAAAGGAAAGCCATGCTCATCTATTGAAGTGTTCAGATATAACTGTTCTTATAGTGTCTTCAAGGGAGTCTTTTAATATTAATGTAATTGACTGGAATTTTGCACAACTGGAATTGATTGGAATTTTGCATGAGTTCATTCTGGGAAGGTTGTTCATCGAGATTTGTGTCTTTTACTTCCCTTCCTGCATTTTATCCTCTTCCACCCTGAGGATGGATTTTCAAGCTGGGCAGCTCTAGAAGGAAGGAAGCGAAGGGGAAGGGGAAGCGTAAGGGAAAAAAATCCAGGCTGCAGCTTGCATTGCTGCTGCAGCAGACCCTCCAGTGGCAAGATTGATTTGCTGCCTGGCCATTTCTTCACTAGAACAATGCCCATCTGCATTGTTGAGGAGATGCCTTCTTGTCCCACTCATCTTCCTCATGGCTACGCATGCATATGTGTATGTGTGTGTGTGGAGTTTTCACCCCCTTTCCACTCTCTCCTGAAGGGTAATTGGAGGAAGAGTCAGAGAAAGGAACAGCTGGCAGGTTATACAAATGGTTTCAGGGAGGTGTCACCCAGGGGGATGTGTATATCCTTGCTCACAAAATGGCAGCCTGCAAAGAGATTTACCAAACACGTTCTGGCAGATGGACTTCTGCTCCCAATTACCAAGGACAGATGCAACTCTAAACAACAAATCCACAAACTCTTGTCGTTAAGGAACTGCACTTCAGCCATAATCAAGCAAAAAAGTCCTGTAAATGTCTACATCTTCATGTCCCTCATGCAGATGGAACTCCAAATTTCATGTATGTTGCATTGAACTTCTTAAAAAACAATTGCATTTAATGGTGCAAAATGCCACCTCCCCGTCCAGCAGGGAGTTTTAGCTGGGTTCTTTAAAAATTCATTTGAAACATGGCTTTCCATCTGATTCAGAAGAGGTTATTCTGTAGTACTACAAACTGAAACTCTTGCTGAACTTTAACTGTGAAACATCTTAGAGGCAGTCAAGAACTGTCTGTACTATATTTTCATACCCCTGGGTCTAACTGTGGTGTCAGGGGAGTGATTTATGGCTCAAACAGGTAAGGCTTTTGGCTCTAGGCACGTTGAATGCGCATTGCATGTGCAGTCATACCAGACTTCTTTGTGTATCCATCAGCTCTTTCTTATAATTGGACTCAGCAAGAGCAGTCCTACCCGTTCACGGCTAATCACATCTTAAACTTACAGTTAAACTGTGTAGCAGTCAGCACCTTATAATATGAACACAGTATTTCTTTCACTTATTGCTAATGCTGGCACCTGTGTTTCAGTCTGCTGTGTAGTTAGGATCCCTTTGTTATTGTTTTCTTCTTTTTAACCAAAGTTGACATTTTTCCACTCATTCAGTAGCTATCAGGAGATCTGTAATCACAGCCAAGAGAGCCAGTGGCTGTGCCAGACTACCTGGGATACTCAAAGCGAAGTTGGTTTAAGGAAGTTCTCGTTTATTGCTTCAAGCAAAGCGTTCATGTCGCAAGGGAAAATATCTGTCTGAAATCCTATATTGGAAAGCCTCAGATTAGGTCTGAAATTTGGAGAAAAGGTATTTTTTTATTTGAAGTGAATTACATATTCTGTGTACTAACTGCCGCAAAAAGAAATGGAAACAGTCCCAAGTACACTAAATTCACCATGGCAATAATCTAGAAGCTTCTGTGACTGGTGTCTCAGGTGTGGATTGCATACCGGCGTGCTAGGCAAGGAGAATGAGAATGAAGCACCATAAACCAACTACAGTATCTTTTTCTGTTGAGGACATTCCATTTTTGAGTAGGAGCCTTTCAAACACCTTCAACTACCAATCCTGGAACCAAGTGTTCACACTTTGTGAGAGTTCCTCTAAGATCCTCTTAAAAGTTCTTCCTTTGTCTTTCACATCATTTTGCTTCTTCCTTGTTCTTGGTGGTACAGTATCTGTGTTGTAGCTCCCTGACTCATCCTCAAGTTTTTCAGATTGTTCCAGTTGCTTTGA
This sequence comes from Caloenas nicobarica, assembly GCF_036013445.1. NCBI lineage: Eukaryota > Metazoa > Chordata > Aves > Columbiformes > Columbidae > Caloenas > Caloenas nicobarica. The sequence goes on from NC_088245.1 coordinate 75,378,574, forward strand.
AGGCTGCTTGGACCAAGGCTCACTGTTGTGTGCTGTACCCAAGATGTCCTCCTTGACTAGCCCCTCAAGAGCTGGGAATTAATTCTTGTCCTCAGTCAAGTGAGAAAACAGTTGTAGGAACAGCGGCGGTATTTAGTTGTTAAATACAAGTCACTGGAATATTCTGCCTACCTGGAAACAGTCTTGGTCACCACATAAGAATGCGATGACAGAAATTATATGTGAGCCTCCTTGGTTTGACAACATATAGAGCATTTGTCGTGTGCTGCTGAATTCCACAGGCCAAAAGCAATTTTTTGTTCATAGATCAAACTCTAGGTGGCCACCAATTTTTCTCTACTAGGATAAAGAGAGGGAAGCCAGAAGAGTAAATAATCATGGTACTTACCGTTGATACTGCAGTTCCTTTCATCTTCAAAGTGCTTTGTAAGCATTAAGTAATTAATCAGATTCTGAACAGATCCTGGAAAGGCAGTGAGACAGCCAAGTATGGTGAGCATTTGACACATGGCAGTGACGAAGTCTGCAGCTACTGGGATTAGTGCTGGGAGGTGTGCAGGGTGCAGGGGAACGGCCTCAGGACCTGTCTTGCACTGGGAGGAATCTTGTGAATGATACGGTGTGTGTGAGGCGGCAGGGGAGAGACTGATGGACAGGACAGAGGGAATGTCATGACTGATGTGAACAGCTGTTCATCTCTAAGACCCTCTTAGAGCTCATCAAGAAATCCTTGCATTTTCTAAATGCAGTGATCAAAAAAAGTACCTGCAAGAGATGCAAGCATCCTGAGCAAGGAACAAGACCTGCGTATATCTATGAACCTAAAAGGCGTAAGATACTGCATATGCTACCATACATGCCCAGAAGTCTTGTCTGCCTCTCTCCCCAGGACATATAGCCATAGTCTAATCTCTCCATGAAAAGACCCATCTGTCCAGGCTATTCAAGTGACATTTACACTTCAATGGCCTGTGATCATCACTGTTCAGTGGCTTCCTCTATATTATGAAGAAAGAGGGACAAGATTAGTTTTTCTGCATTCATTTCCAGTTGCCTAGTGTGAAGCGATTTTAAGGCCTGTGGAACATGAGGCAGCATTTCACAGAAATGTCTTCTTTCTCTTAGATGACATCATGATTACATCCCTGCTACCAAAAGAGAACAGAAGGGATTTCTAATCTTGCAGTTTCTGGTATCCTGCAGACCAAAAAGCATTTGACCTCTCTTCGAACTCAGGTCACTGTTACTAAGGGGACTGCCCATGTGTCGGGAAACTTAAGTTCTGCCTTTTGCCTTGGAATTTGCGCTGGAAGTATCTGAATATTGTTCAGTTTACCTACCTCTTCAACCACTACTCAGGTGCCTTTAGCTGGTTGTTGACAATTAGAATAGAAAGGGAATCATCTCAATCTTTTATCATCACAGCATTAACTAATCTGTAGGTTTTATATTTAAAACAAAGGACTAATTTCTTAGCATGCCTGTTGAAATAAATAAGCATTAAATTCTCAGGGCATAAGTATATCCAAAACCTAAAATTAAGGGACAAAAGTAAAGTTACAAATGAAAAGTGAAGGATTTTTTTTCATCTGTGTTGCAATATAAGTAAAAATTAGCAATAATCACAATAGCCCCAAGATGTCTAAATATATTTACATTTTAACCTTTTCACACTATGGCTGTAATGTAACAACATGTGACTTTTAATTACTAACGACATATAAGCTGCCTTGAGGAAAAGTGTCATGTAAACAAAACATTGTTTGTTAGCTTTATTCTGGCACATGTGCTGTTCATTAACAAATTAAGTTAAAACTTTATTCTAACTAATTTTGTCTTTAGTTCCTGGGAGCAATAATACTGACAATTAATGTTACATTTTGCAGTTTGCGCTTGTCTCTGTAGCCTGGCCTACACACAAATAGTACTGGTTGAAATAAATTGGTTTCTAAATCAATTTAATAAAATCATTGCAACCCCCTTGTGCAGACATTCTTAAAACTGAATTAAGCTAACATGATAGTAGCCATTCTTAAACCAATTTCTGTGTCCTCGCTTGGGAGCTGCTCCAATTTAAATAAATTGATTTAGAAACCGATTTAGTTAAATCGGTGTAATTTCTGTGTGTGTGGACCAGACCTTAGATTCATCACAAATTACTCAAAGTATCAGTTTATCCAATCAGAATGCATTATAGAATGTTCATGGTTGTGAGAATAAACCAGAATCAGAGGCAAGAAGTACAGGTGAGAAGTTTCTATGAGATGCTTGGTCAAAAGACAAAAAAGAGTTCCCTGGCAGGTGTAAATTCGTGTATCAGTGGAGCTGCACTGATTTATTCAGGTTGAGGACCTAGCAAGGTGCCCTAGAAAGCACTAAGTATCGCTAAATGGTGATAATGTGCTTCTGTTCTCTGATAGTATGTCTGACTTTGTGAATCAGATCTTGTACCCTTAGTTTGTCATGGCTAGAGATGTGTCTGTCCTGTCTGAGGATGCAAAGGACAAGTACAAGAGATCTGTGTTTCTTGTGCTTGATTTTTGAGGTGCTTATGCCAAAATATCCTGAAGGGAAAGTGAGTCCTTAGATCTTCAGAAATTCAGGATTCAAATGAAATCTCATTATGCAAGCAGTCTGGCAGCAATGTTTTACATCAGCAACCAAGGCAGAGCAGGGTCGGACATCTATTGTTGAGTAGCCATCACTCAAAAGTGGAAATTATACCATGGATCATGAAAGCCTCTGTTCCAAGCCTAAATACGATAGGAAGATTAATACCTTGCCAGACACTTCATGGCATTCTCTCTGTTGTTTGTAGATTAAGAGATGTATGGATCTCTGTTTTCTTTGAAAAGAAAAAATGTGAATCTACATGCCAGTAGTCTGAAATAGAAGCCAGGAATATTTTCCTCATAAAAATTATATAATTAGTGCAATAGAAGTAGTAACTTATTTCTGTCACTTTGGAAAACAATTGAAAAATAACCGTGATTTTTACTGATTTAATCAAGGAGCATGTGTTTAGTTTTACCACAAGTGGACCTGACTGCACTAGGATGATCAATATTTATGAGTACAGTCATTCAGACCAAGGGAAGTTCTCAATGGCAGTCAGGAATTTTTTTATTTAAAAAAGAGCATACTGATCTGAAATAGTGTATTTGTTAGACCTGTATTTGCTAAAGCTCTTGTCCTTTGAGAATGTGTAGAAAATTCTACCTGTCGTTGATACTTTAGTTGAGCTCTACCCCACTTTCAGTATGTTAGGTCCTTGGTTTGTTGTGATACTTGAACAAGGCTTACTGTGGACAAAAAACCCACAGTTTTGCAGCCCAGCTTTGAGGCCAGTGCAATATGGTCCTGAGGGGCTTGCCTAGAGGTAGGAATCTTTAAGAACTGAGCTATGACTTGCTCTCCTATTATCACTCATTGGAGACCACAAGAGTCAAGAGTATGACTCCTAATTTCCTGCGGTGGTCCTAACAACACAGCTAACAGTTAAGTACTGCTCCTTTTTATATTAGAAACAAAAAACCAAAAAGGCATTGAGAGTTGCTGGCAACATTATGCTCTTTGGCAGAGAATTCGGAGATATACTGATCCTGTTATGAGTTTGTCCTCAAAAGCATCTCGTCATCACAATTTTTTTTCCATGAAGGTAAAGTATTTCTTTCATGAAAAGGGTGGACCGTTAATAAGTTTATTATCTTTCAGATCTTGCAGAGGTTTACTTTTGTCTCTTAATTGAAACAGGGTTCTTTTTTTCTCTAGCAGGAAGAAAGTCTTTCTTTTTAAGAAAGAACTAATTTAGCATAAAATGTATTTAGTGTCAGGGCTTAATAGAATGAGTAAATCATCATCTAATACAATAATATAGGCTAGTTAGAAAAAAATGTCAGAACATGAAGTAAGCATTGGTATAGTGAAATCCCGGCAGAGCACATCTAACATGAAAAGCTGACTAATAAAATTCCTAGTTTGGCTAATAATTTTTCAAAGCATTAATACTGCAGCTAGTGTGTGGAGTCTTCCACCTTTAGCACCATGAATTATTGTGACTCTGAAAACACATTGTAAATAAGTTATAAATGTGTGTTCACAAGGATCTTTATGTTTCCTTTCATTACAATGAAAAACTTCACATAATTAAGAACCTGACTTCTACTGCCAAGGAGGAGTAATGGTTAAAGGTGGATATGAAAAACGATGCTGAGTGTGTAAACATGGAAACATACTTTGAGATAAATCTTACTTCCAAATCTATCCCTGTCAGCTACCATCTGAATTCATATTGCACAGAGAGGGTATATAGAATGCTGCATCCATCTCCCTGAAAAGCAGGGAATATAATGTACAAGCAAACCCAAACCTCATTAGCTATTATAATTTCTTCTGAAGGTAGGTAGTTTTCAGTGTCTTAGTAAAATGCATTAACTGTCAGGCTTTTTAAATGCCTCATAATAAAAGTGCCAGCTGCCGACAAACTAGCCGTCTCTCCTCCCCCTCCCACTGCACGCTGGTTTTATGGTTGCTAACGCAATTTTTATTAGATATTCCGATTTAACTAGCAGAAATTTAAGTGTTTAAGTTTTGAAAATCTGACGATGAGAGACAAAGAAGGCTGTGTGCTCTGCTATGTCTTTCATTAGGAACATGAAGAAGTGAGTGTAGCCGTGGAGGCTCTCACAGGCATTCAGGGCAATGTAGCCACACTTCTTACGTAGCAAGGAGCAAGCAGGAAAAGCATCTTTAAAATTACATAAGATGTTTTACCTTTTTTTTTTTTTTTTTTTTAATGACTGTGTGAGTACTATTCCAGCCATCATTTTGAACATCTAAAGTAAAAGATCTTACACTGGATTTGCTTTGTTTACAGCTATTAAAGGCAATAGATTTACATGACCTTATATTAGCTGAAGAAAACACTCTCCTTTTACAAGCTCGTTTGTGTTTCCAGTGATGTTAATAGGACCTGTGTTGTTATGCATGCAAATGAGAACGTGACTGTTGTAATTCACACACTTGTATCTCTAACTAGAGTCCAAAGTCATCTCTGATTTGAAATGTCTAGAAAAGGCATTTGAGTGAATTTAAATTGCTTTCTTCTGATCCTTTCTTTAGTTAAGATGCACCGGTACATTGGCAGAATTTACCCCACCTGAGGTTTAAAGGGTTTTGTTATTCCCCAATCAGAATGGATGATTAAAACAGTCTTGTGAAGTGTCCTCAGTTTGGTAATGTTTTTCACTGGATATGGGTTTTCCAGCTCCATTTTCTGTAGTGTATTTCTTATAAATTAACTTCTCGGCAGAGTCTTGTCTCAGTTCCTGCCCGTCACCGGCTCTTGCTACTAGGATGGAAAAGACGTCTATGGCTACACAGTGCCAAGTGTCCTTAGTTCTGCTTGATCTCAGTAGCTATTCAGGACATATTTAGGAGTGTCTAGGAAATACACCTCACCCTATAGATTTTCTCTGTTGATAATCGTAAACCTAGTTCTCTGTCTCCTCTATAGAAGTAATAATCACAATAATATCTGGGTATTTTGTAAAGGATGAGGTGCGATGCAGTTTATCAGTGTTTGAGAAATTCTTTGGGATGCCACGAAGAAATTGGCTTCATTAGGACTCAGTTTATTACCGGTGTTCTATTGTGGCTGGTGCTTCTGCTTCCTCATGAAAAAGGTTATAACTAGATAAATGGTTTTCAGCATGACCTGAGGGGTCTGGGAGAGGTAACAAAAGGCTCAGAAGGTCTGAGGAAGCCAATCGTATTATTGCTATGCTTAAATCTATTGTCCTGATATTAACACACGCACAGGAAAATTTTAGGAGTGCACAAGTAGGAAAAGCGCTGTTCCTTTGCATTAAGGTTTTAAGACCATGTAGTGGTATTACAAGCATTGTTAGTTAAACTGGGCACTTTTATACAAAGGGCTTCTTTACTCCTCTCTGTGATCAAAGAGGTCTTAAACCCCTGTAAAGGAGTGTTACATTGCACTTCAAGCCTCTTTTCCTTAACAGAACAAAGTCCATGAGAATTCAGTCCAAAGCGGCCAGGCGTGAGTTTCGGGAGCTGCCTGTGAACCAGGTGGCTCAGTCTTCGGGGAGAGTGCTTTAGGATGAGAGAGAGGAATTCTCTGAGCCAATCTAAGTGGCACCTGGGTAAGCAATAGACTTTGCAACAGACTTTACTACACAGAGCCCTGCTGCTTTACTGCCATCCTTATTGCCTCCAGGCATGTCCCACTGGGTTTCTGTGTGCCTAGGCCCTCGGCACAGTCAGAACAAAGAGTGATCTGAAGTGGGAAAGGAAGGGAGGAAGAGGAATATATCAGGGGAAGACAATGCAGTGTAAATGTTGAACAGTGGCATCCATGTGACTCTGAAATAACAATTGGTGAGCAACAAACAAAAATCCACCTAGCATCAAATCAAAGTGCCAGTGAAAATCAAGCTCATTTGGAAGGTGTTTTGTTAGTGTTATTTGTGAAGAATGATCCGAAACCGCTGTGTACTTTTTTCTTTGTGTTCTTTGTGCTACTCTTGTTTGCATGAGCTGGAATATGTTATATTATGCATCTGTGATAATGTTAGATCTCACAGGCAAAGGAAAGAAATGAGATATGGGACAGGAGGGACACCAGTAGATTTTATTATTATTATTGGTTAGAAAATAAGAAAGATGGAATTTGAACATATTCAGTATTTTTAATCAAGATTTTTGAAGCGTAAATTTTCTCCCTCCGCTATTCCCTTACAGATGGGAATAGTAAAGTGGTTTAAACCTTGAAAGCATGTGTAAGTAATCTTGAAGTAAAAATCACTACAGGATATTGCTTTTAGAAAACAAACCCAGTAAAACTGGCAAATCAAGGTCAACCCGAATAATACCTAAAGCTTTATTTAGTTATGGAGATGTGCAATTAAAGCAAACCAAAACAATCTTACCTTATCCCTCCCGTGGTGTCATTCAGAAATTATATATTGAAGGATGTGTAAAAACAAATGAAATTACACAGTGTCTGACATTTGTCCCCAGTTCTTCCTTCTCCTCTGATATCACCAGAGATCAGTTTTACAGTCTTCTGGACTGAGCTTTCTGTCTCGGGTTGTTGATTACAAGACAAGTTTGTAAAACCAGCCACTCACTAGCATCCTTGGTTAGTCTAAGAATGTGGCCTCAGGATTGACGTGTATAAAGCTGCTTCAGCGATTGAATGTGCAGCTCCAGTATTCAAAATCACTTCAGCAGGGTCAGGAAAGGGGAACAGAAATGTTTTGATCCAGTGTCTCCTGTCCCCAGAGGTGACTGGTTCACCTTGAGTGCTACAGGTGGAGGGTGGAAGTGGCAGCATTGTTCCCACCAGCCAACTGCAAAGCAAAGTCACCACATGAGCTGATAGTTCCCTCCCTGTTAAAGCAGGCCTGTTATCAAGGGGATGTCTTCTTGATGATAGAGGATTTGGCCAGTTCCTTTCCACAGAATCTCTTTATTTTCTTCTTTGAAGGATGATCTCATTGTAACATGTCCTCTCAAAGCTGATTTTGATCAGTGCTGTGTAGAGTCAGGTTCATGGACGTAGGCTGAGAATCTGTTATGCTTGCCACTCAGTGCAGTGTTCTGACCTTAATAATTTTGGCACTCCAAATGCACAACCCAGCATCTACAAATTAAACTTTTTTTCTCTTGGCAGGCTGTACTGTACTCATCTGAACTGTAATTTTCTGCTGCTCCTCTTCCCTACTGTAGAGCTTTTTTAGCTTTATAGATTTAAAACTAGTCATGGTGTAGCTTATTTCGAACGGATGCTGAGATGCAATGAAAAGAGCTTGCCGAGGTAAAAAACAGCAAAATGACCTGGGCTGTTTGTTTTAGGAAGAGCATTAACAATTCACTAAGATAAATTCAGCCATGGATTGACTGTGTAATAACATTAATATTCCCCCTGCAGTTATACTTTATTGATTTGTACCGGAATTATATTGCCTTTCCCTTACTGCATTTTCATAGTTGGATTGATACCATAAGGCTTTATTGTTGCAAATTCAAGATTACTTTTTGCTTTCTCTTCCGCATCACTTCATTGTCTGTTGGGTTTGGGAGTACCTAAAAGGTGGTATGAGTGTCTCCTGGGTGGTACGCAGACCGCATCAACAAAGTCTGGCAGAGCAGGGAGCTCAAAGACAGGGAGTTTGAAGCCCCGATTCAGTGGCCAGTGCTGTCCCTACTGCTGCTAGTCTGAGGCCCTCCAGCCCTGGCCCATGTTATACAACTTCTGCCAGAGATGTTTTTTGCCACGGGAGGATCTGGCTGGTTATGCCTGGGTCAGTTATCTTTGCTCCTTGACTTCTTTCTTCCTGGCATATATTGTATTTATTTTTGTGCCTATGTTTAATGCAAATTTGCAGTGATCTCCACCTTTATTTCCTCCTCTGCTTGCTTCAGCTCACGTTCTTTGTGATGTGATCAGGAAATCTCAGTATTTTCTGATGTCTGCCTATGTTAAGCCCACAGTAGCTTTCAGTTGTCCCCCATTACTAGAAAGCCCCAAATTTAAAATTAAAATGTACTATCATCCTACTCAGACCTACTGTTATCCTCCTTTTTCATTATTCTAGTTTATTAACATTTGAAGGCCTGAGAAGAATGCAGCCAGACAATAGAGGACCTTGTAATGTGATGACTCAGATGCAGACACAGCAGGCAGAGCTTCAGAAGCTTAGAAATGGTAATACTTGTAATTAGAAATTCTGCAGTCAAGTAATGTTAGTTAGGAACTCGCAAGCAGAATTTAAGTACTCAGATTAATCTATATGGTGTGAAAATAATTATGTCAAGCCAAGTGTTTCACCATCAGGCTATATCTGGGATCAGTCCCTTGGATCGATCTTCATTTTGAATTCTAGTGATGCAGACACAGAGTGCAAGGCATTAGTGAGTAGGGTGTACCATTAAATACAGTGTGTAACTGTTCTCTCCCACAATTGTAAGGGAAACAGAACTTCCCAATTCTGGGTTTATGGAGGTGCACTTACATACTCAGCCCATCCTTGTAAACTGTGCTCAAAAGGCTGCAGCATTGAAAAACACTGAGCTGGGCAAAGTTTTCAGTAGGTACAGATGAATACCTATTTTTTTGCTAGCTGATTGGTAAATACCATTGCCATTAGAAAAATATGTCTTAATTTTCTCCAGTGCTGAGCGCATATATTTCCTATCTGTGTCTCCAGGAGAGTTGTGGGCATTGAACACCTTGCTTACAGTTTTCCTCCCTGGGAATTTGTCATCATATAAAGCAGTAAACATTGATTTTGTAAGGATCACAAAAGCATTCACCTTTTAACTAGCACTGGAAATATACAGCTGTGGGCAGAATAATTAATACTTCCAATTTTTTTCCCTGGTTTGGTTATCTCTCAGCTCTTGGATATTACTTAGCAAGTCAGGGATCCCCATGCCTGGGTATGGGTATGGCTTGTTCTCTGTGGTTGTGTTGTTGTTGTTTGTTTGTTTGTTTTGGTTTGGGGTTTTTTTGTGTTGTTGTTGTTTTGGTTTTTTTCTTCTTGACTTGTACCTGCAGTTTCTGGTTTTGGCAGCGTGACTTTGCTCCTAAACATGTGCATACTACGTGTGGTTCTCAAGCTAGTTTTCTGAGGTCCAGCTTTTACAGTGGCTTTCTTTTTTTCTGGGAAGATTATAGACAACCCTCAAACAAACCCCTTCAGTCACTCCCCTGCAGATACTATACGGCCAAGTTGATTTTCTAAGTCCTCAGCCACCCCAGCACCTGAAGTGAAACCACTTCAGGTGCAGCCATCAAGATATATCAGCCATTTCTTGTCTGCAGGCTGGAAGATGCATGAAAAAGTGTTGTCAGCACAGGATGGGCTCTGTATACACTGAGACACTCTGTGACACAGCAATCTCATGACGTGTACCAGAGCTCCACACAGGCAGCCTCCTGCATCGTCATGCACAGCAAATGCTTCTGTATGTTTTCACATTTAGAAATCAGGGGCTTCTTAAGTTACAGCTATTAAAAAGGCTGTTGCACAAGATCACTTCAAAAAACTGTCTTTTCTAGAACATGGGAAACTAAGAATATCAGTTCAGAAGCTGAGGTGGAAAAGGTGGTGGATTTATTTTAATGAGCATTAAAAAGCGTCAGTCATTTAAATGCAACTGTAGAATCAGTCTTTCAGTGGCTACGTTAAACAAATGTCTGTGGGGGAATGTCTAGATATACTGGAGTGCATTTGAGCCTCCCTCAGAGCAAGGGTGCAGAAATAACTGCCTAAGGTCTCTGGGACCAAACATTTTCTGTGTTTCTATTTCTTTATTTGCATAAATAATATATCTTGATCTGAAAACTGTACTGGAATATATCCAGAATACCAGGTTGTATCCTTGCTTCACTTCCACTGTAGATCATTATATTTTAATACTGTAATTGACATAATTAGAAATATCGATTTGATTTCAAATGATGCAATTTAACTGTAAATGTGCCAAGAGGCCAAAAAATAATCAATCTACTCTTGCTTTTCTTGCATGAATGAATCTTGATCCAGAGTCAGCAGGGTTTTCTTTCAGTCTTTGGTTTGGATCAGTTGCCACTGATTTAGTATTGCCCCCAAGTCATGTATTTTTTGTATTCCTTGGTGTCAAAGAGTTGATAAAAGGTATAAAATGAGAGAGTTAAAATAATCTCTGATAGTATCATTAGAGGAACACAGCGCACTTAAAATGTGAAACACTATTCAGTTTTAGTGCATGCTTCTCCAGTGGGAGGTCGTATGATAAAATTTAAAATAGTGTGAGCATAATCTGGGTCCTGGAGAGCGGAGCAGAATGACATTCTGCATGAGAAGAGAAAATTAGAAGTTATGTTACTTGTTGCCTAAATAAGGCAGAAAAGCGAAGTATTTATATTGCATCATTTGCAAAAAAATACTGTGTTTGACTAGATGCACATGTTTCTGAAACAAGGGCCATGAAAAAAACATGAATAAGGCACAAAGAAAATCTTGTTGCTCTCCAGAGTGGAAGGAACAGATTTGAGTATACAATTAAAAAAAAAAATTCTACAAGCAACCTTTGAATCGACATATAGATTACTGAATACTCTTTTCGTATCTCTGTCACATCAGTGTGATACTTTTTCTCATAAAGCTTTAGGAAGTTCCTGGATGGCATTTCTATGTAGTACTTGAAAAGTATGTGCTACGCTAAGTCTCCCTGGAGAAAATGCCCAGTCAGTTCATTCTGCTGGAGGAAAAATAGTGGAGGTTCTTTCAGTAAAACTAAAACTGTAAAAGTAGTCTTTAACTATATTTAGCGTAGTAAGATTTTTTTTTTTTTGGTACATTTTAACTAAAGGTCTGGAGCTGATTTTCAATTTACTATACAGTTCCAGTAAAACGCGCTGTTCTTCCTAAAAATACAGACTCAGAGGAGAAGAGAATGTTTAGTACCACTTAGCCAGGAGTTGGCTGTGTTCATAACTCCTGCTACAAATGTCTTTCTGCGAGTGCTGTTTGAAGCTGGTTATATAGTTGGATTCGTGGCTCAAGAAAGGTTCAGTGTGGGCTATTAAACAAGCTTGTGCTTTTTCTCGAGGTTAGGCTTAAAATAATGGATGGACACTGAAGAAGAAAGGCAAAGAGTGGAGGAGCGCTAGAAGGCTTGGTTTGTGTGTCACTGCCATTGTGGCACCGTGTCTTCTTTTGTGATGCTATTGTGTATGAACTTGGCATTTTTCTTGGCATGACATTTAGAGGCTGCTTTCTCCCCTCCCCTCTCACTAGTTTTATATAGATATATGGCCAAGGAGAGATTTAAAAGGCCAGAGATAGACTCTGTTATTCTTGAAAATCAATCACTTTTGTTAAGTTACACTGACAGTAGTATCCAAAGGAAGACTGAGAAGTATAATGACATATTGCATTGCCTATTTTTATGCCTGTTGTTTTGCTGGATTTGAATGTTCTTAAAATACAAATACACAGTCCATTTTCGAAACACTGTATAAAATCTGAGTCAGAAATAACACATACGTTGGACACTTTAGAAAAGTGGTAGTTTGTCAAAAAGTCAAGAGTTTGTTCATCCTCTGTGGGCTTTTTTGTGATTCTCTGGAGGAAAGATACTACAGAAATATGAAACTTCTTTCATGAGTCTCACTAGTTTACTCCACAGATCCAAACTTCTTACATCTAGAAGATTAAACTAGGAAAAAAAAATCATTGTATTTGAAGACCAAGTTTTTTGGTTTCTTTCATTATCCTTTCATATGAATAATATTTAAGATGCTTGAATAAGAAAGTAATATCAGAAAATCAGCCAAAGACAAACTAGGGAGATATTTATTGAGGAGCTGGTGCAGTTATTACCTAATTGCTGAAATGATGCTTAACATGTCAGGCTCTATTGCACAATTTGCTTGTAATAAAGAATAAAAAAAAGTACTCAAAATAATAAAAAAGCAATCCCTACCCTAGTACACATCAGTTAAGTGGTTGATTTTAGCATATACATGCATATATATACATACATACACATAAATGTATGTATACCTACATATACATGTTCTCATCTATATGTGTGTGTATTTATCTCCTTGATTTCATTAGCTGATGCCTGTTAGAGTATTTCAGCTTGTTTACACTTGTTTTAGTTAGCATGTAAATTTAAATTGCCACAGCTAACAGGAATAGTCACGTGTGTAGACAAGTATTTTGTTTCCAATAGCGATACTATGAGAAATGTAATGCAGTGTTTTTCACGCTTTCCCTTGAATTTCTATTCTTTCACTTTCTGAAAGTAATTTTACCTCACAGGTATGTACTGATGTTTCTTTTAGAAATGTGTCAGGAGAAAATCCATGTGTTGCATGTGCCTATGTAAGATGAGCACAGCAGATGCTGCAAAGTTGTCACTTCTTAGCATGCCTGTTAATAACTACATTACCTAAAACCAGGGGAAATTGATAATATTTAATGACTAGGCAACACTGTAGGGATAATAAGCATTTGCTGTTTCATGTATAACTCTCTATGCATTTTAGTAGTAGTTCAAATTTAATACAAACATATTTATTAACTTTTTAATGGAGTAAAGATTGACTCTGAATTGTTATAATTTTAACCACCCTGGCGCAGAATAGCAGAGCCCTCTCTAATGGCCTTTGAACAATCACGTTCATCAGTCCATGGGAGAATAAAAGCAGATGTAGCTGGTGAACGTTCCCATCTGATTTCAGTTATTGATGAGATTCTGACTTCAACAGAAGCAGGGCAGGGTCCTACAGCAGGATATAAGACATAGCCAGTGCTTTAATTGATTACAACCTCCCAATTCAGCACAAGTCAAACATTTCAGTCTTCCCTGAGCTTGATTTAATTTGTTTAAATGTCGTGTGCAGAAATGGTGGGGGCTGTTGGCTTCTTGACAATCTCGTTGGCATTTGATCAAAGTTAAATGTTGCTTGCACTCACCAGGATAAAAAAATGGGGAAAAAATGGAGTATTCAAAGGTAGAGCTCGTGCAGGAAATGTTACCATTTACTGGGTAGTTATGAAAGTCCCCCCCCACCTCCACTGTGTCTCTTAACCCCAATTTAGATGAGGAAGAGATTTGACACCTGCCAGCTCTATAGTACTGAAAGGACATTCAGTTTGTTTCTGCTCAGAAGACTGTGTGAACAGCCCACTATGTTTTTTACTTCAGTTTCTTTCAGAAACAGAAGAAATGCCCATCGAGTAAGAGAGAAAACAGTGACCCTGGTCAGCCTGCAGAAGATGCAGGATTGGCTTCAAAACTCTTGCCAGCTTACAATTACTTTCACACACTTAATTCAGACAGCACATGTTTGGAGAATGGTTCTCTCTCCTGCCAGACTCTTTTACTGGGTTTTTGTTTGGTTTTGGTTTTTGGTGTTTGTTTGTTTTGTTTTGTTTTGTTTTGTTTTGTTTTCAGTTCTGCTTGCTGAGGTTAGGCTGAAAGCAGCACAGTAACCAATGAGATAAAATACAGATAACCCAGCATTTGAGTGAAAGATTTTTCAAAAGGAGTTAAATTAATTAGAAAACAAAGGTCTTCCTTAAAATAAAATAATTAATTGATTTTTTTTCTGATTGACCATAATGAGAAAGAAGCCTTTCTGAAAATTGCAGCTGTTGTTCCATTGACTCCTAAAATATTTTTGATTTTTCTTTTTCCTCATCAGCAAAGACTAAACTCTTCCTCATATATCTTTTAAATACCCACATTTTAATCCTTACAAAATGATTCAGAGTAATTGGCACCATGAAGTCCCATACTTACAAGCTCTCACTGATTCAAAATCAGGTTTGCATTTGAAAAAAATGGTAGTTTATAACTTCAAAACTATCCTGCTTTCTGCAAATCAAGTTGAGTTCTTCTCCATTACATATCATCTACAAAATCAAGTTACTATTATAAGAACATAATAATGGTTGCACTGAGTCAGACTGGACGTCCATCCAGGTCGGCACCCTGTCTGCATTAGTGGCCAGAAGTCATTGTGTAGGGACAAAGAGAAGAGCAAGACAAGTATATGGGCAACTTTCTCAGAGACTCCCCGACCATCAACTATTTCATCTCAGGTTTCCTGAGCCAAACATAGTTCCCATGTATTTAGACACCTTCAGTGGCATTCTTTACCATGAACATGTCTAGTTTTCTCCTGACCCCATGTGGGCTTTCAGCACCCACAGTGTCCTTCCAAAAGGCTCTTCCATTTTGAACCTGGCTTCCACAGGTTTCAGTTGATGGCCCATTGTTCTTACTGGATGAGACATAAGCAGTGAATCTCCACCTGCTTTCTCTGAGCCACTCAAGATTTAGCAAACCTCTATCATATTCTCCTGTGTCAGCTCCATGCAAAACTGAAGATTCAGAATTCTCATAATTTCTTGTATAAAAGGTATTCTTTACCTTTGGTCATGATATGAAGCTATTTCAGTACCTTATTGACCTCTGAAGCTTTTCTGGTCTAACAGGAACCTTTTGCAATGGCAGAATCAGAATAATATTCAGGGTGCAGAATGTCAGGACTTGCTCCTCTAATCTATCATCTCCTTCATTTGTGTTTGGCTTTCATACAGAGAATGAAATTGATTACAGCAGAATCTTCCCTTTAATTGGTTTTCTAATCCAGAAAGAAAAGCCTCACCAGCTAGGAAATGTGGAGAACTTTAGAATGAAAAATGTGGGACTTGGAGGAAGGGAGAGGGATTCAAGCTTCCCTAGGAAGAAAAGGGAGGATGGCATGGTAGAAGAGTTGAAAAAGTGAAAAGCAGAGACTGTAGATGGCTTATTGTTGCATACTAGAAATATATTTTTTCTCTTTCCTCCTTGCAAAACTTGCATTTGGAATAGAAATGGTCTGCAAGTTTTTCTTGAGTTTCTTCTTTTAAATTTGTCTTTCACCTTAACCTTTTTTTTAATCTAGGTGGTCATAAACTGGGATCTGTAGTTCTTCTCCTGGTGTGCAACTTTAAGAACCAGATAAAGTGCCCGTTAGGTAATACAAAATTTAGAAAGTTAGAATCTGAATAGTTGGTTAAAAGAAAAAAGCTGAAAAAAAATCTCATCAAGCTCAAATTGTTAATACATGCCAAGATGGCCTCAGTGAAAAAAGGAGGCAGTCAAATGAAAAAAGCTCTTCAGATGTGCACAGGCATGAAACACAGGCATATCAGGATTCTCTGGAATATCTGTTAAAACATAGCTCCCTCAAGCAAAGCCATGGCTCTGTGCTTTGAAAGATAACCATATAGCCAAATCTTCTATTAAATGGATAAACCCTGAAAGATAAAGACACACCTCTACGTTGGTCTCGCTGAGCTTATTATTTTCCAATTCCACTCTGTGTCCTCATTTGACATATTTAGTCATGTGAGATACTCCCCCGATGTCTGGCCTTCCTTGCCAAGTTTTCAGAATTACAACCACAGTTGGAAGCCATATGAATAATCTCTTTTTATGAGCAGCAGATCCACAGATCCAGTCCACAGCAGAGACCGGACTATCTCAACTATCCATTCTGCTTTAATTTATTTTACGTATACTTATCCAACTTTTCCTAAAAAGTGTCGAGAACCTGTCATCCAAAACAAAAGCAGCATGTGCTATTTATTAACTGATCCAGCATTTCTGACAAAGCCTCAGTCTTATGCACTGAGACTGACCACTCAGCATTGAAGCTGTTCCCTTTAGAACAGTGCTTGGAGGGTTCCCAATAGCAGAAGTGTGGTCGCTTTCCCTGATTTTATAGTTCAGGATCTGATGTTATTTTTGATGTATACAAAGATGAGAGGGAAAATATAAAGCCTCAAGTATTATTAAACTGGATACAGTAAGTCATTCACTCCTTCACCCTCATTCCAGCACCCAGATACCTTTTCAAATAGGATATTTTGAGAGGTGTAATCTGATTCACTGTGTTCCAGATCCCCAAATCTTATTTGGGGTTCAGACATGGGAGCACTTCAGTCCCAGCAGTTGTGCCCAGTAGCTGAAAGTAGTGACACCCAGAAAAAGACTCCTGCGAGTCTAGTCCTCTGGAAGGGCAACACCGAGTGCTAAAAGTCATCAGTGTACTCACATAATTTAAGCATATTGATGAATTTAATCTAGAGCCTTTGAAATGGATACAGTGAGGAGAAAAGGGAGAGCTCGAAGATCATTACAAGTGCACTGTAAGCAGTTATGATTAACTACTCTTGTAAAAAAGAAAAACACACAAAAACCCCCAAGAGACAGTACAGTGACTTGCAGCTCTCTGAAAGACAATGCTCATATTTCTTATGTGATTTGCATTTGTGTGCGAAGCATATTGTGAGACAGCCCAGTGACTTAAAGTAATTCGTTAGAGACCAATCATTAAAACAGACCTACATTGATGCAGTCAACGGCACTTATTAAAAGTGCATTTGTATATGCTTGTGCTAGCAACGGGCTGTAGTAGTGAGTTCTTCTGATAGTTGAAAATAAAAGACCAGTAACAAACCAAATACTTGGTCTGTGGTTACAAGTTCCCTGTTGTGGATGTTAGCTAAGGGGATTTTGTTGTTGTTAGGGAGAGGAGTTTTTCGTGTTTTGCATTCTTTCTGAGCTTTGCTGCAGTTAGCAAAACTCTGTAAGGCATAAAATCCGGCAATATTGTATCTGTAAACAAAAGGTCATTACTGCCTATATTTTCTTTCATTGTTGCGGTTTTGTTCAACCAACCAACCAACCAACAAGTAAACATATCTCTGTTACTCTGAGTTGCTGGTTAAAACAAACATTGCAATGCTGTGTGGGTGTCTTAGAGCAAAGAAGTGATTCAAACTGAGGGATTTTTTTTAATCACATATTATTATTATTTCACAACAGCACTAACAGGTAATTCTATGTATTAAGCACTATAAGAAAACTTGGGCCCAGAGTCACAAAAGCACTTAGGACTTAGGAATTCAAGATCCTCTCTATGTGAATCCAGGACACAGTGTCCTTGCTGAGGTTTCATAAGCTGACAAACATTGCCAGGCATAGTCTCTAAAACCGTGAGTTGAGTGTGAGTGTTGATCCTTAGGGGGTGCAAAATTGGCTTCAGTTTACTTAATACGCCTGGATGTTCACATTTTTAGACCATACCTAGTCCTTAACCCTCGTGCATAATCCTTCAAATGTGCATGTGGTTAGTGATGATTGAGAGAAACATTTCGTGCTCTGTCACTGCTTACAGTAATTGAAGTCTTGGGCCGTTTTGATATGCAAATGTTAGAATGGAGAAATCTGAAAGCTTGAAGAGCTTGTGACTCACCAAGAATAAGTAAGGACTGAAATACAAGTTTTGAACAGCAGCATAAGGTAAAATGCTGCTGGAAAATTTAGTTTCATTGTCCAATTCGAGTATAAAGCATATAAATGAAGCACCACCAACTATAGCAGGGGTGTTCTGTGCCACGCAATACCTGACTTTATTTTTAAAGCCCTAGCTGTTGGAATAATGTGATTGTATAAATTCTGCACTTAATTTGTATAAATAATTGCATTTCTTATGATTATTCCTGAAAGTTTGACAACACCACTTCTACAGAATGAATTATTAAAGGAGGTGGGGAAGGTGATTTATTTATTTTTAAAAGTCTCATGTTTCTAAATTGTTTCTGTGATTAGTTTGAGTTATTTGCGTATGTGAGATTTGTCAATATTCTGAATTTAAATGAAGTGATATAAAGTTGCTGGTTGATTGGTTTTTAACTTTTGTTCATTTACATTCACTATGAGTGTCCTGGTTCAGAAATATTTGAACAGTGATGTTACTGGTGGAGTCCTCTTAAAAATCATGTGTAGTCCTTGCACTGCAGTGTGTAAAGGTATTTTAAGATTAGAGGCAAGGTATCTGTTGAACTGGAACGAAGGCTATGGTGTTTTTTCTCATCTCTTTCTGGTGAAGAGCAATGCAGTTGTAGACCCCACACTTTATAGTTCCACTACCGTTCCAGAGTTATGGTAGCACAACAGTGGGAAGGCATGTCATAACAACAGCTGATCTTCAAACCGTTCCAGGAATAACTGAAATAACTCCATTTGTTTGTTGAAATATTCTCATCAGATAATCTAATTATGGAACTTAGTCTTCTCTGCCTTTAGGTTCTCAAAACCAACTCTCTGTTTACCAAGGTTAGTGCAGGATTTTGATGATTTGTTAGATACCTTCCCTTGTTCATATCTACACACATGCAAAACGTGGGAGGAGGAATGTGCAGTATGGCTCGTCTTATTCACAGAGGACCAGTCTGGTAATAATCCAGAATGCTGATCTCTCAGATTAAAAAAAATAGTTGTTCAGAATAAGAGTTGGGTGCTGGGTATGTTTTTTAAATGCTGTTATTTTTGAAAAAGAATTTGATTGTGGCAGCTCGTCATAACTGACACCAGAACTAATTTAAACCTGTAAAATGAGAGATAGAGAGAAAGGGGAGGGGGCTAGGGAGAGAATCTCTGAACCTTGAAAGGACAAATAAGTTTTTGGTTCCCATTCTCTGGAGAGCCTCAGCTTATTTAAAGGCCGAAGTGAGCTGTGGGACTGCTTAGCTTGTTTTTGACTTCACAGAACTGGAAGAAACATTGAAGGAGTAGGACTTCTCTGTATAGCGATGAGCCATATGGGGAGTTTGTGTAATATCTCCTTGTGGGGAAAGGAATGAAACAAGATCGTGATTCTCTGTTCCTTCTTTAGAAAGTCTCTCATTACAAGACTTCTGCTTCTGGAAAAGGCTCCGCCCTCTGACATGCAGAACCAACCACCTTCTTAATAGCAGATACTCCGTTTTAACACACACACACGTTTGGCTCCATGCCAGGCTGTAATTTGTTTTTGACATCTATCTACTGACTAATGTGACAACCCACACAAGTATTTATTTCCAGAAGGAGGAATGCATAATGAGAGCAGTAGCTCTCCCAAGTTCTGAGGAGCCGTTCAACGAAAAGGAGGGGGAAAGAGCAGCCTCCCACCCTTCCTCCCAAATGACAGGTTTTTCAAAGCCCAAGCACCAAATTCCACAACTTTGAAGTTGGCCTTTTGCGGTTTTTTTTAGCTACCATTTTCTCTCTGCTGTAGCTTCACAGAAGCTGGTATTAGTTCTTTGTTGGGCTTGGGGTATTTGAGGACTTAGAGATGTTGCCAGAATGCGAATGGCTGAGAGTTGGGCGAAAGGCTGGATCACATGCTGCATTGCACACGAATGCCACAATGCTCCTGCACACTCAGCCTGCTTTGGCTCCCTAAGTCTGATGAAAATACAGAAATCCTAGCGCAACAAGGCAACCGTTGGAAATTCTGCCCATACTAGAGGCCCAGTAGCCCTAGCAAAGCTAGCAACCACTGCAGGTAAAACTCCTGAGCAATTCGGGTCAGAAATCAGGCTGAAAGCTTTAAGGGGCAGGGGGAAGATTTAATTGTTTGAAGGGATGACCAAAGGGAATAGAGGATTTGCTGCTTCATAAGAGCGTCATAACAAGGCAGGATGCCTTCTCTAGAAGGTCAAGCTTTGCCTGAAAATAAGTTATTAGTCCCTGATTGGTTGAATGCTATGGTGGTGTTATATGAGATGTCAGACTAGCTGAACTGGATCGTCCTTTGTACCCTGAGAATCTATGAAGGCCAATGTGTTTGGTTTTCTTCCCTTCAGCTGTCCCACTACTACTACTGGTGGGTCTTTACTTGGATGGGAATTCATGTAGTTCCAGCATAGGTCTGTAAGTGTACTGCTAAATCTTCAAAGTCTGCAGATTGTGCATGTTACAGGTACCTGGTTGATGTGCTTATATTCTTTTAATTCGCTCCTGGTTATCATTACATTAGTAGGTTTAAAAGCAAAACCAGTGATAAAAGGTTTTGCAAAGCTATTTTACCAAAGAGCAATGTATCTTACTGAAAGTTTAACACAGTGCCATAGGCGAGCTTCCCTCTGACTCAGCTCTTGATGAAGAATAACTGTTCATTGAATATAGATTTAGTGTAACTGAAACGGGTTTTATTTGCACACCATTACTTAATATAATGGGTTAATTTTATGTGAGGCAACTGTCTCCTGGGAAAATCTCCTGACCTGAATCAAGAGAACTTGGCTCCAGTGCACAAAATTCTGAAGGTAAAACATAACTTACTGGTGAGTCCTCTGGCCCTGTTTGGTTTTGTCCTAGTATTTAGCTGGGTTCAGGGATTGGTAGAGCAAACATTGCATTTCCCAGAAATATGACAAGCCAATTTTGCCCTATACCTAAGCTGAGGCAGTTAAAAGTGCTCCCTTATCTTCTACCCTAAGTGCAGTGCCCTCTGTGCATAGAGGTGTCCTCATGGAGAAAAACAGAATCATCATCTCTGTCTTTCAGGAAAGGAACATCTGGGTTAGCAGGCAGCTTTTTTTCTGTAGCTGTGAAAAAGTCCTAAGTGGCTAGAAGCTAAAGCTGGAAATAAGATGAGGATTTTTAAGAGTGAATGTCATTAACCTAGTAATGCAGTAGATGCTATTACTTGAAATCCCTAAATTGAGGTTTAACTTTGGTTTCAGAATGGCTTCTGGGAAGAAATTGTAAGCTCCTTGCAGAATTCCTGAGTTAGGTTTTTCATTTGGTGCTATGTGATCAGTTAGTTAAATAATCCTGAAGTTGCCTTAAAGCAATTAGCTGTGCATATAGACGTGTTCAGACCACTCACTCTGTGATAACCAGCAAGTTGTCCTAGCCCGTGAAACAGAAACCAATGGCGGTCCAAAGGAGTTTTGGTGTGTACCTGCACCAATGACTTTTGTCCCTGCAGCAGATTTTCTGGCAGATATGCATTACTGTGCATGCCTAGTTAAGCAGTTTTGGGTTGGAACCTGGCTCACACCCTGTAGCTTAAGGCACTGATAGACAATTAGAAGAAATGACCTACAGATCTAAGAGGCTTCCTCTAGCAGTCATTGCAAATGCTCTTTCATTGGAGCTTCTCCCAGGAAAAATGGAATCAGTTTTGCAGTGTTTGGGCCAATCTCCAAGGTAAATGTGACTGCTTTTCAGGGACAACAGTTCCTCAATGTGCTAGTGAAACTGTGCAACCCTCATTCATTCTTGCGCATATGGTAGGAAACATAGCAAGAGGCCAAAGATAATAAGAATGCTCTTGTAGCTTCCTGTTATCTTCTGTGTTGGAAGTCAGGCATGGTGGCAGGCAATCGTTAAATGCATTCCTATGCCTGCAGATGGCTGTGAAAAGATGCCCTTGAACAGCTTGGTTTTTTTCATTTACAAATGTATTTTCCATGGTTGCTCATGGTCCAGCAGACACGTGCCTCTTGATATTTTAAAATAATTGTCCTAAAACTCGCTTACCTTTTCTTACCGTACAAGCCCCAAACCCGACATGTTCTATTAGTTATCGGTCATTTGAAAGAAATCAGGCATTGTGAGAATTTTTTTTTTACTTCAACATGAAAAGGGTTTAGAAATAACTTTAACAATATTTCTGTGAAAAACTGTAAGAAATTTACTGTCATATTGCTGGCCCTTAAAGAGAATAATGAGTCACTAAAAAAAAAAAATGGAGGCATCTAATTATGGTCACGATGATGTGAGGGTGTTTTTTGTTGCCACGAGCCAACTTTTGCTTGTTCTTGTGCTTTCTGCCAGGACACTGAGTTTGTCCAGGTCATTTTGCTCTGTCTCCTGCATAGCTGTAAAAATCCTTGTCGATAAGGTCATACCCAAACTTCATGGCTCAGCATGAGCAACTTGACAGTATCAGCCTACCTCCTAACCAAAATTGTTCTCATATTACCTTGCAGCCTCTCAAGGAAAGCCAGAACTTTCCAAGGTAGGAGGACTTCTATGCGAGGCTGTGCCAAAAAGACAACTGCATGTTGCCTGTGTACCAAGGGGAACACGTTTTAGGACCTGTTTTGCCTTTTACCTTTATTTAAAAGCAGGACCAACTAACTGGCATTCTTGGAAAGGGGGAAGGTGAGAGTTCCAAGCTTCACAGGCAGTGTTGGCCCCCACTTGACGAATGGTGGCTGGTCGGCAGCCCATCTGTGCGTGGGAGGGATTATTGCTGCAGCTGAATGGTGACAGCAGATCTAGTTCAAGGATGGCAGGATATTTTGTCAGATGACAAGTTATACACCATCATGACTGCCTTAGAGTCCTGAACACCTGGACGGTGCCTGTCCCTCAGATCAATATACAAATTCTCCCACTTTTGTCATTTAGACTTCTTTGGGAGTTTTCTGTGAACATCAGGAGATGTTCGAGGTCTAAGGTGTAAAGGCCTGGACTAAGGCAAGGTGAGTCTGATTTGTGGTTTGCGAACGGAATTCCTGCGGCTCACTTCCCACTAAGATATCCTGATTTTATACAGACACATCTCTCAGGATAAAAAGCAGAGCATTTGCGTGACCAGACATTGCATTGTTTGGTTTTTTTGGGCTTGAATTCTCCAACCTTCATCACCTAACAGGGATGGCTAAATTAGAATCCTACATGCCCAATGCCAATGGAGAGAGAGCTCCTCAGAGGACAGTTCACCTGTCAGGTGGGGTGATTTTCCTTCTGAGGTGCTTGTCTCTTTCCATGTAAAGGCACTAGTAGGATGTTCCCAGAAAATCTGTGGGTCTATCAGCTCACAGTGAGGTCTCTAGGGTCCCCGTGGAGTGACAGAGAAGCCTCATGCTTTGCTCCATGTTTGAGCTGGTTCTCACAATTGACAATGAGGGGAGCCTCATCAAGCTAGTCTGCCTTGCTTGTAATTACCATTTATTAAAATAGTGACCAGAGAGAAATTAGCAAAATCATTTAAATACATTCAGTTGTATTTCTTTCTGCTCTTACACCAGTTTGAACCAAGACTAATTCTGCTGAAGCTGATAGGTGTTAGGCAGCTGTAGGAGAGAAGAATAAAGCTCAGTGAGCATGTAAACAGAAGTTTCTTCTGACTCTGTGGTCCAGCAGTGCTCTGAGGTGGAGGTGTGCCAGTTTTAAATCTGCAGTGACTAAGTTCAGTGAGGAGAGAACTGCAGAGGCATAAATCATGGAAGATGAGTAAGTGTCACAAAATCTGAGGCCCTTTTTTTTAATCTCCATGGCCCAATAGCCATCTCGCTGGGAGAGTGGGCACCTCATCTCCCCTTTATGCCAGCAAGGAGGCTAATCTGGAAATATACGTGTGCCAGTGCAAAACAGTTGGGTTGGTTTTTGTTTTCCTCAGACCTAGGGTTGCTCTTGGAACAGCATAAAGACTGCACTGGCTGCTGTGAAGCCATGGCTGTCAGGATCAAACCCCTGGTTTTATTTCTCCCTGTACTCCAGTCATTCTTGACTGTACTTGACCTGTTTTTCAGCAGCTTATGCATGGGTGGCACTGCAAGTCCTATTATACTCACAGACTGTATGTTAACCGGCAAACTCTCTTAGGAAATTGCTCACATGTCTTAGAGCGCATTTAAAAAAAACCCAAAACAACAACACAAATCTCTCAGCTGAGAACATATGTGCCCTGTTTCAACATATGTGCCATCTTGTGTTCATCCACACCCTCCCCAGATAAGCAATCAACTAATAAACTTCTATCACGTTGAGTTTTACAATGGAAATGCTGATAAGCCCTGAAGTGCAGTGATGTTAATGGATGATACTGATATAATAAATACCAGGAGATTCAGTCATGCTCACTGCTAAAATACTTAGGACCTTTACTTTCTTTCCACCTTGGAAAAGTTTCCATTTACAGATTGCTTTTCCCATCTATAGATTTATCTACGGATGAATTTAGCAGTGTCTGTCTCTTGCCATTTTGTCCACCTTCACATTAAGAAAACACCTCTGATGCTCTACATACTTCTTCCTGAAACTTTTATTTAAAAAAGCAAATGCATTGGCCTTTAGCCTAGCACAGCACTGCATTCCAGCATATCATGCTTTTGGTTCCTGGAAAGAATGCTGTTAAATAACCTTAAGTTTCAAATGCCTTTCCTTTAATGTCCTGTTTCTTGTCTGCTTGTCTGCTTTCTCCGTTTGCATTTGACTGATAGGTTTTTTAATCATTTTTGTTGAGGTTTTTTTTGATGGCTTCCATTCTTGTGGTTTATTTCTTCTTTTTCATGTCAGCATAAGACTCAAGGTAGTGTCTTGTAGGTGGAATGTTAGTGTCTATTAAGCTGAGGGGTGAACTTGCAGTGCATAAGCTTTGTTGGTGAAGTTTGTTTGTAGGTAGTAGTTGTTATTAGAATTATTAAATATAACAATACAATAATTTTAATAATTGAGAGATTTATTTACCATGAAATGGCAGTTGAGAATACTCCGTGTATTCCCTGGTAAGCTATAAATGCTTTAAGACAGGTCAAATTTTAGATCTGAATTGCTTGAAAGAGACCTATAATCCTCTGAGGGTTAAGAGGGTAATTTACTCACTGTGTCCATGCAGTTTTTAGCCTCTCTGCTGAGTCTCCGTATTATCACTGGTTATGTTGTAGGCAGCGGTCTGCTGGAAACGGGGCTGTTTCCACACAGGCTGCTGAACACCCAACTGAAGAGAGTGAGTGTTGATTACTACGGGAAGTAGTATCACTACAACTTGTTGGCCTAGTGGTGAAAAGCACTGTGGCTTTTTACTCGGTCCCTTTGGCCAAGGTGCATTGTCCTAACAGGCTCTTGTGTGTGTTCTCTTTCTTTTGTCCTTTAAGCCCTTCTTCTCTATTTCCCAATTTCCTCACAATTCATTGTGAGGTTGTTAAGCCTATGCCCGTAGCTGCCAAAACACCTTGCCAGTGCTCCTGTGGAAGGGTGCTTTCCTTCCAGCTTCGTTCTTCCTTCCCACTGCCTCCTCCTGCGGTGCTGGCCCGGTTTTGTCTGCCACTGGGGTGTGAACTGAGGTGGGTAACCCATCTGCGTTAAAACCTAGTTTTTATTCTTTGCCAGGTTAGCTTTAATTAGTGGAGCTCCTGTTTTATTGCACAGTTATCTGAATGCTGGTGCAGTCACTTAGGTTGGGACAGCACAGGAGGCGGATCAAGAGACCAGGGGACAGCTTTCTTTGAAAGCACTGTTGATTTAGAGCGATGTATAGTATTTGGTGACATATGGCTTGTTCCACTCACCTCCTGGAGGAGGCCATCATTATTAGGCTTTATTTTATTTTTCCACAGTTCCTTTTAAATACTTTAGTTCTTCAGGTAAAACAAAACACAAAACAAAACAAGAACAAGCCAAAACAAAAGCAGTGGCCAAAGCAGGAATAAAATTATACAGGGCTGGATGCAGTCATAGTATCAATAGAGACGCTGTGCAGAGAGCTACTTCTTCCACATTGAGTGTTTTTAACATCCTCAGTCCTGCTCAGCTGGAATCTACTGGTGTGAGCAAAGCATCATTTTGCCCCTTATCCACCGCATCCTTTTTCTACATCATGCCTTTGCAATTTGCACCACTGCAGCACAACCTTATCGTGGGGAGGGGGTTACACCCAAGATGATTTTGGAGCACGGGAACTAGAACAAGGCCTTTGTTTTTATTTCCCACTTAGTTTGACCTGTATTTGAACTCACATCTTTAGGGGCTGATGCACAAACCTGCCATGGAACTCTGTGGCCGTGCCCTAATCCTTGCCTTCTGCTCTGAAGAGATGTAACGTGTTCCACTCTTGCAGATGAAAAGGGTAGCCAAATTGGAAATGTAAAACAAAATTGGATGCGCTGCAGAACTGGAGAGCCACACTATCAGCTTTTTACTGACCACCCTATGATTTTTTGTGTCCAGCTTCTTTGCAAAATGACTTTTATCAGAAGAAAAGCTATCAGCTGTGATAAATGTTCCAGGCAAAAGATCTGGGTGACTGATTGCAGTAGAATTCGTCTTAAGTGGTTATGATGGTTTGCACTCCATAGCACACAATGGGAAATAAGGCCAAGAGGATGTTGCTTATTCTGATCTTTAAATGTAACAAAGTTGTGAAAAAGTTTGCTAAAGCTTCTCTCATTCTCTTCTCGCCTTTCTTTTGTGCCCTTGAATCCTTTCTAAGTATGCACACAGATCTGTGTCACTCTGTGCAGCTCCCTATATAGCCCTCACAGCTGAAGTATCTAAGTGTTTTCCACTACCATAGCAAGAAAATCGACACACAGAATGTCTTTCTTTCTCCTGTCACTGTTCGTGGTAGTA
The DNA here is from genome assembly GCF_036013445.1 of Caloenas nicobarica. Classification (NCBI taxonomy): domain Eukaryota; kingdom Metazoa; phylum Chordata; class Aves; order Columbiformes; family Columbidae; genus Caloenas; species Caloenas nicobarica. Next base: position 75,405,292 of record NC_088245.1, read on the forward strand.
GTTTAGAAACTAGTTCAGACACTTGCAACTGCAGACTAGCACCTAAATTTTACAGATAATTCCCATTTTATCTGTGTTATATAGTCACCTCCATCTTTATGTGTGAAGGCAATGGCAGAGTTACTGTGTAGTGTGTCCTTGCTTTCTCCTTAGCCATTGTGTTCCTCTCCTATTGTTGTTTTGAAGTGGTCCCAGTCTGTTCTTTCTCATTCTGTCTTCTACATTCCATTATTTACTGCCATTGGCATGATCTACATTATTTATTGCTCGTTACTCTCTCTTTGGCCTCTGGAATAATGGTTGTGAAGTGTCTTAGGTTCATCCTAGGATCTACATAGTCCTTCATTAACAGCTCCTTTGTCTCTTTTTAATATTCTTTCCCAACACTGCTGCTGTATACCTTTCTTTCCCTTTAAGCATTATCTTATCATTTGCATTTCCGTTAAGTTAGAGTGAAAGCATATAATTCCCTTGTTTCTTAAATTTAGCCAAGATTTTCAACATCTGCTAATATATTTGTACAGTTCAGTCATTCTAAATAGTTTTTTCATGTGTTCTCTGAAGTCTCATTAAAAGAAAAATATTACATGCTGTATCCCCCTCTTATTATGACTTATCAATTATCTGTATCTAGTCAAATGGTATTACTTGTGATTCTCAAACTGTAAAAGTTTGCTTTTGATTTTTCACATGTATGTACTCACACAGCATTCTTTGTCAGGCTGGGGGGCATTAGGGAAGGGAGGTTAATTTTTTTTTTAATCTGTCTAAACCATCCATGTCCCTAGAGAAACTGGGCTATTATATATTTCCCATAAAAAACCAGAGCATTACATAGTGGTCTGAGCACATGACAGAGGGCTTGGAGTTCCTAATTTCCAGTATCCCCTACTTCTGTAAGGGGTGATATTTGATCAAGTGTTATTCATTCAGCCAGGTTTTGAAAATTACTTTGTGTTTTTGATAATCCATTGTTTGATATTCTACCTTTTTGAATACTCACTTCTTGAAAGATAGAAAAAAACACTGACTGCTGTTGCTACCTCAAGTGCTGTGGCAGCCACCCTGCCTGCACATTTAACTGTAAGGCTGGATAAACAAAGTGGTTTGACTATTCAAATTTATGTTTTATTTAGGGCACATGGCAAATGAAGTGGTGGAACAGAGGGGAAAATGAAGTGAGGAGCAAGGTTGCTTTCTTGATGACTAAAGTTTTGGGTTTGTGACATCAAGGTTCAGTTTCCACCTTTGACTTGATACATCATGTGAGTGAGTCTCTGTGGCCTCAGTTGTAGCTCCTGCAGCTTCCATCCATGGGTGTACTCAGAGCTGCTACCTCTGGAGGGGCTTCATCAGATCAAAGGGGTATCTATGAATGATGTGAGGATGCTCAGAGGTCCTGGGAAGGGACAGACACTCTCATCCTCTGTATGTTAAGGGGTATTAGAATGTAGAAAGTCTTGAGGTGGAAGTCCATTGTCAACTCATCTTCTGATTTACTTTTGCAAAGCACCTGCACATTTGTCATCGTTCTCATTCCGTAATATATAATACATTGGATTATGTTATGATATGGGAGGAAAATCTCCCACAGGCTTGCCACTTCAACCCTTTTCTGTCCATTGACAAGCACAGCTCCAATAGCCCTGTTGTGAAAAATTTGGCCCCCTGTGTGTCTCCTCTCCCATTCCTTCCAGCTTCTTTGAACACCTTTCTTCTTCAGACTTGTAGCACCTCTTGTTAGAGGTGTAGTTATCAGTTGTGTGTTTCTTGTCTCTGGCTCTGGGCTTTGCTACGTTTCTGGATCTGTAGATTACTTTTTATGCAACTTGTGGAAAGGAAAAGACATGTAACAAACTTGTACCCTCCACTTAGTTTAATGTGTGGCCAGGCCCACACACAGACCCAGAAAAATACTTGGAGCTCTGAAGTCTCGTCTTCATCTTCACATGGGTTCCTCTGGAGGACGTTAGAAAATATTGACAGGCAAGATTAGATAAATTGACAGCAACAATTCTGTTGGATTAAGATGAAATAATATGATTTAAATTGCCCTTGATAACAAACAAACAGCATTTAATAGATGCTAGCCAGTCAATTTTTACAATACCTTTGCAAGGAAGATACGTTATCAAGTTGGGAAACTGAGGCAAAGGGGCTTATCTAAATCTTAAAAGACACTTGAAATTACATTTCAGTTCTGATGTGCTTAACCAGAAGTAGACAAAGGTCCAGCCAGAGGCTGGGATGGAAAGACACTGCCAAGCCATATGGGTTTATAATTAGTAAGGTTTGCAAAAAAATATTCATAATGTTGCCTTTCTCTTCTGTCCTCTGAACTAAGCACTCTCTTCAGGTTTTGTGACAAAAATCTAGAGCTCAGTTTCATTCATGTACCAACATTCCCTTGCAAAAATGAGCAGGGTCCCCTGGGTTTAGGGTGCATGAGCACAGGGTGCCTTTGCCTCTGGACGCTGCTGCCCCAGTGCCAGCTGGCAGCTGTCCGGGTGCACACCAGAGCCTGGATTTGGACTGAGCTGCCTGGACGTAGACACTCGGTTTGGGCTCTTTATTTCGCCTTCTGCTTTGTTTGCTTTCTCCAAAGCTATACTTCGGAGCATCGGAAAATTGAAAGGTTGCTCCGAGCAGTTTCATGACTACCATGCAAATATGTCTGCTGTTGGAAAACAGTAATCACTCCAGAGTAACACAGTAGTACTAAAAGCTTGTGCTGTCAGGATGAAATGTATATATGTAGAATTGGTGGGGAAATATCTATACGAGGTCTGGAGAGGAGTCAGGAATGGTTTTTTTTCTTTGCAACTTATCCAGAATTTCTGATGGGAATCCTTCACAACTGAAGCTCTGCCTTCCCTTGGGGGAAATGCAACCATTTAACTTCTTTCTTCTTTATATGTATACCGAGGAACTGATGGTCTGATCCCATGGGAAGCCTGTATCTGTTCACAGTTACATTTGTTCATTTCAGGAGCATTCTGTGTTATCTGGGAAAAAGAGAAAGGGAAAAAAAAAAGGATTTGGCATAGTTTATTGTATTGTGAATTCCTCCTACTGCACCAAGGAAGATGTGCATTTCCAAATTTGATTTTAAGCTGGGGTGAAGGAGGGAGAAATCAAAGAAATGATTATCAGGTCGGGGGAGGGGATTGGGGAGAAGGCTGGTGAGGGGAATATGGGGGGAGGGAATGTGAATCAGGAGGCAGCAGCTTTGAAACTGGATACAATAAATTACTCTAACTTATTGTTTATTCTTCTGATTGCATGCAGTTGTACCTCTTTTTGCCTTGCCTGATCACAGGAAGCAGCACAGTTTTAAGCAAAAATGAGAAACCCCTGAGTTCACATCTTGGTCTGGAGACATACTAGGATGCAAACTTTAATGACATTCATGCAGAGGAAAAGAAAATAGTGAGGCAGAGTACTGAAACAAAGGGAGGCAGGATATCAAGAAATGCAAGCTTTGATGCCATTTAGAAAGGGTCTGGATCCCATGATTTATCTAAAAATGACAAGATGCCCCTCTAAAAATGCAAATGTCTGCACTGCATCTTGTAGCTATAATGAATGAGTCTTTCACACAATGGAAACATTCAACTTGTTCTAGGGCACTTACTGTGGCTCCATATGCTGAGCTGCATGCTCCTGGCCTTTAATCACTCTGCCTTTGTTTTTTCAAAACTTAAATTAGAAGCACATTAGTGTTTATGTGGTGTACACTCGGGTTTCATTTTTTGTGTGTTTGTTTGCGGCGAGTTGGTTTTGTTTTTTAACATTAACTAAGCCAGATGAATGCAGTCCTCTTGAATGCACGGGACATGGCAAATCATGGGAAACTTAAGCAAAGGATGTAAATTTTGAGCTGCTAATGGCAAGTAGGACTCCAGCTTTGGGGCTAGGGAGAACCCATGTTACACAGCGGGGAGCCATTTAAATCCCACTCTGACCTGCCAAGGGGATGCCTGTATGCTTTCTGGTTTATTCCAAGTGAGATCAAGCCAAAGTTTCCCTTTGTTGTAAGTTCGGGTTTAAAAGAAGCATTTCATAGATGTGCAGACTGAGCCTCTACGGACCTCATCCAGAGCACAATGCGCCCCATCCAAAGGCTGTCATTAACTAGGGCTTTAGCACAGGCTGCATCTTACTATTAGCAGTTTGCTATGCAGTTTTTCTTGGGATTAAGGGAAAGAATAGAGATCCATCCATCAACTAAAATAGGAAAGCAACCACTCTTTCCTTTAAGATTTTTTTGGGGTGGGGTTTATCCCACATGCCTAGTATTTAATTTTCTGGATGCATATATGCTAGTGGGCACACATGTAACTCTGTTGCAAGTTTTAAAAGCTCTGACAGAAAAATGGGCTAATTAATAGGAGTAGGAGACAAAATGCCAGCTTGTAGATTTGTTTCCCCTGCAGAAATCGGCCCCCCTGTTAGACTGCTCCTTCTTGATCTGATGTAACAAGAAGAGAGAGTCAGCTGTGAATCAAGCGCCTTGTTCTCATTTCCTTGATCATTGACATGGTTTGAGAGAGAGAAAGGAGGAGGGATTATTTGTGAGGTTATTAAAAAAAAAAGAAAAAAAAAAAAACTAGCTCCCCCTCCTCCTCTCCTTCAAGATGCA